>NC_090928.1:473541095-473857506 GCF_040938575.1 Ambystoma mexicanum | reverse complement strand
ACTATAATTTCGGATAGAGGTTCTCAATACACGTCCAGATACTGGAAGAAGGTCTGCCAAATTTTGGGTATCACTCGGGCGTTGAGTTCCGGTTTTCATCCTCAAACCAACGGCCAGACCGAGAGACTGAATCAGACATTAGAAGGATACCTGCGGAGCTATATTTCAGCAGCACAAGACAACTGGTTGGGTTTGTTACCAATGGCTGAATATGCTTATAATAATGCTCATCATTCAGCGATTAAGACCTCTCCTTTTTTTTGTTCCTATGGATTTCACCCTGCCTCATTTCCTGATAAAAGGTTTTCGGATGACAAATGCCCGGATGTGAAGGTTCTTCTGGAAAAGATACACCAGGGTCAACACGCAGCCTCTCAGGCACTCAGGACTGCTCAAGAAAGAACAAAAACGATGGCGGATCGTCTTCGATCTAAAGCTCCGGTAATACAACCTGGGGACCTGGTGTGGTTATCTTCCCGATTTTTGCCTAGACATCTTAGACCTTCAAAATTTTCACCGAAATTTATGGGCCCTTTTCGGGTAATTTCGGCAATAGGAGCTGCAGCCTTTAAACTGAAACTACCCAAGACTTGGTCACGGATACACCCAGTCTTCCATGTCTCTCAGCTAAAACCTGACATTAGAAGCACTTTCCATCCGGTGGTTTCTTCTCGTCCCCCTCCAGTTATGCTTGATACTAATGCAGAGTACGAAGTCTTAGAGTTGTGTGATTCACGTATTCACCGAGGGAAATTACAGTACCTAGTGGATTGGAAGGGCTACACCCCTGCTGATCGTACTTGGGAAATTGAATCCTGCATTCATGCTCCACGATTAATCAGAGCATTTCACAAGAAGCATCCGGACAAACCGGGGGGTAGTAACTTTAAGAGGGGGCATACTGTTACAACTGTCCACTTGAACTCTGCTACCTTTCTTCGCCGGGTTGCATTTCCCGATTTCCGGCTCAGGATCGGAACTCCCAACATGGAGGTACCCGAGACTGCGAGCAACGCACCAGTTGTTTGCGTTCACCGGACTTTACGGGTAGCCCCGCCCCCGACTTCCGGGATGGGATATCCGGCAGCTGGAGCTTCAGTCCTACGCGTTGCTTCTCTCCTTAGAGTCGCGCTGCGCATCGTGAGTTCGTCTTTTTTCCACCTTCTAGAATCAGCTATCATGTTAGCCTGAATATTAGTCTTATTTTCACTTACCTTTTCTTGTTCTGGCTCCAGAAATCTCCGTTGCTATTCTCATCCGGTAGACGATACCTTCCTGTTGTCACAGCCACGTCCACCGGTAGTTATTCGCCATTTCCTTTGGCCCGATTTTCCCGCAGAGATTTCTCTCTTTTAATCTGTTTCTTTGTATTTACGTCCCACAGGACGCGACCTCAGACCTTACATTTTGCTTCCAGTATCTGCTTGTCATAGCCTCATTATTCAGTTTTCACCCATATCACCTTGGGGCTTGTATCTGTGGGTAAGATTCTTTCCCTTTCTTACGAGTTCATTTCCGAGCTTAATTTGAAACTTTGTCTAACTGTCGTGCTTGACTATAGGCTCCAGGTCTGCATTTTCCTTCGGAGTTTAATACCGAAATCTAATTAAGATCAGGTCTGTTAGGGTAAGCCTTTCTCTTACTTTTCTCTTTCGATATTGGAGCTCAGGAACCATACTTATCTATCTCTATTCTTTTCATCCAGAATTCTACCAGACAAGACTTAAAAGAATACCTTTCTACAGGCGTGAACCTTCAACAGCCGTTGCAGGAATCCACGCTCTCCAGCAGCTCATCGCGGGGTTTTTTCCCTTCGGGGTTTCCCCTGGGGGCTCCACTTCACCCTACCCTCTTGGCCGGGGTTGAGAGGAGTTTCCAGGTGATTCCCTCTACCTTCTATCCCGAGAAGGCTGACTGAAGAGAAGGTAGGTGTCATTCACATTTGCCAAAGGATTATCTGCTTTTTAGAAGCATTATTTTAACAAAGTTATTACACAGCCTCCACCAAGCCCCCACTCATGTCTCCCATCACCCCCACCCACCAGCAGTGCAGGGGCAGCTTCCACCAGGCCCCCACTCATGTCTCCCACCACCCCCACCCCCCAGCAGTGCAGGGGCAGCCTCCACCAGGCCCCCACTCATGTCTACCACCACCCCCACCCCCCAGCAGTGCAGGGGAAGCCTCCACCAGGCCCCCACTCATGTCTCCCACCACCCCCACCCCCAGCCACCAGGGGCACCCTCCACCAGGCCCCCACTCATGTCTCCCACCACCCCCCCCCTCAGCCACCAGGAGCACCCTCCACCAGGCCCCCACTCATGTCTCCCATCACCCCCACCCCCCAGCAGTGCATGGGCAGCCTCCACCAGGCCCCCACTCATGTCCAACTCATGTCTCCCTGCACCCCCACCCCCCAGCAGTGCAGGGGCAGCCTCCACCAGGCACCCACTCATGTCCAACTCATGTCTCCCTGCACCCCAACCCCCCAGCAGTGCAGGGGCAGCTTCCACCAGGCCCCCACTCATGCCTCCCACCACCCCTACCCCCCAGCAGTGCAGAGGCAGCCTCCACCAGGCCCCCACGCATGTCTACCACCACCCCCACCACCCAGCATCCAGGGGCACCCTCCACCAGGCCCCCACTCATGTCTCCCATCACCCCCACCCCCCAGCAGTGCAGGGGCAGCCTCCACCAGGCCCCCACTCATGTCTCCCACCACCCCCACCCCCCAGCCACCAGGGGCAGCCTCCACCAGGCCCCCACTCATGTCTCCCATCACCCCCACCCCCCAGCAGTGCAGGGGCAGCCTCCACCAGGCCCCCACTCATGTCCAACTCATGTCTCCCTGCACCCCCACCCCCCACCCACCAGGGGCACCCTCCACCAGGCCCCCACTCATGTCTCTCACCACCCCCACCCCCCAGCAGTGCAGGGGCAGCCTCCACCAGGCCCCCACTCATGTCTACCACCACCCCCACGCCCCAGCATCCAGGGGCACACTCCACCAGCCCCCCACTCATGTCTCCCACCACCCCCGCCCCCCAGCAGTGCAGGGGCAGCCTCCACCAGGCCCCCACGCATGTCTCCCATCACCCCCACCCCCCAGCAGTGCAGGGGCAGCCTCCACCAGGCCCCCACTCATGTCTCCCATCACCCCCCACCCCCCAGCCACCACGGGCAGCCTCCACCAGGCCCCCACTCACGTCTCCCATCACCCCCACCCCCCAGCAGTGCAGGGGCAGCCTCCACCAGGCCCCCACTCATGTCTCCCATCACCCCCACGCCCCAGCAGTGCAGGGGCAGCCTCCACCAGGCCCCCACTTATGTCTCCCATCACCCCCGCCCCCCAGCATCCAGGGGCAGCCTCCACCAGGCCCCCACTCATGTCTCCCACCATCCCCACCCCCCAGCCACCAGGGTCAGCCTCCACCAGGCCCCCACTCGTGTCTCCCATCATCCCCACCCCCCAGCAGTGCAGGGGCATCCTCCACCAGGCCCCCACTCATGTCTCCCACCACCCCCACCCCCAGCAGTGCAGGGGCAGCCTCCACCAGGCCCCCACTCATGTCTACCACCACCCCCAACCCCCAGTCACCAGCGGCACCCTCCACCAGGCCCCCACTCATGTCTCCCACCACCCCCACCCCCCAGCCACCAGGGGCACCCTCCACCAGGCACCCACTCATGTCTCCCATCACCCCCACCCCCCAGCAGTGCAGGGGCGGCCTCCACCAGGGCCCCACTCATGTCTACCACCACCCCCAGCCACCAGCCACCAGGGGCACCCTCCACCAGGCCCCCACTCATGTCACCCACCACCCCCACCCCTCAGCAGTGCAGGGGCAGCCTCCACCAGGCCCCCACCCATGCCTCCCACCACCCCACCCCCCAGCAGTGCAGGGGCAGCCTCCACCAGGCCCCCACGCATGTCTACCACCACCCCCACCCCCAGCATCCAGGGGCACCCTCCACCATGCCCCCACTCATGTCTCCCACCACCCCCACCCCCCAGCAGTGCAGGGGCAGCCTCCACCAGGCCCCCACTCATGTCTCCCATCACCCCCACCCCCCAGCAGTGCAGGGGCAGCCTCCACCAGGCCCCCACTCATGTCTCCCACCGCCCCCACCCCCCAGCATCCAGGGGTAGCCTCCACCAGGCCCCCCACTCATGTCTCCCACCACCCCCACCCCCCAGCCACCAGGGGCAGCCTCCACCAAGCCCCCACTCATGTCTCCCATCACCCCCACCCACCAGCAGTGCAGGGGCAGCCTCCACCAGGCCCCCACTCATGTCTCCCACCACCCCAACCCCCCAGCAGTGCAGGGGCAGCCTCCACCAGGCCCCCACTCATGTCTACCACCATCCCCACCCCCCAGCAGTGCAGGGACAGCCTCCACCAGGCCCCCACTCATGTCTACCACCACCCCCAACCCCCAGTCACCAGGGGCACCCTCTACCAGGCCCCCACTCATGTCTCCCACCACCCCCACTCCCCAGCAGTGCAGGGGAAGCCTCCACCAGGCCCCACTCATGTCTCCCACCACCCCCACCCCCAGCCACCAGGGGCACCCTCCACCAGGCCCCCCACTCATGTCTCCCACCACCCTCCCCCCTCAGCCACCAGGAGCACCCTCCACCAGGCCCCCACTCATGTCTCCCATCACCCCCGCCCCCCAGCATCCAGGGGCAGCCTCCACCAGGCCCCAACTCATGTCTCCCACCACCCCCACCCCCCAGCCACCAGGGGCAGCCTCCACCAAGTCCCCACTCATGTCTCCCATCACCCCCACCCACCCAGCAGTGCAGGGGCAGCTTCCACCAGGCCCCCACTCATGTCTCCCACCACCCCCACCCCCCAGCAGTGCAGGGGCAGCCTCCACCAGGCCCCCACTCATGTCTACCACCACCCCCACCCCCCAGCAGTGCAGTGGAAGCCTCCACCAGGCCCCCACTCATGTCTCCCACCACCCCCACCCCCAGCCCACCAGGGGCACCCTCCACCAGGCCCCCACTCATGTCTCCCACCACCCCCCCCTCAGCCACCAGGAGCACCCTCCACCAGGCCCCCACTCATGTCTCCCATCACCCCCACCCCCCAGCAGTGCATGGGCAGCCTCCACCAGGCCCCCACTCATGTCCAACTCATGTCTCCCTGCACCCCCACCCCCCAGCAGTGCAGGGGCAGCCTCCACCAGGCACCCACTCATGTCCAACTCATGTCTCCCTGCACCCCAACCCCCCAGCAGTGCAGGGGCAGCTTCCACCAGGCCCCCACTCATGCCTCCCACCACCCCTACCCCCCAGCAGTGCAGAGGCAGCCTCCACCAGGCCCCCACGCATGTCTACCACCACCCCCACCACCCAGCATCCAGGGGCACCCTCCACCAGGCCCCCACTCATGTCTCCCATCACCCCCACCCCCCAGCAGTGCAGGGGCAGCCTCCACCAGGCCCCCACTCATGTCTCCCACCACCCCCACCCCCCAGCCACCAGGGGCAGCCTCCACCAGGCCCCCACTCATGTCTCCCATCACCCCCACCCCCCAGCAGTGCAGGGGCAGCCTCCACCAGGCCCCCACTCATGTCCAACTCATGTCTCCCTGCACCCCCACCCCCCACCCACCAGGGGCACCCTCCACCAGGCCCCCACTCATGTCTCTCACCACCCCCACCCCCCAGCAGTGCAGGGGCAGCCTCCACCAGGCCCCCACTCATGTCTACCACCACCCCCACGCCCCAGCATCCAGGGGCACACTCCACCAGCCCCCCACTCATGTCTCCCACCACCCCCGCCCCCCAGCAGTGCAGGGGCAGCCTCCACCAGGCCCCCACGCATGTCTCCCATCACCCCCACCCCCCAGCAGTGCAGGGGCAGCCTCCACCAGGCCCCCACTCATGTCTCCCATCACCCCCACCCCCCAGCCACCACGGGCAGCCTCCACCAGGCCCCCACTCACGTCTCCCATCACCCCCACCCCCCAGCAGTGCAGGGGCAGCCTCCACCAGGCCCCCACTCATGTCTCCCATCACCCCCACGCCCCAGCAGTGCAGGGGCAGCCTCCACCAGGCCCCCACTTATGTCTCCCATCACCCCCGCCCCCAGCATCCAGGGGCAGCCTCCACCAGGCCCCCACTCATGTCTCCCCACCACCCCCACCCCCCAGCCACCAGGGTCAGCCTCCACCAGGCCCCCACTCGTGTCTCCCATCATCCCCACCCCCCAGCAGTGCAGGGGCATCCTCCACCAGGCCCCCACTCATGTCTCCCACCACCCCCACCCCCAGCAGTGCAGGGGCAGCCTCCACCAGGCCCCCACTCATGTCTACCACCACCCCCAACCCCCAGTCACCAGCGGCACCCTCCACCAGGCCCCCACTCATGTCTCCCACCACCCCCACCCCCCAGCCACCAGGGGCACCCTCCAACCAGGCACCCACTCATGTCTCCCATCACCCCCACCCCCCAGCAGTGCAGGGGCAGCCTCCACCAGGCCCCCACTCATGTCTACCACCATCCCCACCCCCCAGCAGTGCAGGGGCAGCCTCCACCAGGCCCCCACTCATGTCTACCACCACCCCCAACCCCCAGTCACCAGGGGCACCCTCTACCAGGCCCCCACTCATGTCTCCCACCACCCCCACTCCCCAGCAGTGCAGGGGAAGCCTCCACCAGGCCCCCACTCATGTCTCCCACCACCCCCACCCCCAGCCACCAGGGGCACCCTCCACCAGGCCCCCACTCATGTCTCCCACCACCCTCCCCCCTCAGCCACCAGGAGCACCCTCCACCAGGCCCCCACTCATGTCTCCCATCACCCCCGCCCCCCAGCATCCAGGGGCAGCCTCCACCAGGCCCCAACTCATGTCTCCCACCACCCCCACCCCCCAGCCACCAGGGGGCAGCCTCCACCAAGTCCCCACTCATGTCTCCCATCACCCTCACCCACCAGCAGTGCAGGGGCAGCTTCCACCAGGCCCCCACTCATGTCTCCCACCACCCCCACCCCCCAGCAGTGCAGGGGCAGCCTCCACCAGGCCCCCACTCATGTCTACCACCACCCCCACCCCCCAGCAGTGCAGTGGAAGCCTCCACCAGGCCCCCACTCATGTCTCCCACCACCCCCACCCCCAGCCACCAGGGGCACCCTCCACCAGGCCCCCACTCATGTCTCCCACCACCCCCCCTCAGCCACCAGGAGCACCCTCCACCAGGCCCCCACTCATGTCTCCCATCACCCCCACCCCCCAGCAGTGCATGGGCAGCCTCCACCAGGCCCCCACTCATGTCCAACTCATGTCTCCCTGCACCCCCACCCCCCAGCAGTGCAGGGGCAGCCTCCACCAGGCACCCACTCATGTCCAACTCATGTCTCCCTGCACCCCAACCCCCCAGCAGTGCAGGGGCAGCTTCCACCAGGCCCCCACTCATGCCTCCCACCACCCCTACCCCCCAGCAGTGCAGAGGCAGCCTCCACCAGGCCCCCACGCATGTCTACCACCACCCCCACCACCCAGCATCCAGGGGCACCCTCCACCAGGCCCCCACTCATGTCTCCCATCACCCCCACCCCCCAGCAGTGCAGGGGCAGCCTCCACCAGGCCCCACTCATGTCTCCCACCACCCCCACCCCCCAGCCACCAGGGGCAGCCTCCACCAGGCCCCCACTCATGTCTCCCATCACCCCCACCCCCCAGCAGTGCAGGGGCAGCCTCCACCAGGCCCCCACTCATGTCCAACTCATGTCTCCCTGCACCCCCACCCCCCACCCACCAGGGGCACCCTCCACCAGGCCCCCACTCATGTCTCTCACCACCCCCACCCCCCAGCAGTGCAGGGGCAGCCTCCACCAGGCCCCCACTCATGTCTACCACCACCCCCACGCCCCAGCATCCAGGGGCACACTCCACCAGCCCCCCACTCATGTCTCCCACCACCCCCGCCCCCCAGCAGTGCAGGGGCAGCCTCCACCAGGCCCCCACGCATGTCTCCCATCACCCCCACCCCCCAGCAGTGCAGGGGCAGCCTCCACCAGGCCCCCACTCATGTCTCCCATCACCCCCACCCCCCAGCCACCACGGGCAGCCTCCACCAGGCCCCCACTCACGTCTCCCATCACCCCCACCCCCCAGCAGTGAGGGGCAGCCTCCACCAGGCCCCCACTCATGTCTCCCATCACCCCCACGCCCCAGCAGTGCAGGGGCAGCCTCCACCAGGCCCCCACTTATGTCTCCCATCACCCCCGCCCCCAGCATCCAGGGGCAGCCTCCACCAGGCCCCCACTCATGTCTCCCACCACCCCCACCCCCCAGCCACCAGGGTCAGCCTCCACCAGGCCCCCACTCGTGTCTCCCATCATCCCCACCCCCCAGCAGTGCAGGGGCATCCTCCACCAGGCCCCCACTCATGTCTCCCACCACCCCCACCCCCAGCAGTGCAGGGGCAGCCTCCACCAGGCCCCCACTCATGTCTACCACCACCCCCAACCCCCAGTCACCAGCGGCACCCTCCACCAGGCCCCCACTCATGTCTCCCACCACCCCCACCCCCCAGCCACCAGGGGCACCCTCCACCAGGCACCCACTCATGTCTCCCATCACCCCCACCCCCCAGCAGTGCAGGGGCGGCCTCCACCAGGGCCCCACTCATGTCTACCACCACCCCCAGCCACCAGCCACCAGGGGCACCCTCCACCAGGCCCCCACTCATGTCACCCACCACCCCCACCCCTCAGCAGTGCAGGGGCAGCCTCCACCAGGCCCCCACCCATGCCTCCCACCACCCCACCCCCCAGCAGTGCAGGGGCAGCCTCCACCAGGCCCCCACGCATGTCTACCACCACCCCCACCCCCCAGCATCCAGGGGCACCCTCCACCATGCCCCCACTCATGTCTCCCACCACCCCCACCCCCCAGCAGTGCAGGGGCAGCCTCCACCAGGCCCCCACTCATGTCTCCCATCACCCCCACCCCCCAGCAGTGCAGGGGCAGCCTCCACCAGGCCCCCACTCATGTCTCCCACCGCCCCCACCCCCCAGCATCCAGGGGTAGCCTCCACCAGGCCCCCACTCATGTCTCCCACCACCCCCACCCCCAGCCACCAGGGGCAGCCTCCACCAAGCCCCCACTCATGTCTCCCATCACCCCCACCCACCAGCAGTGCAGGGGCAGCCTCCACCAGGCCCCCACTCATGTCTCCCACCACCCCAACCCCCCAGCAGTGCAGGGGCAGCCTCCACCAGGCCCCACTCATGTCTACCACCACCCCCACCCCCCAGCAGTGCAGGGGCAGCCTCCACCAGGCCCCCACTCATGTCTACCACCACCCCCAACCCCCAGTCACCAGGGGCACCCTCTACCAGGCCCCCACTCATGTCTCCCACCACCCCCACTCCCCAGCAGTGCAGGGGAAGCCTCCACCAGGCCCCCACTCATGTCTCCCACCCCCCCCACCCCCAGCCACCAGGGGCACCCTCTACCAGGCCCCCACTCATGTCTCCCACCACCCTCCCCCCTCAGCCACCAGGAGCACCCTCCACCAGGCCCCCACTCATGTCTCCCATCACCCCCACCCCCCAGCAGTGCATGGGCAGCCTCCACCAGGCCCCCACTCATGTCCAACTCATGTCTCCCTGCACCCCCGCCCCCAAGCAGTGCAGGGGCAGCCTCCACCAGGCACCCACTCATGTCCAACTCATGTCTCCCTTCACCCCCACCCCCCAGCAGTGCAGGGGCAGCCTCCACCAGGCCCCCACTCATGCCTCCCACCACCCCCACCCCCCAGCAGTGCAGGGGCAGCCTCCACCAGGCCCCCACGCATGTCTACCACCACCCCCACCCCCCAGCATCCAGGGGCACCCTCCACCAGGCCCCCACTCATGTCTCCCACCACCCCCACCCCCCCAGCAGTGCAGGGGCAGCCTCCACCAGGCCCCCACTCATGTCTCCCACCATCCCCACCCCCCAGCCACCAGGGGCAGCCTCCACCAGGCCCCCACTCATGTCTCCCATCACCCCCAGCCCCCAGCAGTGCAGGGGCAGCCTCCACTAGGCCCCCACTCATGTCTCCCACCACCCCCACCCCCCAGCCACCAGGGGCAGCCTCCACCAGGCCCCCACTCATGTCTCCCATCACCCCCACCCCCCAGCAGTGCAGGGGCAGCCTCCACCAGGCCCCCACTCATGTCCAACTCATGTCTCCCTGCACCCCCACCCCCCACCCACCAGGGGCACCCTCCACCAGGCCCCCACTCATGTCTCCCACCACCCCCACCCCCCAGCAGTGCAGGGGCAGCCTCCACCAGGCCCCCACTCATGTCTACCACCACCCCCACTCCCCAGAATCCAGGGGCACACTCCACCAGCCCCCCACTCATGTCTCCCACCACCCCCGCCCCCCAGCAGTGCAGGGGCAGCCTCCACCAGGCCCCCACGCATGTCTCCCATCACCCCCACCCCCAGCAGTGCAGGGGCAGCCTCCACCAGGCCCCCACTCATGTCTCCCATCACCCCCACCCCCCAGCCACCACGGGCAGCCTCCACCAGGCCCCCACTCACGTCTCCCATCAGCCCCACCCCCCAGCAGTGCAGGGGCAGCCTCCAGCAGGCCCCCACTCATGTCTCCCATCACCCCCACGCCCCAGCAGTGCAGGGGCAGCCTCCACCAGGCCCCCACTTATGTCTCCCATCACCCCCGCCCCCCAGCATCCAGGGGCAGCCTCCACCAGGCCCCCACTCATGTCTCCCACCACCCCCACCCCCCAGCCACCAGGGTCAGCCTCCACCAGGCCCCCACTCGTGTCTCCCATCACCCCCACCCCCCAGCAGTGCAGGGGCAGCCTCCACCAGGCCCCCACTCATGTCTCCCATCACCCCCACCCCCAGCAGTGCAGGGGCAGCCTCCACCAGGCCCCCACTCATGTCTACCACCACGCCCAACCCCCAGTCACCAGCGGCACCCTTCACCTGGCCCCCACTCATGTCTCCCACCACCCCCACCCCCCAGCCACCAGGGGCACCCTCCACCAGGCACCCACTCATGTCTCCCATCACCCCCACCCCCCAGCAGTGCAGGGGCGGCCTCCACCAGGCCCCCACTCATGTCTCCCACCACCCCCACCCCCAGCAGTGCAGGGGCAGCCTCCACCAGGCCCCCACTCATGTCTACCACCACCCCCAACCCCCAGTCACCAGCGGCACCCTCCACCAGGCCCCCACTCATGTCTCCCACCACCCCCACCCCCCAGCCACCAGGGGCACCCTCCACCAGGCACCCACTCATGTCTCCCATCACCCCCACCCCCCAGCAGTGCAGGGGCAGCCTCCACCAGGCCCCCACTCATGTCTACCACCATCCCCACCCCCCAGCAGTGCAGGGGCAGCCTCCACCAGGCCCCCACTCATGTCTACCACCACCCCCAACCCCCAGTCACCAGGGGCACCCTCTACCAGGCCCCCACTCATGTCTCCCACCACCCCCACTCCCCAGCAGTGCAGGGGAAGCCTCCACCAGGCCCCCACTCATGTCTCCCACCACCCCCACCCCCAGCCACCAGGGGCACCCTCCACCAGGCCCCCACTCATGTCTCCCACCACCCTCCCCCCTCAGCCACCAGGAGCACCCTCCACCAGGCCCCCACTCATGTCTCCCATCACCCCCGCCCCCCAGCATCCAGGGGCAGCCTCCACCAGGCCCCAACTCATGTCTCCCACCACCCCCACCCCCCAGCCACCAGGGGCAGCCTCCACCAAGTCCCCACTCATGTCTCCCATCACCCTCACCCACCAGCAGTGCAGGGGCAGCTTCCACCAGGCCCCCACTCATGTCTCCCACCACCCCCACCCCCCAGCAGTGCAGGGGCAGCCTCCACCAGGCCCCCACTCATGTCTACCACCACCCCCACCCCCCAGCAGTGCAGTGGAAGCCTCCACCAGGCCCCCACTCATGTCTCCCACCACCCCCACCCCCAGCCACCAGGGGCACCCTCCACCAGGCCCCCACTCATGTCTCCCACCACCCCCCCTCAGCCACCAGGAGCACCCTCCACCAGGCCCCCACTCATGTCTCCCATCACCCCCACCCCCCAGCAGTGCATGGGCAGCCTCCACCAGGCCCCCACTCATGTCCAACTCATGTCTCCCTGCACCCCCACCCCCCAGCAGTGCAGGGGCAGCCTCCACCAGGCACCCACTCATGTCCAACTCATGTCTCCCTGCACCCCAACCCCCCAGCAGTGCAGGGGCAGCTTCCACCAGGCCCCCACTCATGCCTCCCACCACCCCTACCCCCCAGCAGTGCAGAGGCAGCCTCCACCAGGCCCCCACGCATGTCTACCACCACCCCCACCACCCAGCATCCAGGGGCACCCTCCACCAGGCCCCCACTCATGTCTCCCATCACCCCCACCCCCCAGCAGTGCAGGGGCAGCCTCCACCAGGCCCCCACTCATGTCTCCCACCACCCCCACCCCCCAGCCACCAGGGGCAGCCTCCACCAGGCCCCCACTCATGTCTCCCATCACCCCCACCCCCCAGCAGTGCAGGGGCAGCCTCCACCAGGCCCCCACTCATGTCCAACTCATGTCTCCCTGCACCCCCACCCCCCACCCACCAGGGGCACCCTCCACCAGGCCCCCACTCATGTCTCTCACCACCCCCACCCCCCAGCAGTGCAGGGGCAGCCTCCACCAGGCCCCCACTCATGTCTACCACCACCCCCACGCCCCAGCATCCAGGGGCACACTCCACCAGCCCCCCACTCATGTCTCCCACCACCCCCGCCCCCCAGCAGTGCAGGGGCAGCCTCCACCAGGCCCCCACGCATGTCTCCCATCACCCCCACCCCCCAGCAGTGCAGGGGCAGCCTCCACCAGGCCCCCACTCATGTCTCCCATCACCCCCACCCCCCAGCCACCACGGGCAGCCTCCACCAGGCCCCCACTCACGTCTCCCATCACCCCCACCCCCCAGCAGTGAGGGGCAGCCTCCACCAGGCCCCCACTCATGTCTCCCATCACCCCCACGCCCCAGCAGTGCAGGGGCAGCCTCCACCAGGCCCCCACTTATGTCTCCCATCACCCCCGCCCCCAGCATCCAGGGGCAGCCTCCACCAGGCCCCCACTCATGTCTCCCACCACCCCCACCCCCCAGCCACCAGGGTCAGCCTCCACCAGGCCCCCACTCGTGTCTCCCATCATCCCCACCCCCCAGCAGTGCAGGGGCATCCTCCACCAGGCCCCCACTCATGTCTCCCACCACCCCCACCCCCAGCAGTGCAGGGGCAGCCTCCACCAGGCCCCCACTCATGTCTACCACCACCCCCAACCCCCAGTCACCAGCGGCACCCTCCACCAGGCCCCCACTCATGTCTCCCACCACCCCCACCCCCCAGCCACCAGGGGCACCCTCCACCAGGCACCCACTCATGTCTCCCATCACCCCCACCCCCCAGCAGTGCAGGGGCGGCCTCCACCAGGGCCCCACTCATGTCTACCACCACCCCCAGCCACCAGCCACCAGGGGCACCCTCCACCAGGCCCCCACTCATGTCACCCACCACCCCCACCCCTCAGCAGTGCAGGGGCAGCCTCCACCAGGCCCCCACCCATGCCTCCCACCACCCCACCCCCCAGCAGTGCAGGGGCAGCCTCCACCAGGCCCCCACGCATGTCTACCACCACCCCCACCCCCCAGCATCCAGGGGCACCCTCCACCATGCCCCCACTCATGTCTCCCACCACCCCCACCCCCCAGCAGTGCAGGGGCAGCCTCCACCAGGCCCCCACTCATGTCTCCCATCACCCCCACCCCCCAGCAGTGCAGGGGCAGCCTCCACCAGGCCCCCACTCATGTCTCCCACCGCCCCCACCCCCCAGCATCCAGGGGTAGCCTCCACCAGGCCCCCACTCATGTCTCCCACCACCCCCACCCCCAGCCACCAGGGGCAGCCTCCACCAAGCCCCCACTCATGTCTCCCATCACCCCCACCCACCAGCAGTGCAGGGGCAGCCTCCACCAGGCCCCCACTCATGTCTCCCACCACCCCAACCCCCCAGCAGTGCAGGGGCAGCCTCCACCAGGCCCCACTCATGTCTACCACCACCCCCACCCCCCAGCAGTGCAGGGGCAGCCTCCACCAGGCCCCCACTCATGTCTACCACCACCCCCAACCCCCAGTCACCAGGGGCACCCTCTACCAGGCCCCCACTCATGTCTCCCACCACCCCCACTCCCCAGCAGTGCAGGGGAAGCCTCCACCAGGCCCCCACTCATGTCTCCCACCCCCCCCACCCCCAGCCACCAGGGGCACCCTCTACCAGGCCCCCACTCATGTCTCCCACCACCCTCCCCCCTCAGCCACCAGGAGCACCCTCCACCAGGCCCCCACTCATGTCTCCCATCACCCCCACCCCCCAGCAGTGCATGGGCAGCCTCCACCAGGCCCCCACTCATGTCCAACTCATGTCTCCCTGCACCCCCGCCCCCAAGCAGTGCAGGGGCAGCCTCCACCAGGCACCCACTCATGTCCAACTCATGTCTCCCTTCACCCCCACCCCCCAGCAGTGCAGGGGCAGCCTCCACCAGGCCCCCACTCATGCCTCCCACCACCCCCACCCCCCAGCAGTGCAGGGGCAGCCTCCACCAGGCCCCCACGCATGTCTACCACCACCCCCACCCCCCAGCATCCAGGGGCACCCTCCACCAGGCCCCCACTCATGTCTCCCACCACCCCCACCCCCCCAGCAGTGCAGGGGCAGCCTCCACCAGGCCCCCACTCATGTCTCCCACCATCCCCACCCCCCAGCCACCAGGGGCAGCCTCCACCAGGCCCCCACTCATGTCTCCCATCACCCCCAGCCCCCAGCAGTGCAGGGGCAGCCTCCACTAGGCCCCCACTCATGTCTCCCACCACCCCCACCCCCCAGCCACCAGGGGCAGCCTCCACCAGGCCCCCACTCATGTCTCCCATCACCCCCACCCCCCAGCAGTGCAGGGGCAGCCTCCACCAGGCCCCCACTCATGTCCAACTCATGTCTCCCTGCACCCCCACCCCCCACCCACCAGGGGCACCCTCCACCAGGCCCCCACTCATGTCTCCCACCACCCCCACCCCCCAGCAGTGCAGGGGCAGCCTCCACCAGGCCCCCACTCATGTCTACCACCACCCCCACTCCCCAGAATCCAGGGGCACACTCCACCAGCCCCCCACTCATGTCTCCCACCACCCCCGCCCCCCAGCAGTGCAGGGGCAGCCTCCACCAGGCCCCCACGCATGTCTCCCATCACCCCCACCCCCAGCAGTGCAGGGGCAGCCTCCACCAGGCCCCCACTCATGTCTCCCATCACCCCCACCCCCCAGCCACCACGGGCAGCCTCCACCAGGCCCCCACTCACGTCTCCCATCAGCCCCACCCCCCAGCAGTGCAGGGGCAGCCTCCAGCAGGCCCCCACTCATGTCTCCCATCACCCCCACGCCCCAGCAGTGCAGGGGCAGCCTCCACCAGGCCCCCACTTATGTCTCCCATCACCCCCGCCCCCCAGCATCCAGGGGCAGCCTCCACCAGGCCCCCACTCATGTCTCCCACCACCCCCACCCCCCAGCCACCAGGGTCAGCCTCCACCAGGCCCCCACTCGTGTCTCCCATCACCCCCACCCCCCAGCAGTGCAGGGGCAGCCTCCACCAGGCCCCCACTCATGTCTCCCATCACCCCCACCCCCAGCAGTGCAGGGGCAGCCTCCACCAGGCCCCCACTCATGTCTACCACCACGCCCAACCCCCAGTCACCAGCGGCACCCTTCACCTGGCCCCCACTCATGTCTCCCACCACCCCCACCCCCCAGCCACCAGGGGCACCCTCCACCAGGCACCCACTCATGTCTCCCATCACCCCCACCCCCCAGCAGTGCAGGGGCGGCCTCCACCAGGGCCCCACTCATGTCTACCACCAGCCCCAGCCACCAGCCACTAGGGGCACCCTCCACCAGGCCCCCACTCATGTCACCCACCACCCCCACCCCTCAGCAGTGCAGGGGCAGCCTCCACCAGGCCCTAACTCATGTCTCCCATCACCCCTACCCACCAGCATCCGGGGGCAGCCTCCACAAGTCCCCCACTCATGTCTCCCACAACCCCCACCCCCTGCCACCAGGGGCAGCCTCCACCAGGCCCCCACTCATGTCTCCCATCACCCCTACCCCCAGCAGTGCAGTTCAGCCTCCACTAGGCCCGCACTCATGTCCAACTCATGTCTCTCTGCACCCCACCCCCCAGCAGTGCAGGGGCAGCCTCCACCAGGCCCCCACTCATGTCCAACTCATGTCTCCCTGCACCCCCACCCCCCAGCAGTGCAGGGGCAGCCTCCACCAGGCCCCCACTCATGTCTCCCTGCACCCCCACCCCCCAGCAGTGCAGGGGAAGCCTCCACCAGGCCCCCACTCATGTCCAACTCATGTCTCCCTGCACCCCCACCCCCCAGCCACCAGGGGCACCCTCCACCAGGCCCCCACTCATGTCTCCCACCACCCCCACCCCTCAGCAGTGCAGGGGCAGCCTCCACCAGGCCCCCACTCATGTCTCCCATCACCCCTACCCCCCAGCCACCAGGGGCAGCCTCCACCAGGCCCCCACTCATGTCTCCCATCACTCCCACCCCCAGCAGTGCAGTGGCAGCCTCCATTAGGCCCCCACTCATGTCCAACTTATGTCTCTCTGCACCCCCACCCCCCAGCAGTGCAGAGGCAGCCTCCACCAGGCCCCCACTCATGTCCAACTCATGTCTCCTTGCACCCCCACCCCCCAGCAGTGCAGGGGCAGCCTCCACCAGGCCCCCACTCATGTCTCCCTGCACCCCCACCCCCCAGCACTGCAGGGGCAGCCCCCACCAGGCCCCCACTCATGTCTCCCACCACCCCCACACCCCAGCCACCAGGGGCAGCCTCCACCAGGCCCCCACTCATGTCTCCCATCACCCCCACCCCCCAGCAGTGCAGGGGCAGCCTCCACCAGGCCCCCACTCATGTCTTCCATCACCCCCACCACCCAGCCACCATGGGCAGCCTCCACCAGGCCTCCACTCACGTCTCCCATCACCCCCACCCCCCATCAGTGCAGGGGCAGCCTCCACCAGGCCCCCACTCATGTCCAACTCATGTCTCCCTGCACCCCTACCCCCCAGCCACCAGGGGCACCCTCCACCAGGCCCCCACTCATGTCTCCCACCACCCCCACCCCCCAGGAGTGCAGGGGCAGCCTCCACCAGGCCCCCACTCATGTCTACCACCACCCTCACCCCCCAGCATCCAGGGGCACCCTCCACAGGCCCCCACTCATGTCTCCCACCACCCCCACCCCCCAGCAGTGCAGGGGCAGCCTCCACCAGGCCCCCACTCATGTCTCCCATCACCCCCACCCCCCAGCAGTGCAGGGGCAGCCTCCACCAGGCCCCCACTCATGTCTCCCACCACCCCCACCCCCCAGCCACCAGGGGCAGCCTCCACCAGGACCCCACTCATGTCTCCCATCACCCCCACGCCCCAGCAGTGCAGGGGCAGCCTCCACCAGGCCCCCACTCATGTCTCCCATCACCCCCGCCCCCCAGCATCCAGGGGCAGCCTCCACCAAGCCCCCACTCATGTCTCCCATCACCCCCACCCACCAGCAGTGCAGGGGCAGCCTCCACCAGGCCCCCACTCATGTCTCCCACCACCCCCACCCCCCAGCAGTGCAGGGGCAGCCTCCACCAGGCCCCCACTCATGTCTACCACCACCCCCACCCCCCAGCAGTGCAGGGGCAGCCTCCACCAGGTCCCCACTCATGTCTACCACCACCCCCAACCCACAGTCACCAGGGGCACCCTCTACCAGGCCCCCACTCATGTCTCCCACCACCCCCACCCCCCAGCAGTGCAGGGGAAGCCTCCACCAGGCCCCCACTCATGTCTCCCACCACCCCCACCCCCTGCCACCAGGGGCACCCTCCACCAGGCCCCCACTCATGTCTCCCACCACCCCCCCCTCAGCCACCAGGAGCACCCTCCACCAGGCCCCCACTCATGTCTCCCATCACCCCCACCCCCCAGCAGTGCATGGGCAGCCTCCACCAGGCCCCTACTCATGTCCAACTCATGTCTCCCTGCACCCCCCCCCAGTAGTGCAGGGGCAGCCTCCACCAGGCACCCACTCATGTCCAACTCATGTCTCCCTGCACCCCCACCCCCCAGCAGTGCAGGGGCAGCCTCCACCAGGCCCCCACTCATGCCTCCCACCACCCCCACCACCCCCAGCAGTGCAGGGGCAGCCTCCACCAGGCCCCCACGCATGTCTACCACCACCCCCACCCCCCGGCATCCATGGGCACCCTCCACCAGGCCCCCACTCATGTCTCCCACCACCCCCACCCCCCAGCAGTGCAGGGGCAGCCTCCACCAGGCCCCCACTCATGTCTCCCATCACCCCCACCCCCCAGCAGTGCAGGGGCAGCCTCCACCAGGCCCCCACTCATGTCTCCCACCACCCCCACCCCCAGCCACCACGGGCAGCCTCCACCAGGCCCCCACTCATGTCTCCCATCACCCCCACCCCCCAGCAGTGCAGGGGCAGCCTCCACCAGGCCCCCACTCATGTCCAACTCATGTCTCCCTGCACCCCCACCCCCCACCCACCAGGGGCAGCATCCACCAGGCCCCCACTCATGTCTCCCATCACCCCCACCCCCCAGCAGTGCAGGGGCAGCCTCCACCAGGCCCCCACTCATGTCTCCCATCACCCCCGCCCCCCAGCATCCAGGGGCAGCATCCACCAGGCCCCCACTCATGTCTCCCATCACCCCCACCCCCCAGCAGTGCAGGGGCAGCCTCCACCAGGCCCCCACTCATGTCTCCCATCACCCCCACCCCCCAGCCACCAGGGGCAGCCTCCACCAGGCCCCCACTCACGTCTCCTATCACCCCCACCCCCCAGCAGTGCAGGGGCAGCCTCCACCAGGCCCCCACTCATGTCTCCCATCACCCCCACGCCCCAGCAGTGCAGGGGCAGCCTCCACCAGGCCCCCACTTATGTCTCCCATCACCCCCGCCCCCCAGCATCCAGGGGCAGCCTCCACCAGGCCCCCACTCATGTCTCCCACCACCCCCACCCCCCAGCCACCAGGGTCAGCCTCCACCAGGCCCCCACTCATGTCTCCCATCACCCCCACCCCCCAGCAGTGCAGGGGCAGCCTCCACCAGGCCCCCACTCATGTCTCCCACCACCCCCACCCCCAGCAGTGCAGGGGCAGCCTCCACCAGGCCCCCACTCATTTCTACCACCACCCCCCAGCAGTGCAGGGGCAGCCTCCACCAGGCCCCCACTCATGTCTACCACCACCCCCAACCCCCAGTCACCAGCGGCACCCTCCACCAGGCCCCCACTCATGTCTCCCACCACCCCTACCCCCCAGCCACCAGGGGCACCCTCCACCAGGCACCCACTCATGTCTCCCATCACCCCCACCCCCCAGCAGTGCAGGGGCGGCCTCCACCAGGGCCCCACTCATGTCTACCACCACCCCCAGCCACCAGCCACCAGGGGCACCCTCCACCAGGCCCCCACTCATGTCACCCACCACCCCCACCGCTCAGCAGTGCAGGGGCAGCCTCCACCAGGCCCCCACTCATGTCTCCCATCACCCTACCCCCCAGCATCCGGGGGCAGCCTCCACAAGTCCCCCACTCATGTCTCCCACCACCCCCACCCCCAGCCACCAGGGGCAGCCTCCACCAGGCCCCCACTCATGTCTCCCATCACCCCCACCCCCAGCAGTGCAGTTCAGCCTCCACTAGGCCCGCACTCATGTCCAACTCATGTCTCTCTGCACCCCCACCCCCCAGCAGTGCAGGGGCAGCCTCCACCAGGCCCCCACTCATGTCCAACTCATGTCTCCCTGCACCCCCACCCTCCAGCAGTGCAGGGGCAGCCTCCACCAGGCCCCCACTCATGTCTCCCTGCACCCCCACCCCCCAGCAGTGCAGGGGCAGCCTCCACCAGGCCCCCACTCATGTCTCCCTGCACCCCCACCCCCCAGCCACCAGGGGCACCCTCCACCAGGCCCCCACTCATGTCTCCCATCACCCCCACCCCCCAGCAGTGCAGGGGCAGCCTCCACCAGGCCCCCACTCATGTCCAACTCATGTCTCCCTGCACCCCCACCCCCCGCCACCAGGGGCACCCTCCACCAGGCCCCCACTCATGTCTCCCACCACCCCCACCCCCCAGCAGTGCATGGGCAGCCTCCACCAGGCCCCCACTCATGTCTACCACCACCCCCACCCCCCAGCATCCAGGGGCACCCTCCACCAGGCCCCCACTCATGTCTCCCACCACCCCCACCCCCCAGCAGTGCAGGGGCAGCCTCCACCAGGCCCCCACTCATGTCTCCCACCACCCCAACCCCCCAGGGCCAGCCTCGACCAGGCCCCCACTCATGTCTCCCATCACCCCCACCCCCCAGCAGTGCAGGGGCAGCCTCCACCAGGCCCCCACTCATGTCTCCCACCACACCCACCCCCCAGCAGTGCAGGGGCAGCTTCCACCAGCCCCCCACTCATGTCTCCATTCACCCCCACCCCCCAGCAGTGCAGGGGCAGCCTCCACCAGGCCCCCACTCATGTCTCCCATCACCCCCACCCCCAGCCACCACGGGCAGCCTCCACCAGGCCCCCACTCACGTCTCCCATCACCCCCACCCCTCAGCAGTGCAGGGGCAGCCTCCACCAGGCCCCCACTCATGTCCAACTCATGTCTCCCTGCACCCCCACCCCCCAGCCACCAGGGGCACCCTCCACCAGGCCCCCACTCATGTCTCCCATCACCCCAACCCCCCAGCAGTGCAGGGGCAGCCTCCACCAGGCCCCCACTCATGTCTCCCACCACCCCCACCCCCCAGCAGTGCAGGGGCAGCCTCCACCAGGCCCTCACTCATGTCTACCACCACCCCCACCCCCCAGCAGTGCAGGGGCACCCTCCACCAGGCCCCCACTCATGTCCCCTATCACCCCCACCCCCCAGAAGTGCAGGGGCACCCTCCACCAGGCCCCCACTCATGTCCAACTCATGTCTCCCTGCACCCCCACCCCCCAGCCACCAGGAGCACCCTCCACCAGGCCCCCACTCATGTCTCCCATCACCCCCACCCCCCAGAAGTGCAGGGGCACCCTCCATCAGGCCCCCACTCATGTCCAACTCATGTCTCCCTCCACCCCCACCCCCAGCCACCAGGAGCACCCTCCACCAGGCCCCCACTCATGTCTCCCATCACCCCCACCCCCCAGAAGTGCAGGGGCACCCTCCACCAGGCCCCCACTCATGTCCAACTCATGTCTCCCTGCACCCCCACCCCCCAGCCACCAGCAGCACCCTCCACCAGGCCCCCACTCATGTCTCCCTGCACCCCCACCCCCCAGCAGTGCAGCGGCAGCCTCCACCAGGCCCCCACTCATGCCTCCCACCACCCCCACCCCCCAGCAGTGCAGGGGCAGCCTCCACCAGGCCCCCACGCAAGTCTACCACCACCCCACCCCCCAGCATCCAGGGGCACCCTCCACCAGGCCCCCACTCATGTCTCCCACCACCCCCACCCCCCAGCAGTGCAGGGGCAGCCTCCACCAGGCCCCCACTCATGTATCCCATCACCCCACCCCCCAGCAATGCAGGGGCAGCCTCCACCAGGCCCCCACTCATGTCTCCCACCACCCCCCACCCCCCAGCCACCAGGGGCAGCCTCCACCAGGCCCCCACTCATGTCTCCCATCACCCCCACCCCCCAGCAGTGCAGGGGCAGCCTCCACCAGGCCCCCACTCATGTCCAACTCATGTCTCCCTGCACCCCCACCCCCCACCCACCAGGGGCACCCTCCAACAGGCCCCCACTCATGTCTCCCACCACCCCCACCACCCAGCAGTGCAGGGTCAGCCTCCACCAGGCCCCCACTCATGTCTACCACCAGCCCCACCCCCCAGCATCCAGGGGCATCCTCCACCAGCCCCCCACTCATGTCTCCCACCACCCCCGCCCCCCAGCAGTGCAGGGGCAGCCTCCACCAGGCCCCCACTCATGTCTCCCATCACCCCCACCCCCCAGCAGTGCAGAGGCAGCCTCCACCAGGCCCCCACTCATGTCTCCCACCACCCCCACCCCCCAGCACCAGGGTCAGCCTCCACCAGGCCCCACTCATGTCCAACTCATGTCTCCCTGCACCCCCACCCCCCAGCAGTGCAGGGGCACCCTCCACCATGCCCCCACTCATGTCTCCCACCACCCCCGCCCCCCAGCAGTGCAGGGGCAGCCTCCACCAGACCCCCACTCATGTCCCCTATCACCCCCACCCCCCAGCAGTGCAGGGGCAGCCTCCACCAGGCCCTCACTCATGTCCCCTATCACCCCCACACCCCAGCAGTGCAGAGGCAGCCTCCACCAGGCCCCCACTCATGTCTCCCATCACCCCCACCCCCCAGCATCCAGGGGCAGCCTCCACCAGGCCTCCACTTGTGTCTCCCACCACCCCCACCCCCCAGCCACCAGGGGCACCCTCCACCAGGCCCCCACTCATGTCCCCTATCACCCCCACACCCCAGCAGTGCAACTCATGTCTCCCTGCACCCCCACCCCCCAGCCACCAGGGGCACCCTCCACCAGGCCCCCACTCATGTCTCCCATCACCCCCCACCCCCCAGCAGTGCAGGGGCAGCCTCCACCAGGCCCCCACTCATGTCCAACTCATGTCTCCCTGCACACCCACCCCCCAGCAGTGCAGGGGCAGCCTCCACCAGGCACCCACTCATGTCCAACTCATGTCTCCCTGCACCCCCACCCCCCAGCAGTGCAGGGGCAGCCTCCACCAGGCCCCCACTCATGTCTCCCATCACCCCCACCCCCCAGCAGTGCAGGGGCAGCCTCCACCAGGCCCCCACTGATGTCCAACTCATGTCTCCCTGCACCCCCACCCTCCAGCCACCTTCGGCACCCTCCACCAGGCCCCCACTCATGTCTCCCACCACCCCCACCCCCCAGCAGTGCAGGGACAGCCTCCACCAGGCCCCCACTCATGTCCCCCAGCCAACATGTCACCACAATCTAGATCCCTGGCCCTTATGGTCAGCCTCCAAATGCCAAACACCCACCTGAGTATTGCATCCACCCACTTAGAAATGGCAAAAACATGATAGAACCCCAATTGCAAGTTTGGAAATGAACACATGTCCCTCACATACACCCAATGGGTGTCAGTGAATGTCAAAACTCATATCATGATATGCATGAAACCAATGAGATGATACTACACATTGAAGTTTGTAGAAAAAATATGTATTAAACCCAACATAAATTGAATCAAAAATAAACAAACAATAATGGAATATTTTTTTAAAAAACCAGCAGGTACGTGAAATAATGCAAAACCACAAATCATAATGCAAACGAAAGGTGTCCAAAGTCACAGTCCACAAAAGTAAATCCAATGGAAAATTAAAATTGAAAACCATTGCTCCATGGTGGAATCATTAAAAAAAAATGAAAATCCAAAAGTCAACTAAATACAGATTAACAATCCAGGGTCCATGATCCCAAACGAAGAAATGAAACCTATCGAATAACACTACCTAAAAAAAAAAATATATATACAAAAATGTGGCCCATTGTCCAAAAGGTCCAAAAAAAATGCTAAACCAAACGAAACCTAACACTAACTACAGAACTATTTACAAGGGCAGCGGGCTAGTCCGACGGCTCACTTCGGGATGTTCCGGGCCAGGGCATCATCGAACTCCTGCTCAATGTCCCGGAGGTGCTCCTCCTCCATGGCCCCAAGGGTCTGCAGGGCCGTCCACATGTTCCCCCAAACTCCCTGCGGATTGCCTCGAGGCACTCGGCCCGCCTCAGGGCCCTCCGCATGGAGTTCTCCGCCCTGACCATCGTGAGCCGTGCCTCTTCCGCCCGCTGCCGCTCCCCATCTATGGCCTGGCCCAACCGCTGCCACACGGAAGACACTTCCCGTCCTGGGTCCTCCTGCCCTCCGGCCGATGCCTGCCCCTCCGATGTGGAAGGCCCCGAGCCATCATGGCTCCCACCACTTTGATGCTGCTGCTGCGCCTCTGCCCGTGCACTGCCTCCTGCTGCCTGCACATCCTCCGCTGGCTGGGGTGCAGTCGTTGATGTGGCCACCCCTGCTGGACGTCCGACTCCCGACTGTGGCAGGGATACCTCCTCCACCAGCCTGGCCGCACCGTCAGAGGCAGCTCCACAGGGCACCCAGGTGACTGATGGGTGGGAAGATGGCACGGAGGATGACTGGCGCATAGGGGGTTCAGTTGAGGAGGGGTTCTGAGCAAGCCCCATCAAACGGAGGAATCCGGCCTGGGTGACCTGTTCCAGTAGGCCGACGCGGTCAACGAGCCATTCGAGATGACATGCAGTCTCCTCATGAAAAGACTGCAGGTCACCTCGCATGGCCCGTTGACGCAACGCCACACCAGTCAGGACAGGCTCAACCTGGACCCGGATAGCCACGTCCGCAGGCAGAGGAAGGCCAGTTGTCGTGAGCTCATCCCCTGCCTGAAAACGGGTCTGGACGTAGACATCCCTGCTGGTGCAAGATGATGCAGTGACAGGATCAGGGACAGGATTCCACACAGGCACCTCTGCGGCGACCTGTGCTGCCTCCTGTCCCTGGTCCTGCACTGCACCACTAGCACCAGTGGAATCCCCCCCTCCAGACCCCGTCTCTGTTGCTTGCACGGCCTCCTCCTCCACCAAACCCCCCACCAACCTGGATGACTCTGTGCCATCTTCCCCCGTTGCGCCCTGTGGGGTCCCAGCTGCCCCTTCTGCTGCCGACGAGTCCAACTCCGACCTCCGCCTCTTGGACCTCCATCCGGCAGCTGCGGCCTGGGACGCGGCACCGGACTCCTCACTCCCCGATGAGATCACAACCTGGGAGGGAAGCCGGGCCTTGCGTCTCCGCCTGGCGGTGCGATCCCCGCCGCTGTGCTCCACAGCACCTTCTCTGCCCTCTTCATCAGTTGACGCTGCAGACAGGGAGAAATTAAACACAGGCATCGGGGCACTGTACAATGGACACATACACACATGACAGTTGCACATGAGTGGCATTGGCAAACCTCAGACATGGCATCACAATTGGCAACACACATGTCATTTCTACATGCACACATGAGCCATACCACAGCCACATCGCAACTGCCAGCACCATACATACACATACAACAGCATGAGCAGGCAAAGGTGAGCCAGACATCACATGCAACACAGGGAGTGCACTACACATGCACGCACACCACCACACTTGCATGCATGTGTACACCTCAGCCAACTGTCGCAGTGTTCCGATGGGCATCCATGTCACATCTGGCAATCAGGCTTCCACATCCCGCTGTCACATGCATCCATGTTGCATCACTGTTGCACCCTCGTCAAATACACACACATGCACATGTACACAGTGCTGATACATGCAGCTGAAAACAACATACATGTGTGACATCACGAACATGCCTACTTACATACACATTCATCCAAACATTTGTGCCCACACAACTGCATTTGGCATGCAAGCCTACACACACAAGCACCATCCATGTCTCACACATGACAGCGCTCGCATGTGTTAGCCTCATGGTCCTGTACACCCCCACCCATACTCGGCCCCATATAAACAGATGTGCAACCGGCACACTACTGGCACATCACCACACACACAGCTTACAATCATGATGCATGTACACTTACCGCTCGA
Organism: Ambystoma mexicanum; assembly: GCF_040938575.1. Lineage (NCBI taxonomy): Eukaryota > Metazoa > Chordata > Amphibia > Caudata > Ambystomatidae > Ambystoma > Ambystoma mexicanum. The sequence continues at coordinate 473,831,723 of NC_090928.1, read as the reverse complement.
CTCCAGACGAGTCTGCCTCTCAAGGACATGGACGTGGAGCGCTGGGGATATGCGTTCCAGGACCCTCATCTGATCTTCCGACAAGTGGCCCCAGTGCCCCTTAGCATCCGCTGCCTTCAAGAGGCGCCGGGCCTTGTTCAGGGTCCTGGACCTGAAGTCCTCCCAGCGCTTCTTGACATGTTGTAAATCGCGGACTGCCACCCCCTCCGCGTTGATGGCAGTCACGATGTCCGTCCAGATCCGAGTCCGTCCTTCCTTCGGCGCGCAACCTTCCGTAGAGGGCATCATACTGCCCCAGGACTTGCTTCCCTGGCACTGAAGCTGGTGTCTCTCTGCCTCTCTGGCCGGGGGTTGTCAGTGGTGCCAGATGTTGCAGTGTCCGACATGACAACCCCAGAGGCAGGAGTGGGTGGGCAACTGGGTCCTGGGGCTGGGCTGTGGAGTGATGGAATCCCAGTCGGGAGTCTTCGGTTCCAGCAGGGGTGGTCACAGCACCAGCAACCCTGGCTGCTGTGCAGGCAGCAAATGGCAGGGCACGTGGGCAGCAGGTAGTCAGGCAGCAGCAGATGGCAGGTGGGAGCGTGCTCGGGGCTCTGGGGGGCAGTAAATCGGCTTTCTGGGCAGGAGCGTGGTCTTCCGTGTGCTTACGCGTGGCCAGCTTGATACGGAGTGATTTGGCACGTGAAAAGTCCTGCACGTCTGCGTGTAATTCGAGGAAAAGCCCTTAGCGCATAAGCGCGTCTGCAGGCATACGCAATTTCATTGTCCCAAAGGCCCCCATGCGCAGCTGTGACATCACGCGCATGGCCGTAGAGAATGGCACGTGTAAAAAAAAAAGATACACGTCCGAGTGTCAAAGCCTGTAATTGGTGGAAATGGCCTCATCGCGTGTGTGCGCCTGTGACGTGTGTATAAAAGGTACATGTACAACGCCATTTCCTTGTATGTGCTTTTTGTGGAGAGCGAGTGGGTGAAATCTGTACTTTTTGTCGGTTCACACTCGATTTACTTCACGGCGTTTCCAGTTCGTACTCCCTGTTACCTCTGACAGCTTTTTCTCTTTTCCTCTTTTTCCTGGGCCTGTTTCCTCAAACAGCGTTCCCTTCTACTGTTGTCCTGTCTCCTCAGACAGGGTACAATTCTTCTTTTGGCGGCGGTGTTGCCAATGCGCACACGCGCATATTTTTCACGCTTTTGTTCCTGGCAGACGGTGGGTCGCGCACGTATTTTACATCTGTGCTTGCCCCGTGTGTCGCGTACCCCTTCATTCTAGGCTGCGTGTGACACGCATACGTTCATTCTTGTGTTTCTGGGTGCCACAGCGTAGTGCAGGTTTATTTTTCCACGCACGTGGTCTAGGACGGGTTGCGTGCACCTTACTTCCCTTTTTTGGGGTGCCTGTGCGTTGCGTGACCCGTCATCTTTCCCCAGGGGTGACATACAGCCTTGCTAGAGCACCAGGGTACGATTACCATCTGGTACCCAACCCCTTTGTCCCCCAATTGCCCAGGACAATAGTTCACATCGACTCCCATACGCACAATAACATCAGTGCCATGGCTGGGAGGCGAACAAGCCGTAAGGGTGGCAAAGGTGGCCGAGCCGCAAGTGGTGGCCGTGGTGGATCCGGTAGGGGACGTGGCCGTGACTTGCAGGGTGCCCCTAGCCCCCCATGTGTGGAGGAGCAGTCAGAGGCACCCATGCCCCCCCCGGTTGAGGTTAACGTGGATGACACCATCCATGCTCAGCCCTTGTTGGACCAGCCCACTGTGGAACCAGGCCTGGCACAGGGTGACTCCATGGCTGACTTCCAGGTCAGCAGGTCTAGGCCACGTGCGCCGGTGAACGTTGGTGTCATCAGGCCACGTGGATCAGGGGCAGCTAGGTCATCTGCTGCCCCGCGTAGGCAGGCTGGGGAGGCTGCAGGGGCAGCTGCGGCTCCATCCACCCCACCTCTCGCACACCCAGCCAGGACAGTGTCCAAGTCCATCATACTGACATTCCCCCTGACACCATCACACTTGAGCTAATGCTTGCACCAACTCCCATGCTGAGTGTGCAATCCCACACTCCTAGTACAGAGTCCACCGGGGCTCCTGCCCCTAGTGTCCAGAGCGGCGTAGGACACTCAGGATCCCCACCCCCTTCCAAGCGGAAGAGGAAGAGTGCTCGTCCAGTAGAGGCTGATGCCTCAGACACGGCTACACAGTCCAGACCGTCAAGGAAGCCCAGCTTCAATGAGGCCGAACTGAATGCACTTGTAGAGTATGTGTCCACACATGACCGCAAAATGGTGATTGTTGCAGGATCCAAGACCACACCTTCACAACGTCAGGCACACTGGCAGACCATTGCGGACATCATAAGTGCCCTTGGAATCGTGAGGCGCACAGCTACTGAATGCTACAAGCGCTGGAATGACCTGAAGCGCAGGGCAAAGAATAAGCTGGCCTCAAGTCATGCCGCAACTCTAGTGACTGGAGGTGGGTCTCCAGCAGAGGACATAGAACTCACTCCATATGAGCAGGTTGCTGGGACCTACGTCACGGAGGAACAGATCCAAGGCGTGGGAGAACTGGCAGATTACGAGGCATTGTCCGGTGAGTGCACATGCATGTATGCGTCATCCATGTGCATGATGTGTGTGGGAGGGCTTCTGTTTGGGTGCCAGGTGAGGGTTTGTGTGCCTGAGTGGTTTGGGTCACCCATGTGCCTCATCCTATACATCCTGCGCACCAGCATTTGGGTATAGCAGCATCCCTTCTGCCAACATTAGACATCCAGCCCAACACCAAGCCAGTTGCCCTTGGAGTGTCATCTTGCCACAACATTGTTGCTTATTTACCTCTGTTTATTCAGGCAGATTGTTTGCATACCACCACTTTTACTCGGGATTTCTCAGTCCTATTGTCACATGTCTGACATGGCTATGGTACAGTGGACTGGCTTTGTTTCCTGGACATGATTTGTTTAGACATGTCCCTGTGCTATAGGACCATTTTGGACTGGCAGCTCTAGGTTAAACATTTGAACCATTTCAATGAAAAAATCAATTTCATGAGCAAACTGGACTGAATGAACAATTGGTGCCCTCCTCTCCCTCTTCACTTCATGGCTAGGGTACATGCCATCTGTGTGATGGCATGTGTATTTGACCTGCCAATCACTGGCCAATGTGTGATGCCACTGCTAGGCAGCATGCAGCAAATGTGTTCATCTTCCATCTTGGTGTCATCAATGTGTGCCATCTGCCTACCCTTCACACGCAGTGACGGTGCATGCATGGGAGGGTTTTAGTCATGTGGGACATGTGTCAATCAAGTACTGTTTCTGTAGCCTCTCAGTCCTAATTGTGTGCCATAGTGCTAATGCCTGTTTCCATTTGTTTTCTTTTATGTCTTTGCAGGGGATGACGCACTTGATACTGCTGGGGTTGTGGAGATGGTGCAGACCCAGGAGGGGTCTGAGGGCCGACCGACTGCCAGTGAGGGACGTGGTGTGGTGGTGGGTGAGAACCCACAACTGCTGCAGTTCGTCCTCTCAAGGGGTGTCTCTGGCTGCACCTCCCCCGAGCTGTATTCAGGTGTCGATTCGGATGATGAGACCTATGTGCCGTCGCAGGTGAGTGTTCCTGGGAGGGATTCTGTTCTGTCCGACCCACCTGCACCAGGGTTAGAACCCTCAATGGGGATGTCAGTGTTGGCAGGTACGCCTTTGGTGGTTACGGATGCAGGGTCACACTCCGCGACATCTGATCCTGTTCCTGGGCCAGCAGATCAGAGGGAGAATGCAGTCCTGCAGCCTCAGGCAGTGCCGGCACAGCAAGGCGCAGTTTGCCTTGCCCCAGACAGGTGTGGTGCCCGCCGATTTGGTGGCCGTCAGCCACCTGGCAATAACGCATGGGAGCAATCCATATACGGTATGGCAACCCAACAGGCAGCATCATCAGAGATGATGGCTCAGGCCATGGATAGGGTGGCCACTTCCATTGTCCCCCCCGAAAGGCTGATGGAGCGACTACAGCAGGCAACAGACTTCATCTGCCAGTCATACAGGGAGGACATGTTGACGTCCGACAGGGACAGGCGGGCGGCACTGGCAACTCTGCAGGAAGCCATTTCCATAGAGTCCCAGGGCCACAGGGAAGCCCTGAGGGTGGAACTCCTTCACCTCAGGATGACTCTTGTTGAGCTTGAGGCTTCAACAAACAGAAGGACAGAACAGCAGCTGGAGCGTCTCACACGTACGCTCTCAGCTGAGATGCAGTCAACTAGGGCGGAGGTCCGGGCATCCAGTGAGTTGTTGCATGGGGACCTCCACACAATTATCCTCCAGAACGAGACCTACCACACCCGCATGCTTGCACCCATGGAGGAACAGACTAGGGCTTTGCGTGGGCTGGCTCCCATAGTGCCAATACCTCCTGATGCAGCTGCAGAGGGTGAGGAGAGCGACAGCAGTGATTCTCCCACAATAGGGTAGCCGTGTAGGCCATGAGCCCATGGAGGTGTTTTTTTTTCGCAAGATCCACAGAGGTGGGTTTCGGTGTGCACCCTGTCCTCGGACCTCCTGGATGGCCTCTCCCACCCCCCCCCCGGGCCCATTAATGGCCATTTTTGAATTTTCTTTTTTTTTTTGGGGACAGTGTGTTGCCTTGTGTGGCTCCCGTGGGCATACGCTGCATTGTGGCTGGGCACATGCAGGCTTGTCATGAATTTGGTTCAGATGCTTGGGTTTTTGTGACTGTGACACACACCCCTCCTGCTTCCCGTTTCCATGGGCTTGCAAAGGGTGTGCCCAAGTGACATTGACGTACATGGTGACATTGGACTCCCATTCGATGTGTGGGCAGTCTGTAGTCAATACTGTGTATACATTCATAGTGCATATTGTTGTTGTATTGTACACTGCATGGTGTATTGATATGTGCCTCTGCATCCATCTCATCCTCCTAATTTGCAGGTCCATTTCTCATGTCTTCACAAGGCGGTCCACCTTGGAACTGGAGTCCATGTTGTAAGCAGTGCACCTACACTCTTGCGTGGCGCTAACACTGTATACTTGGAAGTGTTCGGAGTGCTGGCATCATCAGGTCGTGAGGCTAGCAAATTTTTAAGTCTGTAATGTCATGTTTAAGGTAGGTTGGAAGTTGTGTAGGTGATTGGTATTCTTGGTAAGTATTTGGTAATGTGTGTTGTAGGTCCTGCATTACTGTGAGCATTTAATGTGTGGCCATGTTTCCATTAGGGACACTGCAGCTGGTGACACTTGGGGCATGTTGTGGGGATTAATTTGTTTCCTCTCACATTGCATGACATGCCATGGTGTGTTGTGTGGCCGTGCCGGGGAGGGGTTGGGTGACATGGCACTGTTTTCATGTAGTATTTTGCAAGTGGGTATTCATTTCTGCAGCATGGAAGTGTGTCTTTTGATGACACTGCATTGGTGGTGTTTGTGTAGGTAGGGATGCACACATTGTGACACTTCCACATGAACAATCTCAGGCTGCTATGGTTCTGACAGTTGACTGTCCCTTTGTTCGTCATAATTGTCAGGTCGAGTCATCATTGCTTATCAGATGGTATGTGCCAGGGCTGTGTGGACGCCACAGGGGTGTGATTTCTATGTGAAGTAATTAGCCACCAGCTGCGTACGGGCTGCCTCACCCCGTGCCCTCTCCCCTCCCATGCGCAGCGGGCGTGCATGTGGTTGGGGATGTGGGGGCACCACCATGTCCGCAGCTAGGCCCCGGCGTGTTGCAACATTGTGCAGGACACATGCTGCCACTATGATCCTGCACACTACTGGGGGCGCATATAACAGCTGCCCGCCAGAACGGTCAAGGGAGCGAAAGCGTGACTTGAGCACTCTGAATGTGCGCTCCACTATGCCCCGGGTTGCAATATGGGCTGTGTTGTATCTTACCTCTGGAGGCGTGATGGGGTTCCGAATTGGCATCATCATCTGGGTACTCAGAGGGTAGGCACTGTCCCCTGGTGAGGAGGTGATGGGTATCATTAGTGGGGTAGTGACATAACTCTGCATCTGACATGCATGCATGTGCAGTGGCATTCATACTCATCATGCCGCCATGTATCGCCATGCCGCCCAGTTTCTATGTCCCGGCTTAGGGTAGACATTTGGTAAATGAAGCTGTCTTGGGTGGACCCTGGATAGTTGGCATATACTGAGGTGATGATTCCCTTGGCATTACATACGACCTGCACGTTGATGGAATGCCAGTGCTTGTGGTTCCTATAGATGTGTTCAGATGCCCTGGGGGGACGTAGTGCCACATGGGTGCAGTCAATGGCACCTAGCACTTTTGGGAATTGTGCCACACTGTAGAAATCGAGGGTGGCAGCCTGCCTTTCTGCAGGTGTCCTGGGCAGGTATATGTGCCTACGGACTGATGGGCGTGCAGTGATGATGTTCAAGACCTGGTGTAGGCAGCGTGACTGCATGGCCTGTGACACCCCACCCACTATGGCACTTGTCCGCTGAAATGATCCTGTGGCCAAGAAGTGCAGTACATTGAGGACCTTCTCCAGGGGGCTGAGTGCTTGGGAGCACAGGGTGGGTTATGTGAGGTCATCCTCCCACTCAATGACCAGGTCCAGTATTATGTGTGGTGGAAACCTGTACCTCCCATACACCTGGTCATCAGGCATCCCAAAAAGGCTGGTTCTGGGAGTGAAAATTCGGGCCCTCACTATCCTCCTCCTCCTCCTTTGGTAACCCACGGCCACTGCTGCTAGAAACGGTATATTCATCCTGGCGTCTGATCTTGTTTGTTGTTTGCGCGCACTTTTATGCTGCGCGGGTCGACGTACGCCTGCTTCATGCTGGCATACGTGTTTCAGGATTGGACCATTTATTTTTCGGTGCGTCGTAGATGAACGTGTGAATCTTCCCGCCCACCCCAGGAATACACGTAGCACGCTCTCCCAGGCCCAGTCGCGAGTAAATATTCCCGCCCACCCCTGGAATACACGTACCCCACTCTCATAGGCCCAGTCGCGTGTGGAAGTTCACGCGCACCCCGAAATACACTTACCCAGGGCAATCGCGTGTGGAACTTCCCGCGAACCCCGTAAAACACGTAGCCCGCTGGTATCGCGTGTGGAAGTTCACGCGGACCCATAATACACGTACCCTGATGGTATCGCATGGGAGACTACCCGTGCACCCCAGGAATACACGTACCCAGGCAAATCGCACGGCTGGGTGGTAGGGGTGGTGGGAGACATGAGTGGGGGCCTGGTGGAGAGTGCCCCTGGTGGCTGGGGGGTGGGGGTGCAGGGAGACATGAGTTGGACATGAGTGGGGTCCTGGTGGAGGGTGCCCCTGCACTGCTGGGGGGTGGGGGTGGTAGGAGACATGAGTGGGGGCCTGGTGGAGGGTGCCCCTGGTGGCTGCGGGGTGGGGGTGGTGGGAGACATGAGTGGGCGCCTGGTGGAGGCTGCCCCTGCACTGCTGGGGGGTGGGGGTGGTGGGAGACATGAGTGGGGGCCTGGTGGAGGGTGCCCTTGGTGGCTGGGGGGTGGGGGTGGTGGGAGACAGGAGTGGGGGCCTGATGGAGGGTGCCCCTGGTGGCTGGGGGGTGGGGGTGATGTTAGACATGAGTGGGGGCCTGGTGGAGGCTGCCCCTGCACTGCTGGGGGTGGGGTGGTGGTAGACATGAGTGGGGGCCTGGTAGAGGGTGCCCCTGGTGGCTGGGGGTGGGGGTGGTGGGAGACATGAGTGGGGGCCTGGTGGAGGGTGCCCCTGCACTGCTGGGGGGTGTGGGTGGTTGGAGACATGAGTGGGGGCCTGGTGGAGGCTGCCCCTGCACTGCTGGGGGGTGGGGGTGATGGGAGACATGAGTGGGGGCCTGGTGGAGGGTGCCCCTGGATGCTGGGGGGTGGGGGTGGTGGTAGACATGAGTGGGGTCCTGGTGGAGGGTGCCCCTGCACTGCTGGGGGGTGGGGGTGGTGGTAGACATGAGTGGGGTCCTGGTGGAGGCTCTCCCTGCACTGCTGGGGGGTGGGGTGGTGGGAGACATGAGTGGGGGCCTGGTGGAGGCTGCCCCTGGTGGCTGGGGGGTGGGGATGCAGGGAGACATGAGTTGGACATGAGTGGGGTCCTGGTGGAGGGTGCCCCTGCGCTGCTGGGGGTGGGGGTGGTGGGAGGCATGAGTGGGGGCCTGGTGGAGGGTGCCCCTGGTGACTGGGGGGTGGGGGTGGTGGAAGACATGAGTGGGGGCCTGGTGGAGGGTTCCCCTGGTGGCTGGGGGGTGGGGGTGATGGGAGACATGAGTGGGGTCCTGGTGGAGGGTGCCCCTGCACTGCTGGGGGTGGGGGTGGTGGGAGACATGAGTGGGGGCCTGGTGGAGGGTGCCCCTGGTGGCTGGGGGGTGGGGGTGGTGGGAGACATGAGAGGGGGCCTGGTGGAGGGTGCCCCTGGTGGCTGGGGGGTGGGGGTGATAGGGGACATGAGTGGGGGCCTGGTGGAGGCTGCCCCTGCACTGCTGGGGGGTGGGGGTGGTGGTAGACATGGGTGGGGGCCTGGTGGAGGGTGCCCCTGGATGCTGGGGGGTGGGGGTGGTGGTAGACATGAGTGGGGTCCTGGTGGAGGGTGCCCCTGCACTGCTGGGGGGTGGGGGTGGTGGTAGACATGAGTGGGGTCCTGGTGGAGGGTGCCCCTGCACTACTGTGGGGTGGGGGTGGTGGGAGACATGAGTGGGGGCCTGGTGGAGGGTGCCCCTGGTGGCTGGGGGGTGGGGGTGCAGGGAGACATTAGTTGGACATGAGTGGGGTCCTGGTGGAGGCTGCCCCTGCACTGCTGGGGGGTGGGGGTGATGGGAGACATGAGTGGGGTCCTGGTGGAGGGTGCCCCTGCACTGCTGGGGGGTGGGGGTGGTGGGAGACATGAGTGGGGGCCTGGTGGAGGGTGCGCCTGGTGGCTGGGGGTGGGGGTGATAGGGGACATGAGTGGGGGCCTGGTGGAGGCTGCCCCTGCACTGCTGGGGGGTGGGGGTGATGCGAGACATGAGTGGGGGCCTGGTGGAGGGTGCCCCTGGATGCTGGGGGGTGGGGGTGGTGGTAGACATGAGTGGGGTCCTGGTGGAGGCTGCCCCTGCACTGCTGGGGGGTGGGGGTGATGGGAGACATGAGTCGGGCCTGGTGGAGTGTGCCCCTGGATGCTGGGGGGTGGGGGTGGTGGTAGACATGAGTGGGGTCCTGGTGGAGGGTGCCCCTGCACTGCTGGGGGGTGGGGGTGGTGGTAGACATGAGTGGGGTCCTGGTGGAGGGTGCCCCTGCACTGCTGGGGGGTGGGGGTGGTGGGAGACATGAGTGGGGCCCTGGTGGAGGGTGCCCCTGGTGTCTGGGGGGTGGGGGTGCAGGGAGACATGAGTTGGACATGAGTGGGGTCCTGGTGGAGGCTGCCCCTCACTGCTGGGGGGTGGGGGTGATGGGAGACATGAGTGGGGTCCTGGTGGAGGGTGCCCCTGCACTGCTGGGGGGTGGGGCTGGTGGGAGACATGAGTGGGGGCCTGGTGGAGGCTGCCCCTGCACTGCTGGGGGTGGGATTGATGGTAGACATGAGTGGGGGCCTGGTGGAAGGTGCCCCTGCACTTCAGGGGGGTGGGGCGGTGGGAGAAATGAGTGGGGGCCTGGTGGAGGGTGCCCCTGCACTGCTGGGGGGTGGGAGTGGTGGTAGACATGAGTGGGGGCCTGGTGGAGGGTGCCCCTGCACTGCTGGGGGGTGGGGGTGGTGGGAGACATGCGTGGGGGCCTGGTGGAGGGTGCCCCTGGTGGCTGGGGGGGTGGGGGTGATGGGAGACATGAGTGGGGGCCTGGTGGAGGGTGCCCCTGGTGGCTGGGGAGTGGGGGTGATGGTAGACATAAGTGGGGGCCTGGTGGAGGGTGCCCCTGGTGGCTGGGGGGTGGGGGTGGTGGGAGACATGAGTTGGACATGAGTGGGGGCCTGGTGGAGGGTGCCCCTGGTGGCTGGGGGGTGGGGGTGGTGGTAGACATGAGTGGGGGCCTGGTGGAGGCTGCCCCTGCACTGCTGGGGGTTGGGGGTTGTGGGAGACATGAGTGGGAGCCTGGTGGAAGGTGCCCCTGGTGGCTGGGGGGTGGGGGTGGTGGGAGATATGAGTTGGACATGAGTGGGGGCCTGGTGGAGGGTGCCCCTGCACTGCTGGGGGGTGGGGGTGATGGTAGACATGAGTGGGGGCCTGGTGGAGGTTGCCCCTACTGGCTGGGGGTTGGGGGTGGTGGGAGACATGAGTGGGGGCCTGGTGGAGGGTGCCACTGGTGGCTGGGGGTGGGGATGGTGGGAGACATGAGTTGGACATGAGTGGGGGCCTGGTGGAGGGAGCCCCTGGTGGCTGGGGGTGGGAGTGGTGGTAGACATGAGTGGGGACCTGGTGGAGGCTGCCCCTGCACTGCTGGGGGGTGGGGGTGGTGGGAGACATGAGTTGGACATGAGTGGGGGCCTGGTGGAGGGTGCCCCTGGATGCTGGGGGGTGGGGTGGTGGGAGACATGAGTGGGGGCATGGTGGAGGCTTCCCCTGCACTGCTGGGGGGTGGGGGTGATAGGGAACATGAGTGGGGGCCTGGTGGAGGGTGCCCCTGCACTGCTGGGGTGTGGGGGTGGTGGGAGACATGAGTGGGGGCCTGGTGGAGGGTGCCCCTGGTGGCTGGGGGGTGGGGGTGCAGGGAGACATGAGTTGGACATGAGTGGGGTCCTGGTGGAGGGTGCCCCTGCACTGCTGGGGGGTGGGGGTGGTGGGAAACATGAGTGGGGGCCTGGTGGAGGGTGCCCCTGGTGGCTGGGGGGTGGGGGTGGTGGGAGAAAAGAGTGGGGGCCTGGTGGAGGCTGCCCCTGCACTGCTGGGGGATGGGGGTGTTGGGAGACATGAGTGGGGACCTGGTGGAGGGTGCCCCTGGATGCTGGGGGGTGGGGGTGGTGGGAGACATGAGTGGGGGCCTGGTGGAGGGTGCCCCTGGATGCTGGGGGGTGGGGGTGCTGGGAGACATGTGTTGGTGATCAGTAGTGCAAGGTGACATGTGGGTTGGCTGGTGGGCATGGCCATCGTGGATGGGTTGCCTGTGGGACATGAGCAGGGGTGCAGGGTAGTCCCCTGTGGTGTGGGCTGCCTGCAGGGGCCGTGGAGGGTGTAGAGGGAACACATGGGAGGACCCACATGGCCAAATCACGTGTAGCATTCCCCGGCACCACCGAAATACCCTGCTGAAATCGCGTGTGAATCTTCCCGCGCACCTCGGAATACACGTACCCAGGCCAATTGCGTGTGGAACTTCCCGCGCACCCGAAGTACACGTACCCAGGACAATCGCGTGTGGAACTTCACGCGCATCCCGAAGTACACGTACCCAGGCCAATCGCGTGTGGAACATCCCAGGCACCCCGAAGTACACGTACCCAGGCCAATCGCGTGTGGAGCTTCCTTCCCACCCCGAAGTACACGTACCCAGGCCAATCGCGTGTGGAACTTCCCGCGCACCCCGAAGTACACGTACCCAGGCCAATCGCGTGTGGAACTTCCCGCGCACCCCGAAACACACGTAGCCAGGCTAATCGCGTGTGGAACTTCCCGCGCACCCCGTAGTACACGTATCCAGGCTAATCGCGTGTGGAACTTCCCACGCACCCCGAAGTACACGTACCCAAGCCAATCGCGTGTGGAACTTCCCGCGCACCCCGAAACACACATACCCAGGCTAATCGCGTGTCGAACTTCCCACACACCCAGGAACACATGCACACGCTATTTTTCACACAGTGGGTGTCCGTGTTTGTCGCTACCCCTTTGCACCTCATTTGTCCTAGAGGGACACTGTATGGACCATTCATCATGGCTGTATATGGGTGCTTTTTGTTAACGCACATTTTTGCGCACATTTTTTTCAGGCGCAGGGGCGCTACCGCCTGCTTTCTTGTGGCATACTTGTTTGGCCCTGTGCACGTCTTTGACCGTGCGCTGGTTTGCCCTATTCGATTCCATGAATACGGGTTGTAGGCGAGCATGTGGGCGTTCCGCGCACTTGTCTCCTGTACTTCCCCCGCGACGCCCATATTTTCACGCGTTGTTCCCCATTCCGAGTATTACGCCCCGTGTTCCGCCTACTTTTGTGATGTGCGCCGTGCTATGTGCGATTTCGCAGTGGCCGTGGCACACGCTGTTGGATGACCTGTGCGCCGGCGTGCACGGCGCACATTTTTAGCGCACATCCAATGTTTTTCTCACGCATGAATCGATGTGCGCTGGTTTCCCTGCGATTTTCGCACTTGCACTGCGATTTTCGCACTTTTACTGCGAATCGCACGTTTTGGCACCTCTGCGCGAGAATTTTCGAAGCACATTAATTCCATGAATCGACACCTATAGGTTGTTATCCATGTTGGATTGTACAGGGAAGCTATTTGCAACAATGCTTCTTGACAAATTGGAGACCTGGGCAGACAAAACTGGAATTTTCAATCAGTTTCAAAGTGGATTTAGAAAAGGGTACACGACCTCTATGAATCTAATGACCTTCGATTTATTGAGGACTCGAGCAAAGCTCAGCGGGAAACCCCTTCTTTATGCCCTCTTTACAGATTTCCGAGCGGCTTTTGATATTGTCTCTCAAGACAAATTATGGTCTAAACTGAAACTACTGGGTTGCCCAGAAGAACTTCTCTATTATTTAAGAGCCCTCCATCAAAACACAACGGCCAAGCTTAAGTTGGATGTCCAAGGCCACATGACCCCCCCAGTTCCCCAAAATTGTGGAGTAAAACAAGGCTGTGTTACAGCTCCTTTCCTATATAATGTATTCACGTATGATATCCCTATAGCGGTATCAGCAGTCCACAATTGTCCCCCTCGAATTGGCTCGGAACATTGCTCAGTGCTTGCGTACACGGACGATTTGATTATAATGGACCATACATTCAGTCTCCTTTCGAGATCGGCCAACGCACTTTGGGACTACGCCCTCAAGAACGATCTGGCTATTAACACAGAAAAAACTCAGTTAATGGTATTCTCTGCAAAAAAAAATTCCAGACCAAAATTAGTTATCCTGGGGACAGAGATAAAACACACCCCCTCATATAAATATCTAGGGGTTGAGGTCGATGTCACGGGCGAATATACTAAGTGCATACGAATGCGTACCACCAGAGCTGCACGACTAACAGCATTAATACACAGCTTTGCAACAAAAAACTGCGGTTATACTCTGTGGGGTGTGCGTCAGCTTTATCTTCAGATCTTGGTTCCCATGGTCATATATGGCCTGGAGGCATTATTGCACATTAACCTGAGCTGGCTCCAAGTTATAGAAGGTAAATTTTGGAGGCGGATTCTGGGTCTTCCCCAATGCATCCCAATGGCCATATTAAGACTGGAACTAGGGCTTACCTACCTTAAAGCTACGGTACTTAAAAGAAGAGCTGAGATTCATCATAAGATGACCAACCAATCTACGAATCCTCTCTTAAACTTACTAAATCAAGAAATCTCTAAGGAAACAACTTCTTACCATCTAAAAACAAGCATGGAAAAGCTGCATAAAGAGATAGGTTGGTTTCCTGTATTTAAGGACATATATACTACAACTAAGAAGGCTCTATCTAAACGTATAGATTTATAGGACTGGCTCGAAAATTATGACCATTTAAGTAAACTCATAAAGTACCAATTTGTGCAGTACAGACTCTACATCTATCTGAAGCCACAGTTGTACCTAAACCTGTGTCCCTCTAGTAAGCTTAGACGCTTCCTTCTCTTGCTGCGTCTGGATTGTCTTCCGGTATTAGCCAATAAGTGGATAGAGAAACATATATTACCTCACGAAAGACATTGTCGTATGTGCAAGAACTCTTCCATCAACGAAACAGCTGTGCACCTTTTAACAGCCTCTCCTACAATGCTTGAAGTATACAAACAATGTTATGGGAAAGTGGTCCATAATCTTGCCCACATAAAAGAGCCATGGTTTTGGCATCATAGCCTAAATTCAACGTCTATAAAAACTCAAACAGCGATGTACAGCATATGGCTGAATATCGAGAAATCTTTGGCGATAAGCATTTAGTCCTGTAACAGTTAAATTACACTAATGCGAATAGGACTAGGCAGACCTAAAGTATATATCACAAGATCTAAAAGACTGCTCCCTTTTATTAGGTCTATGAACTTTTGATTTTTAATCTAATGAAACTAGCTGAAAGTATATACAGTTGTTTAGACCAGGAAAGGGGAGACACTGATTAGTGGAAATTCTAAGTAACATGACTATATGATGATAAACTGACTAGATCCATCATTGATAATTCGATCATAAGAATAACTTGTCTTGAACTAGAAATATATGTCTCCCCTTATCACGTCTGACTTTGGCTTGTTTATTTTGGTTTGTTTAATATTGTTTGATCTTATTTTACTGATGTTATATATCTGTATTTTATTCTCTAGTATACATATGTGTAAAGCTTTTATTCTAAACTGTATCACATTATTATTAAATTAAATAATGTTGATCAACAATGGGTAACCTGACACTAGCACACTTCTTTCTTCTTTACAATCAATGAGGAGTTGGTATAGGATGGATAAGGCAGCGAAAATACTTTTACGGTTTCAAGGGAAAAGCAATGAGGAATAAAATGCAGTACGGAAATAACTTGATATTATTTTAGCAAAAGATAATATAATCACTTTTTCTTTGACAATTCACCCCCCCTAGCAAGGCGCTGCTGATTTTTACATATGGCTGAAATTGTGCAAAATGTCAAATCACGGCAAATTTAGTCACGTGCGTCGAGCGCGATTACGAAGGCACTATAAAGAGTAGGAAGTCGGTTCTAGGCTCGTTGGAAAGCTTAGATTCTTAGCTTTAAGATGACAGCACAAACGGTTCCGGAGATACGGACGATTTAATAATGGTAGTTTTTCAGATTTGAAATTTTAAAGCTCAGAGTGACCGATGACAGTTTTCAGTTTTTAAGATGACAGAATGACACGATTCTAGGAGGCAGTTCTAATAGGCTAAAATAGTTTGGATTAGATTATTTTAAACTAAGAAATTGGTTTTGCACAGTGAGTACACACACTATATTTTTGAAATAAGCCGTCAAGGTCTGGTCAGGTTGGACGGGACTTCCGGCGGGTGGTTCTGCTCACAGCGGTCTGGTCTCTGGTCCTGCTCTCAGCACTGCACAGTTCTGGTCTCTGGTCCTGCTCTTAGCACTGCACAGTTCTGGTCTCTCTGGATCTCTGGTCCCTCTGGATCTCTGGTATCTCTGGTCTCTGGAGGTTGATGGATTTGAAGTCTGGAGTCTCCCGGCAAAGCGTCCCGCAAGAAAGTGGAAAGTGAATGTCCTACCTGGGTTTCAGTGGCCCTTTTTATGTGTTTTGAAAATGGGTGTGTGCCTGTGCCTAGCTAAGCCTGCCCCTCTCACTTATCATTGGCCAAGCTTTCCTCTCTCCCTTGATTGGGGGGAAGAAATGGAGTGTCAGAGTGATGCTGTAGGTTTTATGGTCAGAGGAACCTCCCCTTGTCAAATTGCAAACAAATCTATTTCTGACCCAAATACATATTTATCTATGTACCATTTTTCTCATATTATAGGTCCAGTTAACATATTTTCTGTAGCACCAAACCATCCGATCCCTGTCTTTGTATGATGTTGTGTCCACTGATGACAGAATTCTCCCCTTTTCATCCAGATAACGACCTCTAAACCTTTCCAGATTTTACACAAATGTGCACCAGGGATATGGGTTTCAGATGATAAAGTGTCAGATTTTTAACATGCATACATTTGGAGTAACAACCTTTTTTCCGCTACTATCCCCAAGAACATCCCACAGGGTCCTAACACCTTTTACAATGTGCACGGAAAAATCCCAAGAATAATGATATTATTTATATAATTTTGACAGGTCCGTACTATGAATTATCCATCTTTTTAAAATTATGCCCTGGTCAAAAAGGGGTGTGGCTTCCCACATCACATGGTGGAATAACATGTTTATCCACTTCCCCCAAGCTCAGTTTGCTAGCAGAGGCACTGCCCCTCCCAGTTTCTCCCAAGAGGAAGCCACTTTACGGCCCCCCCAATATACCATTTGCCTGAGTCCAGGACAAGGCTTTGTTCAACCTCCTGCAGTCTGCAGGTACCCCTCCCTTAATTCAATCAGAGAGGTGTGATCTCTTTTTGGTGGGGCCAGCAGGACGCAGCCAGGCCTGAGCCAGTTCAACTCCTGTCGGGGGTAGTTGTCAGGCAGAATTCAGCTAAATGTCACTTTAGTTTCCAGTTTAAATCAAACTTACAATGTTTACATATACATTAAATAATTACTTCCTTCAAGTCATTTCAGAATATAGTTTTACATTGTATCCACCACTTAGCAAGTCTTTCCTTGGCCTGGTTTCGGTTCATTTGTTCAGTTTTACAAGAAAGTCTGATGGTTTTAAAACGCCGGCTTTCTGATAGTGGTGAGCACCGGTACTGTATCCATTTTTGACATTAAGAAAATGAATTCCCCACAGTTCTGGGTTGCTTTTGGCAATCAGCATTGCCATTCCCAATGGTTTCAGGCTACTGTGTGTGTAGCCCAATGGTGGTTTTAGGCAGTGCCCTCCTGTGCTCACAACATAGGCAAAAATGGGTGGCAGCCTATTCTTCATGTTTTCCCTGTGCACTCTCTGGGGAGTTCTGGCCATCATGATGTTTTCCATGCCAGTACTGCACAGTTTTATGGTAGGGCTTGGATGCATGGGTAAAAACATCCCACATCGTGCACGCAAACTTGTAATAGCCCACTGTTAGCGGGCTCTTTCCTAGACGGACACAGTATTTGCTCCATGCTGGTAAGGACTGTTTCTTACCTTCAAATTCATAATGACCCCCAATATCTCTAATAAAACACAATGAGACAATTTACATGCACGACTTGTGAGAAAACATTAGGAAATCATCAGCCTGAATGTGCCTTTTGTAATAATAAAAACACACACGGTTTCTACAGCTATGCTTTGAAGCATTTTCTAAACTTTCAGCAAACCATGAAAATATGCATAGAAAACAGTTACCCTCACATTGAATATGTGTAGAAGAAACAGAAAGAACACTTTGCCTTGGGAGATAATAATATTGTTTGCAAGGCAACACAATCTCAGACCCCCCCTCTAGTATCTTGTCCATGAGGAGAACCCACCCACCAACTCCATTTATCCCCCATTCTCAGCTAAGGTCACAACAACCAAAAGATGTACCTGCACATTTTTAGAGAAAGGAAAACACAAGATGCAATTTCACATTTTCTCATTGGGAAAGAAAACAACCCAATCCTTTGTGTGTTATACACCCCCATCCCAGGCAGTGATTTACCTTTTCTTCAAGCAAAACTATTTATACAACAGCACTTAGCAGAAGACGTGCATTTGTTTTATCTCTAACCTTGGAAGTAAAACTGACTGCCTTTAGTGCTCTTGCAGAACCCCTTTCTCATGAATCTATCTTTTTACATGGGAGAACACAGATGCTCATTGGTAACTAAGAGGACATGTGTTTGTGTCCCCTTGTGTTTGTGTTATCCTGATTTGCACTTCCCAGATCAGGCCAGGGATTATCATAATACATTGTTTCATTCAATCTTCTTGTTTTAAACTCATACTCACCAAGAGCCCCATGAGGTGGGTACTCAACCTGCATAAGAGATGCCTTCCATCTCATATGCACAATATCTCCCACTCCCAGCTGCCCGCCGAAGTCCAGTGAGGTCCACTGCCCCATCTCCCTCCTTTCTGCACAGCCCAGCTCAGCTATGTCTGTTCTCTCACCATCCAGCACCCCATCCAAACTTCTTTTTCTGTTTTTCTCCCTCTCTACTTCTCTTCACTCTTGCTCCTCTCACAGCGAACTCTTTTATTTGCTCTTCCTCTGGTTTATAAGCCTTTGTCTCTTCACCCCCTTGCCTATATCTTTATACGTATGCTTTACTGATTTTCCCCTCATTCCTGCATAAATTGTGATGTCATGAATAATGTTGCTAGACAAATACCACCCATGTTTAGCCCACAGCCAGTAACTTTCCAGTTCTTGTGATTCTCCTCCCTCAATGTGCCTTGCACAGCACTCTTCTCCAGCTTGGATAAAATGTGCTACACAGCATCCTGACATCCTCTGTGTTTTTCCTGTTTTAAAAAAGAAGCTGTCTTTGCAAGAATACATTTTGCTGTCTCTTTGTGCTTTGAACCACAAGTCAACGCATACTGCAGTTCAGTTTTCAATGTTTGCATTTATTTTCTAAGCCAGCATCGTGGTGTGAATTCCCCTGCACCCACAGCCTGCAATGTCGACTATGGCCCAAGCAACCCAAGTCTAATTGCCAATAATTACTAGTATTAGTCTTGTTAAAATTAGTTGTAGTGTTAGTGTTTAATCATGTTAGTTGTTAGCACCCTACATTACACTGTGCTAAGCTAAATCCCAAATCACCCCTTCTTTAATTTACCCTCAATGTCTCACCTGATTACTAATTCATACACCTAACACGTGCTGCAACATTAGCATAATGTGTGCATGGTGCACATTACCCTTATTGAAGCCAGTGGTGCTGCTAAAATTAATGCACGGCTGAAATGTGTGTACTAATCCCTACAGTTCCAAGACACAATAACATTTAATTCGGGACCCCACAGGGTCGGGGTGCAACTCAAGCTCCCATGCCATCTGAAAGATAACATTACAATTTTGCAGTTTTGGGAAATATACTTCCACTTGTTGCAGTCAAATGATGTCACTGAGTGAACTTCCCTCTTCTAATGACTGGCATGGTGATACCCTGGACGGGGGAGGCGCAGCAGGTATGGATATGACGAATAAGACATAATGGGTAGCTAGCGTGGTTAACCTGTTTTTATACTATTATGTTTTATAGACAATCTTTATTGAATAGCAACAGCTTTGTCTTCCATTTGTGTGTTCAGCAGTAACAGATATACTTAATGGGTGTTGAAATCGGAAAGTCAGGTGGGACCTTGTGCTTGGTTCTCCTGCTGAGGCAAACACGGCACAGGAAATCAGTGCCCATTTAAGCAACAACAAAAAACATAAACAACATGTGATATTGCGTTGCTCTAACCTGCTTCCTGACTATTGATGACAGCTAAAGTCTGATATGATGTTATGCTATGTTATGTAAAAGGATATGTATGCCACACAGTATCACCACCTGAGTGGTCCCCTGGCGCTTTAAAATCTTATAATACATTTTGTGCCCACTGTAGTACATGCAGAGTGGGCTCGTTCACTATAGCACATCTTTTTGAGTGGTTTCAGTAGATAAATAGCTCAGCGTGCTATACACATGTTCCAGAGATCTGAGTTCATATGACGCATCACAGTTCCCAATCCTGGCAAGGCAGCCTATGGGCCTCATTACAAGTATGCTGCTCTGGAAATAGCAGTGCTGGTAGCTCTGTACCGGCACCTTTTTCCAGTCCGGCATACTCAGAGTTGTGATGCTGCTAACACCGTCACTGCAAGTGACCTACCGTATCTGGCAACACTGTGACCGGACTCTGTGGCAAAATGCGTCTGCCGTGCCTGAGACACCGGCAAGGCGGTGGTATGTGCACATTCCGAGCATGACGTACACAGAAACACTGGCAAGTAGCACCGTGAATTCTGCGCTGGAAACATCAGCATCACGGTCCAGGCATTAACTAGAGTCAGGTGTGTAGAAACAGCCCACAGGTGGCCAAAATCAGCCCTGCTTGCCCCAATGAGCACTGCAAAAGCACAGAAGGACCACTCCCATACCCCGCATCCCTTCCAACACTACCATGCTTGCAGCAGCAGTAGCAGTACTACTGCTGGAAGCCCTGCATGCTGGCCTACTACTCAAAGAGGCAGGAAGGCAGAGGATGTGGCACAGACGTTGGAGGAGAAGGAGGGCCATCATGGCTCTGCAAAAGAACAATGTCCAGCAGGTTGCAGTCCGCAGGCAGCCACCTATACCATGCACAAGGGCCACACCCTTCAACCTGAGCCAAACCCAGATCCACAGCCTGTACTGGCTAAACAGGGACACCATCACATCCATAGTGGACCTGATCCGTGATGACCTTGTGAGCATTATACAGATCTGTAGAGCTATTCCCCCTTGCTCAAGGTAGTGTCTGTGCTACAGTCCCTAGCAAATGGCACCTACCAACACACTGTGGGTGAACTGCATGGGCTTCCGCAACCCTGTTTCTCACATATCCTCTTTCAGGTCATTGATGCCCTCCTGCGGCATGTGAAGATCACATAGGCCTACCCAGAACAGCTGACCAGGCCAATGTCACCAAAATCGCATTCCATGCCCTTGCAGGCATGCCCAATGTGATAGGTGCATTGGACGGCACACATGTGGAGTTGGTGGCCAGGCATGCCGCTCAGGCAGTGTACAGGAACCGAAAACTCTAACACTCAGTCAATGTGCAGATGGTGTGTGATGCCCACCACCTCATCGCCCACTGCTGTGCCAGATCCCTGGTTCAACCTATGACTCCATGGTGCTGTGGAACTCTATGCTGCCAGGGTGCATGGCATGTCACAGCAGAGAGCGTACCTGGCTGTTGGGTGAGTGTATCATCCAAAGCATGTGCACTGTTGAAAGGGGGGGGGGCAGGATATACCATAGCGTACCTGGCTGTTGGGTGAGTGTATCTACCAAAGCATGTCCACTGTTGAATGCGGGGGGATGTACAACACCTATCAGCAGTGCAGGTGTGCAATGCAGTGTCCGACACAGAAATAGCATGCCTGAGTTCAAGGCCTTGACTGGCGTGTGTCAATGGTCCAAACAGATCATGCCCATGCATAACAACATCAAATCTGTATTGCAACATCAAAAGCACTACATGTACCAGAATGCATCACACCAATGTCCCAAAACCCAGCATAAACACACTCAGCACAACCCACACCACCTGCTGCACAGACTATGGGCCTCATTACATGGATGCCGGTAAGGATTTACCGGTACCGGTAAAATACAGGTACCGGTAATTCCTTACCGCCTTACTACGAGGTCCCTTTGCGGGTTGGGGCATTTAACGCCTGCTTTTTGCAGGCGTTAAAAACCAACCCGCAAAGGGGCCCAGAGAGCTAATTACGGTACCGCAATTTGCGGTACCGTAATTAGCGCCTTCCCCATTCCCATTGAGCCCTATGGGCCAAAAATGGGAATGGGGAAGGGCAATGGTGGAAGGGGGAATTACTGCCCCGCCAACCTTGGAATGGGGCGGTAATTCCCCTTTCCGCCAAGGCGGTGCCGGTATTTTACCGGCATGAACCATGGCGCTCATAGAACCATGGTTCTCCGCAATCCGTGTAATGAGGCCCTATTTATTCTTATGCATCACAAGACCCCACTTCCATACCACTAGCGTTCCGCACACCAAGTAGCCAGGTCCCCTGCCTGTTTCAAGCACACATACACATATGCATGTGACCTGAAGCGCAAACATCAAGCAGCCATATCTATGAATGTGTGATATGTTCATCATAGGACTATTGAACTGGGACACAATAAGAACACACACCAGTCTCATTTGTATGTGTTGTAGTGAAAGGGTCAGAGGTCAAGGTGGGTGTGAATGGGCCATGGAAAACCGACAACAAACCACACACCCACCATGCATATTAACAAGGCATATTGGCTTGTTGGCAATCACCTTCCCCATCCATTCAATTCCTCATATGGTATCTCTGTGAATATAGGCACATCTATCATTTTGCCAGATTCATTGATGCTGTTCAACCACTCCCATGCAGCACATCATGTACATCAGAATACAAGTACGCCTTCAGACATGTACTAAGTCCCAACTAAATATCAAATCTCATTGTAATGCAGATTAACGTCCTTACCTCTGTCAGCCCTGCCTACCAGGTCTGCGGACCTTGGCAGGGTCTAGCATGTCGGGCACACCGGCCGTGTCAGGCCGAATACTATTTTGCGGCCCGGGAAACATTACCACCTGGTGATGGCACATGCACAATTACACCCAGACAAGCCACATTTGCATTTAGAACGTGTCATTACATTGGCATTCATGACTGCAGATATAAATCTCTAAAATTACCCTGATTCTACATAAAATGGTCCACACAATGCGTGCACATCCACGCACCCTGACAATGCGCATGCTAACATGCCCAACTACGATATATGCTACATCATCAGCAATTAGCAGCATGTGTAATTTTGCATTGCTTAGTGAACACTATACAGACTGTACCAACATGATACAGGCACAACAATGATCTTCTACCCTTTCTGTCGCTCCCGTGGAGGTGATGATGGATATCCCCTGATGCCATGGCTGATGAGCCTTGTGAGGCAACCACAGAACCAGCACGAGCAGGGATACAACCATGATCACATCCGTACTCATACAATAGAGCAGACATTTGGCCTGTTAAAGGCAAGGTTCCGCTGCCTGAGCAGATCGGGGGGCACGCTTATGTACAACCCTGTGAAGGTGGGCAATATAGTCCTGGTTTGTGCCATGTTGCACAACATGTGTATCAGGCGCAAAATCCCACTGCCCACAAACATGGACATGCACAGGCGGCCAAGGATGACAGTGATGATGAACTGCAATTGGCACATCGCTGGGATGTCATGGATGGCCGTGTTGTATGCGATGCACTGATTTACCACTATTTTTGAGCACTTCACACACATGTGGCACAGGATAGGCTAATGCACTGGGCAATGCACAGTACATAAATCACTCACTTACACTAAAAAAGCAATGTCCAGTCATGATTTCAATGCAACACCAACTGTAATGCGTATAATGAAATTATATAAAAATGTGGAAAAATAATAACTGCCAAAACTATCCCTCTCCACTCCCCCTCCCCAACTATCCCTCCCTAGTCCCCCTCCCCAACTATCCCTCCCTAGTCCCCCTCCCCAACTGTCTCTACATAACTCCTGTCCTGTTCTGAAAGTAGTACCTGCACAATTCACAGACAGGGCACATGTGTGTCTTGTGCCTATTTACATCCCCTTTTAATGTCTGGCATGCAGCTGTGTGCCGAGCTGGAGAGCCGGATTTAACGCCACCTTTGGCTGCTGGGCACAGAACGAGCAGGTGTTGAACTGGTGGGTGGTGCGTGGGCCAGTTCTGTGTTATGTCTGTCTAGGAATGCCTGGAGGAACATAGCCATTGTCTCAGCAATTGAAGATATCACACTGTTGCCCTCCTGTACCCTTCTGGACATCTGTACTATGGCATTTGGCCAAAGGCCAAGTGCACGAGCATTCTGACACCCACTAGTCTGCACACTCTCCCACATCAACTGATCCTCCTGGCGGTGCTTCTGCACTAGGGCAGTGAAGGCATCCTGGCGTTCGTCCATGCGTCTGAGCCTGCCATCTGTTTTCCTCACACTGGGGAAGGGTGGACGTTGTGGGATCATTGAGTCCATGGGGCTGAATTCCAATGGCTCATAGGTGCTGTGGTCAGTTGTCTTCACTGTGTCCACTCCACCGTCGTCTGCTGTGTCCTCTGCACTGACACATGTGCGTGTGCATGTTGCTGCAGTGGTGGTGGTGGTACTGCCTGAATGGGTGCAGTTGGGGTGACCAGTGTTGGCTGGATGGGTGCAGCTGGGGCAACCAGTGCTGGCTGAATGGCTGTAGCTGGGGTGACCAGTGCTGGCTGGATGGGTGCAGCTGGGGCGACTGGTGCTGACTGGGTGGGTGCAGCTGGGGCGACCGGTGCTGGCTGAATGGGTACAGCTGGGGCGACCGGTGCTGGCTGGATGGGTGCATCTGCAGCAACCGGTGCGGTTTAGGTTGAAATGAACTAAAAAAAATGGTTGCGTTGACCAAAAGTTCTGAAAATGCTACCACCATAGGTGCGAACACCAAAAGTTCCAACCTTTGGTGGTAGCATTGGAAAAAAAAACGGGGGCCACTGGGGTGTCCCCTCATTTACCCGCTCACTATACTTCATGGTATAGTGAGCAGGGATTGCGGGGGACACCCCTGCAGCCTTTTGTTTAAAAAAACCCAAAAAACAGGGCTGCGGGGGTGTCCCCCGCATGGCCCCGCTAACTATACTTTATGGTATAGTGAGCAGGGGCTGCGGGGGACACCCCCGCAGCCTTCCATTTAAAAACAAAACAAAAAATGGGGGTGTCCCCCGCATCGCCTCGCTCATAATACTTTATGGTATAGTGAGCGGGGGCTGCAGGGTTTAAAAAAGAAAAAAAAGAAACGAAAAGGACCATGCAGTGCCGGTTCCCGATCACAGAAGTGAAAGGGAACTGGTGCTGCAGGGTACCAGTGTGAAGATGAAGGTAAGTTGGGTTGGTTTATGTTGGGGTGTGTGTGGGGGGGTGTTATGGGTGTGTTGTGGGTGTGTTGTGGGTGTGTGTGGGTGTGAGAATGCATGTGTGTTCGCATGAGAAAGGTGCAAACCTTTGGTAGTTTGCACCTTTCTCATGCGAACGATTTGCCTGCGGCACTTTCAGCCGCGGGCAAATCACTCGGATTCAGCCGTCGCTGCCTCAACGGGTGCAGCTGGGGTGTCCACTGGTGCCTCAATGGGTGCAGCTGGGGTGGCAGTGGCAGGTGTGCCTGTTGAGGCTGTGCTGTCCCGGGGTGGTGGTGGTGGTCCATTGGGTCCAGTGGCGTCGACGGCTGGTACCCCTTGAGGTGCTTGGTTGGGCTGCATCATTGTCCGTGATGTGTCTGAGGGAGTCAGAAAGGCAGGTTGTCAGTGAACAATGCAGATTGATGAGGCAGAGATACATGCATTATCTTGGTTGTGCCTGTGCTGTGTTGGGGACAGGGTACATGACAGATGCACAGATGCTTGCGTAATGCGTACTGTGCAGATGGATGTGTGATGTTCATACATGGTAGTGTGCCGTAGATACTGTTATGGTGTACTGACAATTGCTGGGTACAATGTTGGGGTTATGACCTTCACGCTGTGGGATGCAGAGTTGGGGAGGGATGTGGTATGGATGGGGCCGGCATGTGCCTGCTGCCTGTAGCACTTACAAGGATAGTTGAGCATTTAGGCTCATGGGTCTGGCTGGCTAGGACGAGGGAGTCACATGTTGCCTTTGTCAGCGTGACAGTCATTTGTGGGTGGAGATGGGGCTTAGCACTAATGTGACTAATGTGACTTTGTGCCAGGGGATGCACAGCGTACACACATGCATTAAGCTGTGGCAGGGTGATGTGTGTCTGTGTGGAAGCACAGGCATGTTCTATTGGCAGCCTGTGCTGTGTTCTAGGTGTATTAGTGGTATGTGTCATGTTTTGGGGGACAGGGCGTATGTCAGTGTATGCACCCAGGTTGCTGGTGTCCTGGGGGGGTCATGCAGGTTTTCTTTGGTGTTGTGGATGATACACTTGACATTCATGTCATCTGTTGGTACAGTATTGGGTGCAGAGTGGACAGGGAGCTTGACATTACATTGGGTTTACGTGTGCTCACCAGCCTCTTCAGGTATCCCAGCTCCGACCTCTACAGCACTGATCCGTTCGATGCCTCGAGGTGCAGCACACTGTTGGCGATGCACTCCGGCCAACTGTGGCCATGCCCTGTCTGCGCTGGATCAAGTGGAGGTGGCGCACCCTCAATTGCAGGTCCTCCCACCTTTTGAGGCAGTCTTGTGCTGTACGGGGGGGGTTGTGCCAACTGCAGTGACCTTCTGGGCCACCTCCTCACAGATGCTCTTCTTGCGCGGCTGTGCCTGCCTGCGCTGGTCATTTGAGAAGAGCACTGCAGCATGCTGGACAATGGCGTCCCCTAGCATGTTCAACTCTGCCTCACTGAAGCATGGCTTGCACTTTCGGGTCTCATAGACTCTGATGTCATGGTCAAAGTGGAGTTTCTGTGGTCAGGAGGGGTGGATGTCTCTTGTGCTTTCAGGATTGCAATGGATTGTGTTTTATTACTGGCCGCCGGCGGATTTCCTGTTCCGGCGATCACTTTGTTTCTGCTCACGTTATTTGCAGGACCACTGTTACCTGTGCCAGTGGCTCCGGTACCGTGTTGCCGGATTCTGAGGCTCCGAGGACGACAGTGTTGGCATTTTTGGGGGGTTTTGATGGTGCTTCCAGCATGCCGGTACTGCTGTTTCCAGCATGCCGGAATGCACGTGCATGACAACACATAATCATCCAGAGATTCCGGCATCACAGGTGGTTGGACACGGTGGCACCGGCATAACGGAAACTAGGATTTTTTACTGGCATAATTTCTTTCCTTTGCGATTCATAATCTTGAGTATATCAACAAACAATTATCGTGCTAAAAAAGAATTCTGAGGCACCGAGGACGACAGTGTTGGCATTTTTGGGGGGTTTTGATGGTTTTTCCGGCATGCCGGTATCGCTGTTTCCGGCATGCCGGAATGCACGTGCATGACAACACATAATCATCCGGGGATTCCGGCATCACCGGTGGTCGGACACGGTGGCACCGGCATGCCGGAAACTAGGATTTCTTACTGGCATACTTTATTTCCTTTGCGATTGATAATCTTGAGTATATCAACAAACAATGATTGTGCTAAAAAAAACATAGTTGATCCAGAAAGCACCAGTTTTAAAATGCGACATACTGTGATCTTGGACAGATCACCTTATCTCATTGAATAGAACTGTGCTGTCTGCAGTGAAAAGGTTTGCCTTCTGACATACTGGTGGCATTGATAAGTCAATTGCCTGCTCTTTCTTTTCATGTCGGTCATTTGATTGCAAGGGATCGTAGAGAGAACAGAACTGATCATATTTGACGAGCCTCTGGCAAGCTTATTACTTTAGGTTACCATATGACACAGTTTCCTTTGTTAGGTGTATGAAGTTCTTTAAAATACAGTAGTGAAACCCAGATGTGATGTTATGACTATCATTATTATGGAATATGTAGACTTACATTTATGATGCAGAAAAAAAGCTACAATATTTCTCCTAATGCAAAATAAATTTTTCTATAAGGATTCATCTTTCAAATATGTTCATGCTGGTTCATTTTGTGATAAGTGTACTTTCCAAGAATGATCTTCAAAACAGGGTATTATTTTAGCATATGAAAATCAAACATTCACAAATAATTGCACCTTACCGTGTGATGAGAATTAGCAAATCAAGCAGTCAAGTTTTGAAATTGCAGACTGCTCACATATCCCAGCATGACCACATAAAGCGTGTGATACTAGGCAACTCATTTAATTACATAGGGCCCGATTCATGGAATTGTTTGCACGGTTCAAATTGAATGTGCACTGCTGAAAAGGGACTTTGCACTGCCGACACAAACCCTGATTCATGGAACTGTGCAAAGTGTATTTTTGCAGTGCAAAGTCAGTGCAAAGTTCATTGTGCACTGCAAAAATGACTGTGCACTAACTTTGAACTGCAGAAATACACTTTGCACAGTTCCATGAATCAGGGTTTGTGTCGGCAGTGCAAAGTCACTTTTCAGCAGTGCAACGTCAATCTATGCATTGTATGTGTTCCTTTTGTGTTGCTTTTCATTTGTCTCATATATGTACGCTTGAGCACTTCTACATTCTTTGATAATGCTAAACTGTGTTTTGTGGCTATGCTGAGGTATACATACAGGGTAATTCATAGAATTTCGCAGAAAAGTGTCGCAAGCGGCTGGCGCAGAGTGTCCGCGTGCGATTGACTGCGCCAGGCACGTGCGCTAAAACCGATTTCCGCGCACAGCGTATTCATGGATTTTAGGCTCCCAAACCAGCCGTGGCGCAGAGTATCGCAGCGACCCTGCAGCAGCGCCAGTAACGCCCCCAAGAACGCCCTCGCGCAAGGAAAAGCCATCAAAATCGCTAAATCATCGCAAAGGGCTGCGCTAACCCTGGACCAGTTTACAGGGCTGCCAAACAAGGAACGCAAAGCGGGTAACGTGCATATCAGGGGTACGCGTGAAGTTATACACGCGATTAGCCAGGGTACGTGTATTACAGGGGTACGCGGGAAGTTTAACACGCGATTGGCCAGGGTACGTGTATTACAGGGGTATGCGGGAAGTTTAACATGCGATTAGCCAGGGTACGTGTATTACAGGGGTACGCGGGAAGTTTAACACGCGATTAGCCAGGGTACGTGTATTACAGGGGTACGCGGGAAGTTTAACACGCGATTGGCCAGGGTACGTGTATTACAGGGGTATGCGGGAAGTTTAACACGCGATTGGCCAGGGTACGTGTATTACAGGGGTATGCGGGAAGTCTTACATGCGATTAGCCAGGGTACGTGTATTACAGGGGTACGCGGGAAGTTGAACACGAGATTGCCCAGGGTACGTGTATTACAGGGGTAGGCGGGAAGTTTCACACGCGATTAGCCAGGGCACGTGTATCACAGGGGTACGCGGGAATTATCACATGCGATTTGGCTGTGTACGTGTATTACAGGGGTACACGGGAAGTTTTACACGCGATTCGGCTGGGTATGTGTATTACAGGGATGCGATTTGGCCAGGTACGTGTATTACAGCGGTGCGCAGGAATTATCACACGCGATTTGGCTGGGTACGTGTATTACAGGGGTGCGTGGGAATCATCACACGCGATTTGGCTGGGTACGTGTATTACAGGGGTGCGTGGGAAGTCACACGCGATTAGGCTGGGTGGGTCCTCACAGGTGTTCCCTGTACACCCTCCACGGCCCCTGCAGGCAGCCTACAAAACAGGGGACTACCCTGCACACCTGCTCATGTCCCCCTGCACCCCCACCCCCCAGCAGTGCAGGGGCAGCCTCCACCAGGCCCCCACCCATGTCTCCCACCACCCCCACCCCCCCGCCACCAGGGGCACCCTCCACCAGGCCCCCACCCATGTCTCCCACCACCCCCACCCCCCCCCGCCACCAGGGGCAGCCTCCACCAGGCCCCCACTCATGTCTCCCACCACCCCCAGCCCCCACCATCCAGGGGCACCCTCCACCAGGCCCCCACTCATGTCTCCCACCACCCCCACCCTCCCGCCACCAGGGGCAGCCTCCACCAGGCCCCCACCCATGTCTCCCACCACCCACACCTCCCCGCCACCAGGGGCAGCCTCCACCAGGCCCCCACCCATGTCTCCCACCACCCCCACCCCCCCGCCACCAGGGGCAGCCTCCACCAGGCCCCCACCCATGCCTCCCACCACCCCCAACCCCCAGCAGTGCAGGGGCAGCCTCCACCAGGCCCCCACCCATGCCTCCCACCACCCCCACCCCCCAGCAGTGCAGGGGCAGCCTCCACCAGGCCCCCACCCATGTCTCCCACCACCCCCACCCTCCCGCCACCAGGGGCAGCCTCCACCAGGCCCCCACCCATGTCTCCCACCACCCCCACCCCCCCGCCACCAGGGGCAGCCTCCACCAGGCCCCCACCCATGCCTCCCACCACCCCCAACCCCCAGCAGTGCAGGGGCAGCCTCCACCAGGCCCCCACCCATGTCTCCCACCACCCCCACCCTCCCGCCACCAGGGGCAGCCTCCACCAGGCCCGCACCCATGCCTCCCACCACCCCCAACCCCCAGCAGTGCAGGGGCAGCCTCCACCAGGCCCCCACCCATGTCTCCCACCACCCCCACCCTCCCGCCGCCAGGGGCAGCCTCCACCAGGCCCCCACCCATGCCTCCCACCACCCCCACCCCCCCGCCACCAGGGGCAGCCTCCACCAGGCCCCCACCCATGTCTCCCACCACCCCCACCCCCCCGCCACCAGGGGCAGCCTCCACCAGGCCCCCACCCATGCCTCCCACCACCCCCAACCCCCAGCAGTGCAGGGGCAGCCTCCACCAGGCCCCCACCCATGCCTCCCACCACCCCCACCCCCCAGCAGTGCAGGGGCAGCCTCCACCAGGCCCCCACCCATGTCTCCCACCACCCCCACCCTCCCGCCACCAGGGGCAGCCTCCACCAGGCCCCCACCCATGTCTCCCACCACCCCCACCCCCCCGCCACCAGGGGCAGCCTCCACCAGGCCCCCACCCATGCCTCCCACCACCCCCAACCCCCAGCAGTGCAGGGGCAGCCTCCACCAGGCCCCCACCCATGTCTCCCACCACCCCCACCCTCCCGCCACCAGGGGCAGCCTCCACCAGGCCCCCACCCATGCCTCCCACCACCCCCAACCCCCAGCAGTGCAGGGGCAGCCTCCACCAGGCCCCCACCCATGTCTCCCACCACCCCCACCCTCCCGCCACCAGGGGCAGCCTCCACCAGGCCCCCACCCATGTCTCCCACCACCCCCACCCCCCGCCACCAGGGGCAGCCTCCACCAGGCCCCCACCCATGCCTCCCACCACCCCCAACCCCCAGCAGTGCAGGGGCAGCCTCCACCAGGCCCCCACCCATGTCTCCCACCACCCCCACCCCCCCGCCACCAGGGGCAGCCTCCACCAGGCCCCCACCCATGCCTCCCATCACCCCCAACCCCCAGCAGTGCAGGGGCAGCCTCCACCAGGCCCCCACCCATGTCTCCCACCACCCCCACCCTCCCGCCACCAGGGGCAGCCTCCACCAGGCCCTCACCCATGCCTCCCACCACCCCCAACCCCCAGCAGTGCAGGGGCAGCCTCCACCAGGCCCCCACCCATGTCTCCCACCACCCCCACCCTCCCGCCACCAGGGGCAGCCTCCACCAGGCCCCCACCCATGTCTCCCACCACCCCCACCCCCCCCCCCCCGCCACCAGGGGCAGCCTCCACCAGGCCCCCACCCATGTCTCCCACCACCCCCACACCCCCGCCACCAGGGGCACCCTCCACCAGGCCCCCACCCATGTCTCCCAACACCCCCACCCACCAGCACTGTGGGGCACGTGGCCAGCAGGCAGTCAGGCAGCAGCAGGTGGGAGCGTGCTCAGGGCTCTGGGGGGCAGTAATTTGGCCTCCTGGCCAGGAGCGTGGTCTCTCGTGTGTGAACGCGTGGACAGCCTGATAGGGAGTGAAATCCCACACGTCAGCAAAGGCCCTTAGCGTGTAAACCCGTCAACAGCATATGCGCGCCTATAGTCACCTGCACGTGCAGGAAATTGTTGCGTGACACGTCCCAGTGTCAAAGCGTGTGATTGGTGAAAATGGATCTACACGCAGAAGTGACAAAGCGTGTGATTGGTGAAAATGGATCTACACGCAGAAGTGACAAAGCGTGTGATTGGTGAACGTACACGCCGCGTAAGTGACGCTGTACGTGTGGGCCAGTATATAAGGTACATGTAGAACACCATTTCCTTGTACGTGCTTTTCGTGGAGAGCGAGTGGGTGAATTCTGTACTTCTTGTCGTTTCACACGCGATTTACTTCACGGCGTTTCCAGTTCGTATTCCCTGTTACCTCTGACAGCTTTTTCTCTTTTTTCTCTTTTACTGGTTTACCTGGGCCTGTTCCCTCAAACAGTGTCCCCTTCTACTGTTGTCCTGTCTTCTCAGACAGCGTACACATCTTCTTTTGGCGGGGGTTTAGCCAGCCAAACGCGCTCATTTTTCACGCTCTTTTACCTGGCAGACGGTGAGTCACGCACGTATCCAACTTCTGTGCTTGCCCCGTGTGTAGCCTACCCCTTCAGAGGTCATTCTAGGCTGCGTGTGACACGCATACGTTCATTCTTGTGTTACTGGGTGCCACAGCGTAGTGCAGGTTTTTCTTTCTGCACACGTGGTCTAGGAGGGGTTGCGTGCACGTCATCTCCCTTTTTTGGGCCTCCTGTGCGTTGCGTGACCCGTCATCTTTCCCCAGGGGTTACAATCAGCCGTGCTAGAGCACTAGGGTACAATTACCATCTGGTACCCAACCCCTTTGACCCCCAATTGCCCAGGACAATTGTCTACAGCCACTCCCATACGCACATTAATATCAGTGCCATGGCTGGTAGGCGAGGATTCCGTAAGGGTGGCAAAGGTGGAAGAGCCACAAGTGGTGGCCGTGGTGGATCCAGTAGGGGACGTGGTCGTAACTTGCAGGGTGAGCCTGTCCCCCCATGTGTGGAGGACCAGTCAAGGGCACCCATCATCCCCCCTCCCCACCCCCCCCTCCCCCCCTCCCGTTGAGGCTGAAGTGGCTGACACCATACATGCTCATCCCTTGTTGGACCAGCCCATTGTGGCACCAGACCTGGCTGACTCCATGGCTGACTTCCAGGTCAGCAGGGCTACGACACGTGCGCTGGTGCACGTTGATGCCATCATGCCACGTGGATCTGGGGCAGCAAGGTCATCTGCTGCACCAAGGAGGCAGGGCGGAGAGGCTGCAGGGGCAGCTGCGGCTCCATCCACCCCAGCCCTCACACACCCAGCCAGGACAGTGTCGGTCCTAGTCCATGCTGCTGAGATTCTCCCTGACACCATCACACTAGAGCCAATGCCTGCACCAACTCCCATGCTGAGTGTGCAATCCCACACTCCTGATACAGAGTCCACCAGGGCTCCTGCCCCTAGTGTCCAGAGCGGCGCAGGACACTCAGGATCACCACCACCTTCCAAGCGGAAGAGGAAGAGTGCTCGTCCGGCACAGGCTGATGCCCCAGACACGGCTACACAGTCCGGCCCGTCCAGGAAGCCCAGCTTCACGGATGACGAACTGAATGCACTTGTCGAGTATGTGTCCGGACATGACAACGAGATGGTCATTGTTGCAGGATCCAAGACCACACCTGCACAACGCCAGGCACACTGGCAGACCGTTGCGGACATCGTAAGTGCCCTTGGAATCGTGAGGCGCACAGCCAATGATTGCTATAAGCGCTGGAATGACCTAAAGCGCAGGGCAAAGAGTAAGCTGGCCTCAAGTCATGCCGCAACTCTAGTGACTGGAGGTGGGTCTCCAGTAGTAGACATGGAACTCACTCCACATGAGTCAGTCGCTGGGACCTACGTCACGGAGGAACAGATCCAAGGCGTGGGAGATCTGGCTGATTACGAGGCATTGTCCGGTGAGTGCACATGCATGTGTGTGTCATCCATGTGCATGGTGTGTGTGTGAGGGCTTCTGTTCGGGTGCCAGGTGAGAGTGTGTGCTCCTGAGTCATATGGGTCAGCCATGTGCTTCATGCAATCCTTCCTGCGCAGCTGCATTTGGCCATAGCAGTATCCCTTCTGCCAACAGTAGACATCTAGCACAACTGCACGCCAGTTGCCCTTGAAGTGTCACCTTGACCCAACATATTTGCTTCTTTTTCACTGTTCATTCAGTCAGTTTGTTTGCATTCCACCACTTTCACTAGGCATGTCGCTGTCCACTAGTCACATGTCTGACATGGCTATGGTAAAGTGGAGTGACTTTGTTACCTGGATATCATTTGTACACACATGTCCCTGTGCAATTTGACCATTTCAGACTGGCAGCTCCAGGTGAAAAATCTGACCTGTTAGAATTAGAAAAGCTATTACATGCGGGAACTGGACTGAATGAATAGGTGCTGCCCTCCTCTCCATCTTCACTCAATAGCAATGGTACATGCCATCTGTGTGATGGCATGTGTGTTTCACCTGCCAATCACAGGCCAATGTGTGATGCCACTGCCAGGCAGCATGCAGAAAATGTGTTCATCTTCCATCTTGGTGTCATCAGTGTGTGCCATTTGCCTGCACTTCATACGCAGTGAGGGTGCATGCATGGGAGGGTTTTAGTCATGTGGGACATGTGTCAATCAAGTACTGGTTCTCTTGCTTCTCAGCCCTCAATATGTGCCATGGTGCTAATGCCTGTTTCCATTTCTTTGTTTACATGTCTTTGCAGGGGAAGACGCACCTGATACTGCTGGGGTTGTGGAGATGGCGCAGACCAGGAGGTGTCCCAGGGCCGACCAACCACCAGTGAGGGACGTGGTGTGGTGGTGGGGGAGAACCCACAAGTGCTGCAGGTCGTGCTCTCAAGGGGTGTCTCTGGCTGCACCTCCCCCGAGCTGTACTCAGGTGTTGATTCGGATGAGACCTACGTGCCGTCGCAGGTGAGTGTTCCAGGGAGGGATTCTGTTCTGTCTCACCCACCTGCACCAGGGTCAGTACCCTCCATGGGGATGTCAGTGTTGGCAGCTACGCCTTCGGTGGTTACGGATGCAGGGTCACACTCCGCGACATCTGATCCTGTTCCTGGGCCAGCAGATCAGAGGGGGAATGCAGTCCTGCAGCCTCAGGCAGTGCCGGCACAGCAAGGCGCAGTTCGCCTTGCCCCAGACAGGTGTGGTGCCCGCCGACGTGGTGGCCGTACGCCACCCGGCAATACCGCATGGGAGCAATCCATTTACGGTATGGCTACCCAACAGGCTGCATCATCCGAGATGATGGCTCAGGCCATGGATAGGGTGGCCACTTCCATTGTCCCCCCAGAAAGGCTGATGGAGCGACTAGAGCAGGCAACCGACTCCATCTGCCAGTCACACAGGGAGGACATGTTGGGGTCCAACAGGGACAGGCGGGCGGCACTGGCGACTCTGCAGGAGGCCATCTCCATTGAGTCCCAGGGCCACAGGGAAGCCCTGAGGCAGGAGCTCCTACACCTCAGGACGACTCTTGTTGAGCTTGAGGCTTTAACACACCAAAGGACAGAACAGCAGCTGGAGCGTCTCACCCGTACGCTCTCAGCTGAGATGCAGGCAACGAGGGCGGAGGTCCGGGCATCCCGTGAGTTGTTGCATGGGGACCTCCGCACACTCATCCTCCAGAACCAGACCTACCACACCCGCATGCTTGCAGCCATGGAGGAGCAGACTAGGGCCTTGCGTGGGCTGCCTCCCATAGTGCAACCACCTCCGGATGCAGCTGCACAGGGTGATAATAGCGACAGCAGTGATACTCCCACAATAGGGTAGCCGTGTGGGCCATGAGCCCATGGAGGTGTTTTATCTTCCCAGGATCCACGCAGGTGGGTTCTGGTGTGCATCCTGTCCTCGGACCTCCTGGGTGGCCTCCCCAACCCCCCCGGGCCCATCAATGGCCATTTTTGATTGTTTCTTATTTTTATTTTTATTTTGATTTCTTTTATTCCCAATTTTTTTGGGACGATCTGTTGGCTTCGATCTGTTGGCTTCGATCTGTTGGCTTCGATCTGTTGGCTTCCGTGGTTCCTGTGGGCATACGCTGCATTGTGGCTGGGCACATGCAGGCTTGTAATGTATTTGGTTCAGATGCTTGGGTTTGAGTCACACACACCCCTCCTGCTTCCCGTTTCCATGGGCTTGCAAAGGGTGTGCCCAAGTGACAGTGAATTACACAGTGACGTTGGACTCCCATGAGCTGTGTGGCCAGTCTGTAGTCAATACTGTGTATACATTCATAGTGCATATTGCTGTTGTGTTGTACACTGCATGTTGCATTGATGTGTAACTCTTCTTCTGTGTCTACCTCCCAATTTGCAGGTCCCTTCCTCAAGTCCACACAAGGACCTCTAGTCTGGAGATGGGGACCATGTTGGCAGCAGTGCACCTACAACTCTACATGGCGACAACACTGCACAGTTGGTAGTGGTGGGAGTGCAGGCATTTCCAGGTGGTGAGACTACTAATATGTAACATTTGTGATGTCATGTTAATGGTACTACGTGCTCAAGTATGCTGTTGGTCCGGCATTGCTGTGAGCATTTCAGGTGTTGCAGGTTTCTAATAGTGCCACTGTACATAGTGAGAGTGATGTCATGTTGTGGGGATTACTTTGTTTACCTGCAATTAGCATGACATGGCACGGTGTGTCGTGTGGCAGTGCTGGGGTTGGGTTGGCTGACATGGCACTGTCCTCTTGTTGCATTTTGCAAGTGGGTATTCATTTTAGCTGCTTCAATGTGTAACTTCACAAAACTGCATTGGTGGTGTCTGTGTGGGTAGGGATGCACACATTGTGACACTTCCAGGTGAACAATCTCAGGCTGACATGGTATTCCCGGTTCATTCTCCAGACATTCAGGATCAGTGTCAGGTTGAGTCATCATTGATTGTCAGATGGAATGTGCCAGGGCAGTGTGCACTCCACAGGGGTGTGATTTCTATGTGAAGTAATTAGCCACTAGCTGTGTACGGGCTGCCTCCCCCCGTGCCCTTTCCCCTCCCATGCGCAGCGGCTGTGCATGTGGTTGGGGATGTGGGGCCACCACCATGTCCACGGCCAGGCCCCGGCGTGTTGCAACGTTGTGCAGGACACATGCTGCCACTATGATCCTGCACACTACTGGGGGAGCGTATAACAGCTGCCCGCCAGAACGGTCAAGGGAGCGAAAGCGTGACTTTAGCACTCCGAATGTGCGCTCCACTATGCCCCTGGTTGTAATGTGGGCTGTGTTATATCTTACCTGGGGTGGCGTGGTGGGGTTCCGAATTGGCGTCATCATGTGGGGGCTGAGAGGGTAGGCACTGTCCCCTGTGGAGGTGGGGATTGGTATCATTGGTGAGGTTGTGACCTTGCTCAGTATCCAACATGCATGCATGTGCAGTGGCATACATACTCACCAAGCAGCCATGTATCGCCATGCCGCCCAGCTTCTAGGTCCCGGCTTAGGGTGGACATTCGGTAAATGAAGCTGTCGTGGGTGGAGCCGGGATAGTTGGCATATACTGAGGTGATGATTCCCTTGGCATTACATGCTACCTGCACGTTGATGGAATGCCAGTGCTTGCGGTTCCTATAGATGTGCTCAGATGCCCTGGGGGGACGTAGAGCCACATGGGTGCAGTCGATGGCACCTAGCACTTTGGGGAATCGTGCCACTGCGTAAAAATCCAGGGCGGCAGCATGCCTTTCTGCAGGTGTTCTGGGCAGGTATATGTGCCTGCGGACTGATGGGCGTGCAGTCATGATGTTCAAGACCTGGTGTAGGCAGCGTGACTGGGTGGCCTGTGACACCCCACCCACTATGGCACTTGTCCGCTGAAATGATCCAGTGGCTAAGAAGTGCAGTACATTGAGGACCTTCTCCAGGGGGCTGAGTGCTTGGGAGCACAGGGTGGGTGATGTGAGGTCATCCTCCCACTCAGTCACCAGGTCCAGTATGATGTGTGGTGGAAACCTGTACCTCCCATACACCTGGTCATCAGGCATCCCGAAAAGGCTGGTTCTGGGTGTGAATATTCTGGCCCTGACTATCCTCCTCCTCCTCCTTTGGTAGCCCACTGCCACTGCTGCTAGGAACGGTATGTTCATCCTGGCGTCTGAGCTTGTTATTGTCAAAGTCCGCAATTTTATGCTTTGCGCGTGTTCTAGGCGAGCGTGTGACCCGCGCACCCCTGGAATCCAGTTCCCAGTCCAATAGCGTGTGGAAATTCACACGCACCACGGGATACAGCGTGTGACCCGCGCACCCCTGGAATCCAGTTCCCAGTCCAATAGCGTGTGGAAATTCACACGCACCACGGGATACAGCGTGTGACCCGCGCACCCCTGGAATCCAGTTCCCAGTCCAATAGCGTGTGGAAATTCACACGCACCACGGGATACAGCGTGTGACCCGCGCACCCCTGGAATCCAGTTCCCAGTCCAATAGCGTGTGGAAATTCACACGCACCACGGGATACAGGTTTGCTGACGTACTTGCGTGTGTAAGTGGCCGTGCACCCATTAAATACACGTATATAGGCCAATCGCGTGTACGCGCACTTTTGTCCAATTACACGCGATGACACTCTGACGTGCAGTATCTCCACGTGTGCCCCGTCATCACGTGCTGAGTGGGGAACACCCGTGCGGGTCACGTCACAGACGCGCTTACGCGCTGAGGGACTCTGGTCCAATAGAATCGCGTATGCGTGCTGACGCGCTTACGCGCTAAGGGCCTTTCCTCGGATTTCACGCTGACGTGCAGGA
Organism: Ambystoma mexicanum; assembly: GCF_040938575.1. Classification (NCBI taxonomy): domain Eukaryota; kingdom Metazoa; phylum Chordata; class Amphibia; order Caudata; family Ambystomatidae; genus Ambystoma; species Ambystoma mexicanum. The sequence continues at coordinate 473,793,881 of NC_090928.1, read as the reverse complement.
TATTCACGTGCCAAATCACTCCGTATCAAGCTGGCCACGCGAAAAACACACGGAAGCCCACGCTCCTGCCCAGAAGGCCGAGTTACTGCCCCCCAGTGCCCCGAGCAGCCTCCCACGTGCCATCTGCTGCTGCCTGCCTGCCTGCCTGCTGCCACCGTGCCCTGCCATTTGGTGCCTGCACATCAGCCATCTGCAGGGGTCCAGTTGCTGTGTCCACCCCTGCTGGAACTGAAGACTCCCGACTGGGATTACATCGCTCCACAGCCCAGCCCCAGGACCCAGTTGCCCACCCACACCTGCCTCTGGGGTTGCCATGTCGGGCACTTCCACATCTGGCACCAGTGGCAACCCCAGGCCAGAGGGGCAGAGGGGCACCAGCTTCACTGTCACCGAAGTTGGTGTCCTGGTGGAGCATGTTCTGGGGCAGTATGATGCCCTCTTTGGATCGTCCCGCGCCAGCAAGGAAGGACGGCAGAGGATCTGGGCCGACTGTGTGGTTGCCATCAACGCGGAGGGGGTGGCAACCCGCGACGTCCTGAAGATCAAGAAGCGCTGGGAGGACTTGAGGTCCAGGACCCTTGTGAAGGCCCGGCGCCTCGTGGAGGGGGGCCGGGGCCGCATGAGTTCCATCCAGATGAGGGTCCTGGAACGCGTACGCCCAGCGCTCCACGCCCAGATCCTTGAGAGGGAGGCCCGTCTGGAGTTGAGCGGTAAGTGTCCATGCATTACTGTGTGAGACAGGGCATGTTGCGGTGTGCTGGTTCTATGATACTTGCCTGTATGTGTGCCATAGGCCATGTATGCATGTATGTGTGCAGGGACATCATGGTAATGCATGTGCGACCAGTGATGTGTGATGCACATGGTTGTTGCATGTGTTGAAATGCGCCATGTGGAGCCCTATTCAGATTTTGAACATGAGAGCATGCCAGTCTCTGTACCTGGACATGGGTGGGGGTGAGGGATGGGTGCTGATGCCAGGTACATATATGGTAGCCATGTCTGTGTGCCTGACCTGCGTGTCTGTGACTTGTGCATGCCATGGATGCATGACACATGTGTGTGACAATGCAGAGATTCAGTAAAGCAGCCAAATTACCCTTGTATCCGCTGTGTTTGGTGTGTTTGGGGCCAGATGGATGTGACTGAGGTGAAGTGTGTGCATGTGATGGGCATGAGCCATGATGCATGTGAGTTACATATCATTGAATGTTTCAAGAGTCCATTGGACATGCATGGAAATGTCCATGGCATGCACCATGCCTGTTACTGTGTGTGTTTTGCCTGGACTGACCCATGTGTTGTGGAGGGACATGATGGAAGTGTACTTTGACAGTGGTGCTCATCTGCTATTGCTTCCTGTCTAGGGGACCATTGTACAGTGCCCTGATGCTTGTGTTCTTTGTCTCCCTCTACGCAGCGGCTAGTGAAGAAGAGGGCGGAGACGGCGCTGTGAAGCAAGGCGGCGGGGATGCCCCCACGGCTGCAGCGGAAGGGGTGGGTGAGCCCCCACAGGGGCCTGCTACGGTGGGAGACGGTGAGGAGCCATCCAGGTTGGTGGTTTGCACAGAGGAGGAGGAGGCCGCCACTGGGGCACACATGGGGCCTGGTGGGGGCATCCCTGCTGGTGCAAGTGGTGCAGTCCAGGGCCAGGGGCAGGAGGCAGCACAGGTCACCGTGGAGGGGCCTGTGCATGTCGCTGTCCCTGACCCTGTGAGTGCACCACCATGCACCAGCAGGGATGCCCCGTCCCAGGCCTGTCCGCAGGTAGAGGGGATGTCCATGTCACCTGACTCCCCTCCACCTGCGGACGTGGGAACCCCTGGCCGTGCGGAGAAGGTCCTGATTGGGGTCGCGATGCGCACGGCTGTGATTCGTGATGCCGTGCGTGCTTCTCGGGAGGAGCACGCACGTCATCACGAAGTGCACCGTGCCGACGTGGCCCAATTGGGATCGGCCATGTTCGGGGGTTTCCTGCATGTGTTGGCCAATGTGGCGGCCCTCTCCAACTCTGTGCAGGCTATCCACCAGTCGTTCTCCTTGCCGTCTTCCAGCCCAGATGCCACCAGGGCCCCCTGTGGACCTGCCCCGACCAATGCAGCCAGCTCGGTGGGGATCCCATCCCTGCCACAGTCGGGAGTCAGAGATCCAGCAGGGGTGGACACCAGAGCAACTGGAGCCCAGCAGATGGAGGATGTGACGGCATCATCGGGCAGGGCACGTGCACGACGGCGTCAGTGGTTTCCATCAGCCTGGATGCCGTCGTGCTGGCACAGGCAGTTGCGTCGGAGGCAGCAGCAGGCTCAACGTGGGAGGCATCATGGCTCGGGGCCATCAACATCAGGGGTGCAGGCATCGGCCGGAGGGCAGGAGAACCCTGGAATGGGAGTGGCTTCCGTGTGGGAGAGGTTGTGCCAGCGGATAGGTGCGGAGCGGCAGCGGGCAGAGGAGGAACGGCTCACGATGGTCAGGGCGGAGGACTCCATGCGGAGGGCGCTGAGGCGGGCTGAGTGCCTCGAGGGTCTTCGCAGGGAGTTTGAGCTTGACACTGCGTTATCCCTGCGGGACCTCGGGGCCAGGGAACATGCCCGCCTCCAAGCCATTGACCAGGAGTTCGATGATGCCCTGGCCCATGACAACAACCAGTGAGCCGTCCGAATAGCCCGCTGCCTTTGTATATAGTTGTATAGTTAGGGTTAGGTTTCCTTTGTTTTTTTGAATTTTTTTTGGTTGCGATTGGACAATGCACCACTTTTTTGTATATAGTTCACTTTTTAGTTAGTAGTCAGTTAGGTTTAATTTGGTAGGGCTCATGGACCCAGGATGATCTTCTTCATTGGCTTATTTTATTTTTTCAGATTATTTTCTTGGACATTCATCTTGTTTAGTTTGATTTGCTTTGTGTTTTTTCTTATTTCATTTCCATTCTACTTGCTGTTAAATACATATTATTCTTTTAATCTTCAATGTGTCGTATCATCTCATTGCTTTCAGGCATGTCATGTTGGGTGTTTTGTCATTCACTTGCAGCCATTGTGTGTGACAGACATGTGTTAAATTGCATTATTTAAATTGGGGGTGTAACATGTAATTGCCTTTGATATGTGGGTGGGTGTGATAGTTGGTTGGGCCTTTTGGCAGGGGAGGATGGGCATTACTGACATGATTGGGGAATGTTGGGACCCAGGTGCAGGGGGGCATGGATTGGACATGGGTGGGGGCCTGCTGGCAGGTGCCCCACAGTGCTGGGGGGGTGGGGGTGGTGGTAGACATGAGTGGGGGCCTGGTGGAGGGTGACCCTGCACTGCTGGGGTGTGGGGGTGGTGGGTGACATGAGTGGGGGCCTGGTGGAGGGTGACCCTGCACTGCTGGGGTGTGGGGGTGGTGGGTGACATGAGTGGGGGCCTGGTGGAGGATGACCCTGCACTGCTGGGGTGTGGGGGTGGTGGGTGACATGAGTGGGGGCCTGGTGGAGGGTGACCCTGCACTGCTGGGGTGTGGGGGTGGTGGGTGACATGAGTGGGGGCCTGGTGGAGGGTGACCCTGCACTGCTGGGGTGTGGGGGTGGTGGGTGACATGAGTGGGGGCCTGGTGGAGGCTGACCCTGGTGGCTGGGGGGTGGGGGTGGTGGTAGACATGAGTGGGGGCCTGGTGGAGGGTGACCCTGCACTGCTGGGGTGTGGGGGTGGTGGGTGACATGAGTGGGGGCCTGGTGGAGGGTGACCCTGCGCTGCTGGGGTGTGGGGGTGGTGGGTGACATGAGTGGGGGCCTGGTGGAGGGTGCCCCTGGTGGCTGGGGGGTGGGGGTGGTGGTAGACATGAGTGGGGGCCTGGTGGAGGGTGACCCTGCACTGCTGGGGTGTGGGGGTGGTGGGTGACATGAGTGGGGGCCTGGTGGAGGGTGACCCTGCACTGCTGGGGTGTGGGGGTGGTGGGTGACATGAGTGGGGGCCTGGTGGAGGCTGACCCTGGTGGCTGGGGGGTGGGGGTGGTGGTAGACATGAGTGGGGGCCTGGTGGAGGGTGCCCCTGGTGGCTGGGGGGTGGGGGTGGTGGGAGACATGAGTTGGACATGGGTGGGGGCCTGCTGGCAGGTGCCCCACAGTGCTGGGGGGTGGGGGTGGTGGGGGACATGAGTTGGACATGGGTAGGGGCCTGCTAGCAGGTGCCCCACAGTGCTGGGGGGTGGGGGTGGTGGGAGACATGAGTGGGGGCCTGGTGGAGGGTGCCCCTGGTGGCTGGGGGGTGGGGGTGGTGGGTGACATGAGTGGGGGCCTGGTGGAGGGTGCCCCTGGTGGCTGGGGGGTGGGGGTGGTGGGAGACATGAGTTGGACATGGGTGGGGGCCTGCTGGCAGGTGCCCCACAGTGCTGGGGGGTGGGGGTGGTGGGGGACATGAGTTGGACATGGGTGGGGGCCTGCTGGCAAGTGCCCCACAGTGCTGGGGGGTGGGGGTGGTGGGAGACATGAGTGGGGGCCTGGTGGAGGGTGCCCCTGGGGGGTGGGGGTGGTGGGTGACATGAGTGGGGGCCTGGTGGAGGGTGCCCCTGGTGGCTGGGGGGTGGGGGTGGTGGGAGACATGAGTGGGGGCCTGGTGGAGGCTGACCCTGGTGGCTGGGGGGTGGGGGTGGTGGGGGAAATGAGTTGGACATGGGTGGGGGCCTGCTGGCAGGTGCCCCACAGTGCTGGGGGGTGGGGGTGGTGGGAGACATGAGTGGGGGCCTGGTGGAGGGTGCCCCTGGTGGCTGGGGGTGGTGGGTGACATGAGTGGGGGCCTGGTGGAGGGTGCCCCTGGTGGCTGGGGGGTGGGGGTGGTGGGAGACATGAGTGGGGGCCTGGTGGAGGCTGACCCTGGTGGCTGGGGGGTGGGGGTGGTGGGGGACATGAGTTGGACATGGGTGGGGGCCTGCTGGCAGGTGCCCCACAGTGCTGGGGGGTGGGGGTGGTGGGAGACATGAATGGGGGCCTGGTGGAGGGTGCCCCTGGTGGCTGGGGGGTGGGGGTGGTGGGAGACATGAGTTGGACATGGGTGGGGGCCTGCTGGCAGGTGCCCCACAGTGCTGGGGGGTGGGGGGTGGTGGGGGACATGAGTTGGTGTTCATTAGTTCAAGGAGACATGTGCCTTTGCTGGGGGGCATGCCCATGGTGGGTGGGCTGCCTGCGGGACATGACCAGGGATGCAGGGTAGTCCCCTGTGGTGTGGGCTGCCTGCAGGGGCCGTGGAGGGTGTACAGGGTACACCTGGGAGGACCCACACTGTCAAATCACATGTGGAACTTCCCGCGCACCCCTGATATTCACGCGCCCAGGCTATTCGCGTGTGGAACTTCCCGCGCACCCCTGAAATACACGCGCCCAGGCTATTCGCGTGTGGAACTTCCCGCGCACCCCTGAAATACACGCGCCCCCAGCCTATTCGCGTGTGGAACTTCCCCCGCACCCCTGAAATACACGCGCCTAGGCTGTTCGCGTGTGGAACTTCCCGCGCACCCCTGAAATACACGCGCCCAGGCTGTTCGCGTGTGGAACTTCCCGCGCACCCCTGAAATACACGCGCCCAGGCTGTTCGCGTGTGGAACTTCCCGCGCACCCCTGAAATACACGCGCCCAGGCTGTTCGCGTGTGGAACTTCCCGCGCACCCCTGAAATACACGCGCCCCCAGGCTGTTCGCGTGTGGAACTTCCCCCGCACCCCTGAAATACACGCGCCTAGGCTGTTCGCGTGTGGAACTTCCCGCGCACCCCTGAAATACACGCGCCCAGGCTGTTCGCGTGTGGAACTTCCCGCGCACCCCTGAAATACACGCGCCCAGGCTGTTCGCGTGTGGAACTTCCCGCGCACCCCTGAAATACACGCGCCCAGGCTATTCGCGTGTGGAACTTCCCGCGCACCCCTGAAATGCACGCGCCCAGGCTATTCGCGTGTGGAACTTCCCGCGCACCCCTGAAATGCACGCGCCCAGGCTATTCGCGTGTGGAACTTCCCGCGCACCCCTGAAATACACGCGCCCAGGCTATTCGCGTGTGGAACTTCCCGCGCACCCCTGAAATACACGCGCACAGGCTATTCGCGTGTGGAACTTCCCGCGCACCCCTGTAATACACGCGCCCAGGCTATTCGCGTGTGCAACTTCCCGCGCACCCCTGGAATACACGCCCCCCCAGGCTATTCGCGTGTGGAACTTCCCGCGCACCCCTGGATCTTCCCGCGCACCCCTGTAATACACATAGCCCGCTCCCCCAGGCCCGATCGCGTGAGGAACTTCACGTGAACCCCTGTGATGCACGTACCCTGCTGAAATCGCGTGTTAGACTTCCCGCGCACCCCGGTATACACGCACACGTATTTTTTGTCAGCGGGTGTCCGTGTTTTTGGGTTCCCCTTTGCACGTCATTTTTCCTGGAGGGCCACAGTATGGGACATTCATCATGGCAGTATATAGGTGCGATTTGTTGGCGCACCTTTTGGCGCACATTTCTTACAGCCGCAGAGTAGCTACCGCCTGCTTTCTTGTGGCGGTCGTGTTTGTGCCTGTGCGCTGGTTTCAGCGTGCGCTTTTTTGCCCTATTCTATTCCATGAATACGTGTTGTAGGTGAGCGTGTGGGCGTTCCGCGCACTTGTGCCCTGTACTTCCCCCGTGACGCCCACGTTTTGGCAAGTTGTTCCCCATTCCGAGTGTTACGCCCGTGTTCCGCCTACTTTTGTTGCGTGCGCCGCGCTATGTGCGAATTTCGCTGTGGCCTGTGCGATTTTCGCTGTGACCTGGCGCACGCTGTTAGATGGCCTGTGCGCCAACGTGCGCAGCGCACTTTTTTATCGCACATCCGCTGGTTTTCTCGCGCACGGCCTTCCATGAATCGACGTGCGCTGCTTTTCGTGCGATTTTCGCAATTGCACTGCGATTTTCGCTATTCCACTGCGATTCGCACGTTTTTGCCCACTTGCGCCACGCTAATTATTCCATGAATCGGCCTCATAGTTTTTGCAGATGGTTTGGTGAGGCTCCAAATAGGTCTGTACCCTGAGCCCCAAAGTCCCTTGAGATGGCCTGGCCTGGAGTGACAATCCAAAATAAAACGGGTCAAACACATATTGAAACAACATGAAAAGAAGTCATGACTGGTTCCAGCTAAATTTCACAGTTGTTAAGTGTATTACCCGAGAGCATACTCTAATTTAGCATTTCATCACCTCTATTGATATTTGCAAGTATTGTCTGTTTGAATGAGTTTGGCTACTTTTCACATTGTTATTTATAATCGGTAAATCATGGACTAGAAGAGATTTCAATAAACATTTTTCTTTCTTTGCCTTTGATATCGTATTGTTGACAACATCACAAATGTACGTATTCATTATTTTACTCTGGCCCGGAGATCATGTGATCTACTTCCTAAATTATGAACGTTGCGATCAGGAGACAAGGGCTGGAATCCCACCTTCAGACCCTTTGACCACATTATATAATCCCTGGCAAATAACCTTATTGTGAATTATGTTGTTTAACTGGTATCACCTAGCAAGGGTTTCAGTTCAATGTGTGCCAGAGAAAGGTCACACTCATCCATGATTTAATGGACTACAATGTTACTCCATAAATAGTCCCTCGAAGCCAGGCAGTGAAAGACACTGCCTTCTATGAAAGAGTCTTATTGACCACCATAATAATATTGATCATTTCTACTCTGCACACTGCAAGCTTAATTGTCTTTGTATTCATTCATTGAAATACCACTTCTGAGGTGTGTTTCTCTTCTCCCCGAATATCACAAATGATTGATTATGTTGTGGACGGAGCTGGACAGAGGTGGACAGTCTAGCAGTTAGACTGTCTTTGGACCCTTTCTACGAATCTTTCTACACTTTTCATTGTGAAAGGAGGTGCTTTAAAATCAGCTTCAGCAACGCAGAGCATTCGCGGACGGAGCTGGACAGAGGTGGACAGTCTAGCAGTCCAGCAGACCGGAGAGCCGACGAGCCGACTGTAGGCCCTTAATGCATTTGTCTGCCCGCTGAAGAAAAACAACGATCATGGATTCTGGCATTCCGGATGAACAGCACAGCCCATATGACCAAAAGCAGGATGCCAAACCAGAAGAGGAAAGCAGCTCGAGGTGTGAACGAGCCGAGGTAAGAGCACCAACATCAGCAACATTTCACAACTGTGTAATTGCTATAGAACTTGCAGAAAACATGGACAGTAACACATGCAATAACAGTGTTAATGTATGTGCCCCCCATGTTACCAGTCACATACCCAGGTAAACATGCCCCCCCACCTAAAGCGCCAGCGCCAGCTTAAAACACCGACTCCATTTAATGTAGCGGTCAAAATTGCAGCATGTACAGGAACACACCTAAATCTCTTACAAGATGGCCAGCTGGCGATAGAACACAGCGGAAGCTCAGAGCTCAGTTGTGGGGGAGGTGATACTAAAAACAGAGGAATGGGAAGAGTAGAAACCAATAAACCAGAATTGACAATGGGCATGAAAAAGATAGACAGAGCTGGAGATGGAGAGGAAGCAAAAGACGAACCGCATGTTGGATCATCATGATAGCATGGCGTCTCAAATGATGCACCTTTTGTAGCAATCCCACTTTATCCAAAAGATCAAGATGACATGGGAGGATTTTTGACGTAATATGAACATGAACAGTTAACTTCAATCGCGCCAGTAAATAACAAAAGAATTACTCCTCACAAAGCGTCATCTGGCACCCAAATCCTCTCTCCCATTGATTGACAACAGCAACAATGGCAACAAGATCAACACTACTCACCTTCCCAACCAAGGTTGACTGAAGTAACATGATCGCTTACAAAAGTTCTCGAGCACCAACACATTCTTTTACATCACAAAAGAAAATATGATCCAATACATCAGGAGCAACGAGCTGTCAAGCTCCAATCAAAGAGACCGAACATTTGGAGGCCCACGAGCCTAAAGCCACAATGCACCTCAAGATCAGGAAAAGCTTTCTCTTACATAACCGCGACATGGGAAAGTGCACAAGCACGAGAGATCACGAGCGAAACAGAAACACAACAATATCTTACTCATGCTGGGAACGATCGTAGCAGTCATCATTGCGAAATCCCCGACCAACTCTTATTAGAAACCTCAGTGACAATGCAGTCGGCGGGAGAGTATGATCTGTACTGCACAAAAGAAGGTACAACCACAAATAACTCAAGGCCATCAACGAGAGTGGTGTGCACTTTATCAGTTATAGTCATTGCACATTAATGTACTTGTAGTTATTGTTGTACCTGCACTGTGCCTGCCACTGCATCATCTTAACTTTGCTATTCGCATTACTGTCCATGTAGTTATTGTACTCTCCCTATTAGAATGTACTTCTAATGACTGCTGTACCTGCACTGTGCCCGCCACTGCACGTTCTTAAGTTTGTTAATCGCATTACTGTACATGTAGTTATTGTACTCTCCCTATTACAATGTACTTCTAACGACTGCTGTACCTTCACCGTGCCCGCCACTGTATTTCCTTAACTACATCTGACTACTGTACCCATAGCTACTGTCCGCACCCCACCAGAATGTGTCTATAATTATTACTATCCCGCCCATAATCTATGCCTGTACTCTGGCTCACTACCACATCAGCAAACTCACCTCCCAATTATCATCTCTCTCGCCCTTGCCCAAAACATTATTTATACTGCAATCATATCTACATGACTCACTGCCCACGGCCTAATGCCTAGTGCCTAGTACCTAGTGCTGCATGCTCATCTCTCTCATGCGCTCATAACCCACACTGGAACGGTCACAACAGTCACTGCAACTAGCCTCACCACCCTAGCTTCACACACCAACACCGCCTTACCTACCTAGAGGTCAAGTGACCACCACCACTGCTCTATTACCCACGCATGCTCAACATGGCAACCACAGAGCACCCATTCCCCTCAATCATCCCCCCCACCCACTTCCTACCATCGTTCTTCACTAAATGTTACTCTCCTGCAACCCATGCCAAACCAACTAGACCTACGACACACCCTAGATCCATCAACACTAAGATCAAACTACTAGGTCTCCGCTCCAGACACCCTCTCACAACTCCACTAGCTAGCCTAAACTCCTCGCAGACCACAGGTACACCATATCCCTCCACAAATCAAACATCACCCAGACCACCCATGGGACCAGTGCCCTCCAACTCCCTGACTACCAAACTAGCTAACAAAAATACCAATCAAACACTGCCTCTCGCTACATTGCAATGTGCACTGATCAATGCTAGATCCATCCCAGCACATGCCACCGAAATCCACAAACTCATCACCAACCTCGACCTCGATATCCTTGCCATCACAGAGACCTGGCTACATAGCTCAGCTGGGGCAGCCTCACTTTGGCCATCCCACCAGGATATTCCATCATTAGACAGGACCGACTCACCACCATAGGCGGAGGTGTATCACTCATAGTGAAAGACCACCTAGAGGTCAGACAAACCCCATTTAATCTACGAGGGAACACTGACTCCCTTGGAGTAAAGATCTCCCTTTCCTCCAACACCACTATCACCATAAACCTTGCCTAGCGCCCACCAGGCCCAATACAATACTTCCATGAAAACCTCACACACCTCGTAGCTGAAAACCTAAAAACCACATCTAAATCAATCCTCATAGGTGATTTCAACCTCGGTCTCAACGACAAGAAGGACAGACCATCCAAAGCCCTACAAGAACTAGATTTTGTAAAATTCAAGCACCCACGCACTGCAAAGGGCATACCCTAGATTGTATTGCTGACCATAACTTTGATATTGACATACACTTTTTCATACCGACCGATGTAACCAATACCAAAAAACCCACTCCAATCCCTACAGCCCTGGCGAGAAGTGCAAAAAACATCACTAAAGAAAGGATCCTACCCCACTGAGGAAGCCTTACCTCTAACCTTCCCGTATCCTCAGACCCATCACTAGTGACGGACATCTATAAATCTATGATTAGCTCTGCTATCGATATTATTTCTCCACTGCAAAAGAAAAAAGCTAAAAAGGTGAAACACTCTAACACCTGGTTCTCCTCAGAATTAAAAGAACTCTGAAACCAAAAACGCAAAGCCCTGAACAAATGGCAAAGCTCCCCTAACATAGCCACGTTATCCTCCAACAAAACATCTACCACACAATATAAAAAAGCAATAGACGCAGCTAAATATGCGTCCTACATCGACAGAATTACGAATGCCACCTCAGAATCCAAAGAGCTCTTCGCAAACTTCATAGAATTGTCCATCCCAGCCACCAAATCGCTAGACATCACCAAAGATCAAAAATGGTGTAACACAATACAAACTGCCCTATGAAACAAAATTGAACTCCTGCAAAAGAAAATTCAGGAGCACCACAAGAATCTCATACAGCATATCAAAAGAACTTGCAATGCAGAACAAGTGCTCAACCCCAGCATCTGTGACCAACCAGCACAGAGCGACTGGTTGATAAAGACCCAACAACCCCCTTCAAATTCAGGGAAATCACTGAACTCGAAGTAATAGAGATTATGAATATAATTAAACCCTCTAACTGCAAAGGAGATGCCTGCTCAGCCAAGCTAGTCAAAGACTGTGCAGAAACACTTGCCCGGTTTCTCCAGTCTTTCATTAACGCATCATTCAACTCTAACACTGACCCAGACAGCCTTAAAGAAGCCTGGGTGCGCCCCCTTCTAAAAGAATCTACGCTGGACCCTGAAATGGCCAATAACTACAGGCCCATTACCACTGTCCCTTTCTTGCTTAAGATATTGCATATTGGATAAAGTCGCATACACACAAATCCAGCAATACCTAGAATAAAACCACATCTTAGTAAAAAGACAATCAGACTTCCGTCCAGGACACAGAACTGAGTCCGCCCTACTCGATCTTAAAATACAACTTGGTGACATCATGGACAAAGGCAAGCCGGCACATCTCCTCCTCCTAGATCTGTCCGCTGCCTTTGTCCTTGTCGACCAAGATATTTTACGCATGCACCTAAAAAACGAAGCACATTTCTCACCAGAGACAATTGTCTGGGTGGCATCTTTCCTAAACGGTAGACTCATGAAAGTCTTCTCCAACTCCGCCCCCCCACCACCATCCATTGTGACGTACCACTGGGCCCATGCACTGCCCCCACACTCTACAATATTTTCACCCTCCCGCTTTTCAATGATCTGGACTGCCATGACATAGCATATACTAATTACGCTGATGACACTCAGGTACTACTCCCTCTAACAGGCACATACGAACAAGACTCTGCAGCACTAACCAAGATCTACTCAGCCATTCGGTCATGGATGGCGGCCAACGGCCTCTGCTTAAACGGGGACAAAACAGAGATCCACATAGTCGGCTCAACAGATACGCTTAACAAACTCCCACCACAATACAAAACCTTTACCATTGACAACTCCACCATCACCGTCTCAGTAGCGGTAAAAACCCTTGGAGTTTACCTTGACTCATTATTATCCATGTCATGCCAGGTCAATGCTATAGCTTCCTCCGCCGCACTCACCACTAAGGTGATCAATGCTGTCAAGCCCTTCCACTCTACCAAAAACTGCCTATTCATAGCCAGAGCCACAGTAGGTACTAAACTAGACTACTGCAATGCACTATTCTTGGGCACCTCTGCAAAAAGCACCAACAAACTTCAAGTCACACAGAACAATGCCCTTAGGGCTACCCTGACTATTCCCAAAACATCTTACAGGCCAGGAAAAATGCACACTGGCTGCCGCTAAAAGAACACATACTCTTCAAAACATTGGCCATAACACACAGGTGCCTCTCCTCCGACGCCCCACCCTACCTGTCAGAAAGAATTATCCGCAACCCATCCAACAGACCCATCAGATCTCACCTGACCAACCAGATCTACGTACCAGCCTTCAAGAGAACCAAAGCTGGAGGGTCTAGTTTTCAACACTTGGCACCCAAAAATTGGAATGCGCTGCTCAAAACACTCAGAAATGAGAGATCCTACACTGTATTGCGCAAAATGCTTAAAACCACACTATTCTGCTACATCCCAACCAACATGTGTAACTACGTCTGTTCAACTGTAACCTCATGAACAGCAGTACTTTTTCCCCTGCTCATTGTTGTACCTATCCTCAAGTTGAGTACTCTGTAACAGTGCCACGATGCCTCAGGGCCGTTTCTGCCCTTTATAAATACAAATAAATAAATTATATCATCAAAATGGGAGTGGCCAGTACCACAGTCTTTAATGCAGGCACAGATACAGCATACCATGACATAGAACCATGAAATTGCAGATCATCCACCACCATCCATTGAGAGGCATACATCTTCAAAAAAGAATCTCGTGACAGTATATAAAGCGAGCAGAAGTAGTCACACAAAAGAAACACAAACAGATAAAACAAATCAAAAAGATCTGAAAGGACTGACCCAGGAAACTTCCAATAAAGACCTTGGGCCTCATTAGGACCCTGGCGGAATGGGTTTAACAGCGCTGGTAAAGGTGCCAGTGCCAGTAAACCCATTCCACCCTATTACGACGTCCCCTAGCGGGACCCGCTTTGGATGTCTGGTTTTACCAGATGTCCTTAGCGGGTCCCGCGAGGGGACCAGGGAGCTAACAACTGGGCTGTTATTGACGGGCCCGATGTTAGCTCCCTCCCCATTCCCATTGAGCCCTATCGGGGCTCGAATGGGAATGGGGATGGTCCAGGTCCCCTGAATGGGGAAATACCGGGCCCTCCAAAGTCAGAATGGCCCGGTATTTCCCCATTCAGGGACCACGGATTCGAGTTTGGAGGCAGGCATGCCCTTTTTAAGGGCATGGCTGCCTCTAAACTCTTAATGAGGCCCCTAGACTTCTTAGTGATCTCAACCTTCATATTATTACCATTTATGAAGCTTTATGAACAAATTGGAGATAAGATAATGGATCAAACTACAGTGCTGGCCATGCTACACTCAAAGATGCTTTATGTCGAAGGTTTTGTTACAGGAGTGCAAAAGGATCTGGACACTTGCACAGCCAAAGTGTCCTCCCTATTGCACACGATATTTGACCCTATTATAAAAGAAAAAGAAACACACAGACTGTGAAGAGCATTTGAGCCAGCAGAATTAAACCTACAAGCACCACTGCCACATAAAGTCCTGTCATTGATAGCATCACAAAAAGACACGATAGAACAAGGACATAAATGGGCAGACAAGAGCGCCTGCTTGAATATTGAAGTCAGTGGTACTAATAATCTGGAAAATCGACCCGATTTGATGCCAACCAGCAGAGCAAACAACCTTCAACCAAACATCAGAGAAGAACTTTAATTGAATCAATTACTAGGTGGCAGGGTGCCCACGGTAAAGGACAAAGATGACCCTCCTAATGCAGGTGAAAGGGCCAACAAGCAGACGCAAAGTCCTGGATTAAACGAAACATTAGCGTCAAATCTAAATGACCCAACAAGGAAGATGTGTGTCATCTTTTCTATACCTTCCAAGAGCAACCCAGCAAAATTACATCAACCAGCAGAGAACCAAGGAGCAAAGAACGAGAGACAGGCAAACAAAAAAGGCTAGCCAAGGAAAAGCCCAATCAAACTAAGAAAACTAAGAACTTAGCCTTGGCTGCGAAACCGAAATCAAATGTAAGTAAGACATTAATTAAAAACATTACACTTCCTAAACCAAATCAAACTATAACAACAAAAAAGTTACTGAAGCCGGCTGAGGAAACAGCAGAGACCGTGACACGTGACAACATCACACCAGCAACAGACATATCATTAGTAGATCTGATGGATTTATCAACCTACACAGTTTTGATGCCTGAGCAATCTGATATAGTATCGATAAAAGATGAGGAATCGTCCTGTGAGCCTGCATCATCACAAAGCGAAGACGACTCTGAGGTGGTTAGAAATTCTCGCTGGGCGGGGAGCCCTATTGGGCCAACGGCCGTAAATCCACCACAAAATGACAATTTATTTAAGAGTCTTGAGCAAGATGGAATTTAACAAGAGACCTAATGGAACCAGCTGTTAAACTAACTCAAAAAGGGCAGAAACAGGTACATAACCCACGAGATAAGCGACATTAAATCACCAAGGAAGAAGATAAGGGAAAATCGTAATTGTGGGGAAGAATTAATAACTAACTGACCTTCTCAGCAATACCAGGTGAAATATAACATGCAAAAAATTTAAATTATTTTCCCGGTAAAGGACAATTATGTGATATCTCCAACAAGAATCATAAAACGAAAAGATCCCCTAAGGCAGACAAAGACAATCAGTTAGAGAGGCTGTTAAATGGGGGATCAGGAGATCAGGTCAAGTGTGCCCAGCGCAGAATTCTGGAAAGAATGATTTCAGCAGATGATGATCTAATTTTAAATAGAGCAAACGCTCTTAGATTATTTCATTACTTACCTGCTCTGAGATTGTTGACAAGCAATGATCTGATAACCATAGAAGTTCCAGAAGATGACAGAATGGATAGAGTGATTATTCACATATCCAGCTCACTCATAAAGCATCTGCTACTGGAGGAAGCCCGGAGATTAAGACTTATGGGAGTTGACCTAACAGAATTGAAAGAAGTGGAACCAAACAAAGAACAATTGTCAAGACGAAAGTCAGAATCTCCAAAAGGGAGAAGTAGACAACAGAGTTCTGATGACAAAAAAGAGCAGGCATACTTCCACGATTTAGAAGCTCAACAAAGAAAGGGGCAAGAGCCATTGAAAAATTGTTTGAACACAGTAACAAAAACAAAGCATGCCGAAGAAGGTTCTGAAGAAAGCTGGGGATGGAAATGAATAAGCCATAGAGTCAACAAACATACACTAACACCCCTATAATGCTGGCAAGTTGGAACACAAGAGGGTTTACTCACCTTTTTCATCAAAAAGATCCAGAAGAGATGAAATACGATTTTATTTGTCTACAAGAGACATGGCTGAGAGACCCCTCCCCCAACAATAGAGGGATACACCGTATACCTTAATCCAGCAGTTAAAGGGCTGAGAGGTAGACCCATGTCTGGCCTATTCATAGAAATTAAAAATACCATAAAGTTTGACATCATGGAAACAAGCAATCCAAACCCCTACACCCAATTGGTGGTGGGAAAGATCGCTACAACTCCTAACAAAGAAACAATAACTTTAGTCATTATAAATCTTTATTGGAACCCTGCAAAAAAGGAACTAGACGATTTCCCAGAACAAATTGCACTATCAATTGAAAAACAAAGAGGTAAAAAGGATAAACCCCCACTTCAATGTCTGCAGCGATTTGAATGGCCATTGTTGGAACACTGATGGCTATAATACAGACAAAGATCCTGTCCAAACAACTGCCACAAAAAAAAATGGGCATGATATGGAGAAGAGCCATCAAATCAAGGAATCTAAACCTTATGACCGACAACATCAGTGGAGACAAACCGGGATCGATAACATGGAGAGGGAAGAAGAGAGGTCAGGTCCTAGATTACATCTGTGTATCTGAGAACATAACGAGATACCCAATTACGATGTGTGTAGAAGAAAAATTACAAAGCGACCACAACCTCTTAAAAATAAGCTGGTTTTGTGGAAGTCAATTTATGACGAAGACTTACAACGCACACCCTGATGTAGTTGCGGGGAAAAACAGACTAAGGATAAGATCTGATCAGTTACCAACCTTACTAGAAAACCTGGAAGCTGCCATAAAGCTAAAATTACAAAGAAAATCAGGAACAGTAAATTACACAGCCCTGCTAGCAGCATTTGAGATCAAAAAAGGAAAAGTAAACAAACCAACATTTGCCCACAGACACAGCTTTGATTTGGTTACATGGGAACAAAAGAATAAAAAAGGGCAAAGAGATACGAGCACTAAAAAAATGAACCATTCCATCAACAAAAAACAAAGTTAACAAGATAAAACAAAAATGCAGAAATTGTCAGAAGAACCATAAAAAGATGGTCTTACAAAAAGATGCGGAAACCATGCTATAAAACATCCGATCGAAAAACACTTCAAATATGTGGTCAATTATTAACAACTTGGACGCACCGCAAAAGGCTCTTCAGTCCAATTCTATAACATCTGAAAGTTGGATCTCTCATTTCTCCAAATGTTTTGACCCAAACTCCCTCGATACACTTAAACGCACAAGTGTGCAAAGCAATTGGAACCTTCTTAAACTCTACGAGGTGATACAGAAACTAAACAAGTCGAGAGCTCCGGGGCCAGATGGACTTACGAATGCTCAGTTAAAAGAAAATCCAGACCGATGGGCTAAGATCTTAATGTCTCTATTTTCTCATATTATAGTGAAACAAGAAGTTCCAACATCTTGGAAGACTGCAGTGATCATTTCGATCTTCAAAAAAGGCTTAAGATCGAACCCGAGGAATTACCGGCCCATAGCATTGCTTGATGTTGTGGCAAGGTATTCGCCTCGTCTGTTTCAACATTTTTAAACATGTGGAGTAGTGAAACTAACCATTGAGATAGTTGACAAAGTGGTTTCATTTGGGAGTTGACACCTCCCTAAATATATTTTTAATTAACATCTTTAAGGCTCAAATGGAACAGAAAAAAAGGAAAAAGAATCTGCATGGCCTTCATTGACCTCACCAAAGCTTTTGACACAGTAGACCGGCCCAAACTGTGGAACAAATTGATGCAGTGGGGATGTCTGACACCAATCTTAGAAGTGACCCAGGATCTGTACTCAGACACTTCTATACAGATAAGAATGGCCAGATCAGGTGCGTTAACAAAAGTAATCAAAACAAATAAGGGGCTAAAACAAGGCTGCCCCTTGGCGGCAGGCGTATTCAATATGTTAATTGCAGACATTGAACATACATTTAGTTACATCAGATGCTTTCCCCCAAACATTGGGGGGAACCAAAATAGGTCAATTACTTTACGCCGATGATGTCGTCCTACTGGATTAAACCCCAGTAGGGCTGCAACGACAACTGGAGGGATTACAATCTTACGTCCAAATAAACGGCCTAAAGATCAACCCGCTCAAGTCAAGGGTAAGGGCTTTTGGTGAACATGCTGGAACAACTCAGAAAAAAGCCAACACCTGTCACCTAGATGGCAAAAAGATCCCACAAGTGGCGGCATTCACATATTTAGGAGTTTGCCTGAATACCAGTAGAACGGACAGACCAAGATTGGAAACCTTGAAAGCGAAAGCAAGAAACCTCGCTAGTCGGGATAGAATCCTGATGAAAAGATACTGTGGCTACTCACTAAGACCTTTCATCGAGTTTTACAGATTAAAAGCCCTCCTCATCTTAACATATGGGGCTGAAACTCTATTTTCGTTCGGTCAAGAACATTGGTCTGTTATGGAAAGGTCTTTTTGGAAAAGAGTTATGTGAGTTCCACTAAGTACACCAATTCAAGCTTCACATATGGAGCTTGGCTTGACATCCTTGAAGACTATAGTGACATGGAAATCACTAGCTCTATATCCCAAATGCCTGGATCCTTCGGAGAAAGGAGGCTTTGTAGCGCTAAAAGAAGCCCTAACGCACAACACCCAAACAACCCTGGTCGAATGGAAACTGATATGCCAAGCTATAATCATAGATTTGGGAGATACAGATCTGCCAGGGTTTGCTCGTGGTCTCTGGTTTGACCAGCATCTCATGGTGGGTGTTCACCAGCGGGACATCAGAATGCTTGTAACATTTTATTTCTATAGAACTATTAAGTTTATGCCGAAAAGGTTCCTGTACAATGTGAGTATTGCATTGACTTGAATGTTATCTGGACTTACATAATGTAGCAGTAGATAATTGATAATTGATCATTGATCTGGTCAAAGCGCTTTCTGCATGGTAAGCTGCTACTACTGCTAGTACTACTACTAATAATAATAATGTTTCATCATTTTCAGATAGCGCTTCATGACCACTCCCTCCCATATCTAAGTACTGTAATAATATAGCCTTATAGGCTGAGGAAGAGGAAATTATCCCTGGATAATGACCTAACACCAGGTTATGGCTCGAGGCGAAGACGAGGGCCAGAAGTTGGGTAAGGGTAATTATCCCAAGTGATAATTCCAGAGAGAATCCAGATAAGATCCAGAGAGAATCCAGATAAGATCAAGCGGAAACTGTACAGAGCAGATTGGATCAACACACAAGAAAGACAAGAGCTGAAAACTTACGGCAAACCATTCATTGAAGGCCGGAAACTTACACCTTACCAAAGTATTTGGAACAATTACCAAATTGGTTCTATAGGGAGCAGTACTTGAGATTTAGGTTGAACCTATTTCCAACAGGAGAGATTCTAAATGTAAGGTCAAGCCAAACATTGAAGATTAACTGTAGACTGTGTCACAGCCCATTTTCTGCAGAATCATTAACCCAGTTAGTTTTATTTTGCTTAGCAATGGATAAAAAGAGAACACAACTCATGGCAGAATTCACCAAGAACTACGTGGGAAGAACAACCGAGGAGTAGTGGTTGGAACTGCTGAGAGGACAACGAATTGCACTCACCCTAGCATTGGCGAAACTTTGGCTAAACATTTTTAACAAAATTAACAGCTTAAAATAACAAGCCCTGTTTCTAGAAGAAAATATCACTGATGACGACCTTCTTTCTCTGCTACTTTAACTGATATTCGTGATAACTTTAGAGAAATAATGATGGCAAAAGTTTTTTTTTTGTTAAAACCAAATGAAGCCTTAAAAAAAGATGTTTAATGTCACATGTTTCATAAATGTATCTGAATATTCTTCCCTTTTCGCGTCAGAATCCCCTAGTTGTGTATGCCTCCCTAACAAAGATTTCTAGACTGTCCTGTTTTTTCACCACCAGCCTCATCATTCACATTCTTTTCATCATCCAGCAATGCCCTAGCAAGGTAATTGATTGGTGTTTTCATGTTAGTACCAGTTCCAGGCTTGCTTACCAATGCCGTTTTCAAGTGTATACCTGCCCCTCATTATTTGCAGGCATGATTTACAGGGACGGTGCCAGGCATATAGGAATGTACCATCAAAAATGTCTTGGTGATTACGAAAAATTGATTGAAAGCCAAATGTCAGGTGGACAGTTCTAACAGGACATCACATGAGAAACCTAACAGGAGATGGACTGAAACTTGTACAGTTAAAATGGACTGCTGTCACACCAAAGTCGGCCCCAAAATCTAAACACCCAGACCCCCACCCCAATACTGATGCCACCACCTCAACCCACCAATCCATGACCTTATTGTTATGCTTGCCTAGGGAAGCACTTGCCTGAAATCTGACACAGGCAGCACCGTTTTCTGTGACATGGTGGCACATTTCCCTGGTGCCAACATTGCTCGCGCCTTGCAGGGCAATCTGCGGTCATTTCATTTGGACAGCAGTCGCAGATGATGTGGGATCAGCAGTGAAAGGCCAATGTCGTGCCACAACGTGTTTCTTATCAACGAGTTTGCTCCACTGATGTCACTTAAACAAAGGGAGCATATGGCAACTTGAGACCTTGCATGGTTGGCTTCCAATCAGTGTATATTTTTGAGGTACTCCTTTGTTGGGCTCATTTATGCTTGCATGGCCATGCTCTGTCTGTCAGAGTTTGCTCGTGGTCTCTGGTTTGACCAGCGTCTCATGGTGGGTGTTCACCAGCGGGACATCAGAATGCTTGTAACGTTTTATTTCTATAGAACTATTGAGTTTATGCCAAAGAGGTTCCTGTACAATGTGAGTATTGCGTTGACTTGAATATTATCTGGACTTACATAATGTAGCAGTAGATAATTGATAATTGATCATTGATCTGGTCAAAGCGCTTTCTGCATGGTAAACTGCTACTACTGCTAGTACTACTACTAATAATAATAATGTTTCATCATTTTCAAATAGCGCTTCATGACAGCTCCCTCCCATATCTAAGTACTGTAATAATATAGCCTTATAGGCTGAGGAAGGGGAAATTATCCCTGGATAATGACCTAACACCAGGTTATGGCTCGAGGCGAAGACGAGGGCCAGAAGTTGGGTAAGGGTAATTTTCCCAAGTGATAATTACCTCTCCCGAGTACTCTAAGGGTATTAGCACATGGTGGTATGTTTCTCCTACCCCCTCCCCTCCTTATCTTTGTCATAGCTCTTGCACTATACAAAATGTCACCTGGCCTAGTACAATAGTTATTTCACATTCTTAATGTCTCAAGGCCTTGTTAGAATGTCATTGTATTTTCCCTTGTCCTCTCCCTTGCCTTGAAGTGCTTTGAAACACATTGTGGATAGGCTCCATACAAATAAACTATCAATCAATCAATATATGTGTTGGAGTTTTGCTGGTGAAGTAAAACAAATAGTTTACTAGTGAGCAAAGTAAAAAGGCAGACTGAGATAGACAATGAAATGCTGTTTTATTCTGCAATATTTAAGTAACAATGATATCTTCTTAAGATAAACATTTTAATTGCAAACTTAGTTAAACTGGAGTGGGTTTAAAATAAGCATGCATTAGGTGCTATTCCTCCAAGAAAAAGTGAAAGCATTTCCAGTGTTTTTAGCTTTCTCTGTGGTGTGTTAAATAGGATATTGCAGCAAAAAACAGCTCTGACCAGAGAAAAAGTGTCTTGTTGAAAGAAAGCTTGCCTGGAAATTGCATTGTCGTTTCCCTGTCGAATTTTGAATTGAGAATGTTTAGAATACAGTCAATACCAGTAGATATTGACTGCATTCTGAGCATTCGGATTGGCTGATAGGAGGTCAATAACAATTTCCCTGTGCACGCAGTTATTACTACCTAATTCAACAGTGCTCATAGTTATTAAACTTGGACGTATGACGGGCTGACGCGGCCTTGCCGGGGTTCGAAGTTGGGATGTGCAGGATGGCCCCATGTCAGAGGTGAGCCGTTAGGGCTGTATTATGCAGGTATGGAATGGGGCTGCGTGGCCTCGGTCGTTTTCCATTGCTTTTGTAATAGTCTGTGCATGATGGATGTTATTTGTTTAGTTATACATTTTAGTTTGCTTCTTTGGTTCTCCTGACTTCAGCTGTCTCCATTTTTCACTGCAGCCCATATTTAGATGCATATGGAGTGGTAGGGATGATTCATTGGGGTGGGGAGGGGTGTTTGCAGGTGAGCTGATTAGCCATAGGCGCAAGTCATATACTTTGCTCATTCTATGCCGGTAAGGCCTTTGTGCGCAGATTACCTCTGCAGTTGCTTGATTGCCATAGGCCCAGTCTGTTGATTTCTGTTTTGAAGTGATGATGATTGACTTTCTAGGGGACGTCCTGCTTTGCGGGATTGGAATAATAGGATATTGTCTCTGTAAGAAGAGGAAAAAGGGAACAGCTCTGGCATTACCAATCACGGGATCGGAAACGCTGCATAATTATGTGTGTCAATGAGAGTTGTAGAAAGGGAGACTGTTGATTTTAATGTGTCTTTAGCATTTTCATGAACCGCATCAGCAGGAAGTGTTAACAGTGAGGATGAGCAGAAGAAAAAAACATGACCCAAGGCAAAGGTCGCCATTCTAGGGGTTGACAGATAGACCCCGTAGCCCAGTGGTGCCAGGCGCAGTCACTGAGGCGCAGACGAGAAATACAAACTCTACACGTGAACCGGCATCTTCTAATGCTTAAGTCACCCAATTCTCGGCAGAAATGTTATGTTTTCCTCCGTGGGAAACAAAGGTTTTCACCAATATGCACAATGTGCATTCTGTAGAATGCCTATCAACGCCTAATATTTTTAGTTTTGGCTATTAAGCGCCATCCATAAGCTGAAACGATTGCATTGGAGTACAGCTAGGAGGGAGGTGAAATGTGAGGAAAGACGCATAGGTTGTAGACATTGGTTATGTACCCACCCGTTGACAGCCCATGACCTTGTAAAACCCTATGGCCATTCGCTCCCACGACCTCCCCCCCCACCCCCCCCCGCCCCTGCCCCCCTTGTTCCAAACACATTGTTCTGGTTTTTCTTTGAGAAAGACCTAACTAGCAGTAAAATCAAACTTTGACCTGCCATTGTTATGTGTAAGCAATCTGCTAAGAGTTAATGGCTTAATAGCAGCTGGAAGTGCACTACTGATGTAATAAGAATGTATTAACCAAGTGTGCATTCAGCCTGCTGATTGATACCTGTTTCCTGCACTGAAGTCCTGTTAAAAACCTGTACTGACAAAGTCAGCCGTCTTGCCTTGTGTATAGGTATTAGGCCTTTGACATGCACTGCTGTCATATGCCCAGATAAACACAACATGTTTCAGCCTTTGCCTTCTTATTGCCAGCTAGTACCATTATGGCAGTGCCTGGCAATTGTCTATCCCATGCCTACACAAAAGCCAACACTGTTTTCAGAATTGATGAACAGTTGATCAATGCATTAGACAATTCAGAGGGTAGACAAGTCCATTTGAAAACTACTGCTTAAATTCTCTCCATCCTGTCTGTCAGGAGCACAAGTCGGGGCTCATTTGACAAGGTCTACGACACCTTGAGACTTGTAATCTTCAAGCAACTACCATCATCTACCATCTTCAAGTAAATGGTCTGCAATGATTCTGAGACAAATTGCAGGTTTGGTAATCGAATGACTTCGCTTTCTTTTCATCATCAAGTTTATTCGGAATGAAATTCCATAAACAATAACAATCAATACACACATTAATACATGCTAGTGCACCAATAACGTAAATCAACACCATAAGACAAGATAGTGATAAAATGAAACAGACAACACAATCAAAATAAAACACATGTAGATCAATGCGCTAAATTGATTACAAGACATGTACGGTCCAAAATAAGAGGTTATGAGGCTAGCTTGAGGAAATTCGTTCTCAAGTTCCAAGCTGTTGTCTACTGCGTACACGAGGTATGCATGCGCGAGCCTCTATGGAGCTTGCGCATGCGCGTTGTAAGAATAAAGGCGGTGCCCGGCAGTTCGCGCCGGAGACCGAAGCCATCACACGTCTCCGGCGTGTGTTCTCTGCATGCATGGGTGCGTGTGGTTGCATGCATGTGTGACGGCCACCAGCCGACCCCGCACAATAGAAAATTGGCGACCAGGCGGGATCGGAGCTGTTCTTCACGTTTTTCCGACGACGTCGGCGAAACGGAACACAACTCTGCAGTCACGGACCCGCTCTAACAGCCGGCGGCCATTTTGAGTGCTCGTTCACTACGACATACGCAGTGGTTGGGGCCCGCTTCGGGTGCTCGTGTGCCATCTGCCCGTTGCAAGCAGTTGCAGCAATATTTGGACACTCCACAGCCCAGCTGGTGCAGGGCTGTGACACAAGAAGTGGCAGAAGAGCCAACAGCAAGACTCTGCCACAGTTGGGAGTCGGATCACCCATCAACCTGCAAAGCAATACTGTGAGTACCTAGTGTGATGGGTGAAGAAACAGATGATGAGGGCGCCGTTGCCCCAATACCACGCAGAGTGCGCACCACTCTGGCTCCCATGCCTGAATTTGACACTACGGGGCCTCCATCGAAACTTGGCCCAAAATGGCTCATATGGGTCAAAAGACTGGAAATGATATTCAGAGCCTCAGGGGAGACAGAAGACGAGGCAATGATCACCATCATGATGTACTCCGCAAGCACTGAAGTCCAGAAAATATATGACTCCCTCGACATTCCAGTGGCGACGTATGACGCTGTCAAACAAGCACTTCGGGATCACTTCCTACCCTTAGCGAATGTTGACTTCGACAGGTTCGTCATGGGGGCGGAAAAACAACGGAGCGAAGAGTCACTGGACCAGTTTTGTGCACGTTTGAGACACCTAGCGAGCTCCTGCAGGTGGGTCAACGAAGAGGAAATGGTCCGCAACCAATTGCTGCAAGGATGCTGCTCAGGAAAACTTAGGAGGCAAGTCCTGAGGAAACCAGGGCTGACCCTCCGGCAGATCCTGGACATGGGAAGAGCGTATGAGCTGGCGGAGGCCAGAGGATCGAAAATGGACGCAGCCACGCATTCCAAGAATGAGGAGGAGGCACTTGCAGTAGGACATTTCGCACCTGGGAAGGCCAGATGGACACCGAAGAGGGGAGAAGGACCCACGACATCAGGTACCCCTCAGTTGTGCTCCTATTGTGGATATGACCTCCCACACAGAGGCGAATGTTCAGCCAAATCACGAACATGCGGCAGGTGTGGGATACCTGGGCATTACGCCAGGATGTGAAGGGCCGCCATGCCCGTGGCAGCAAGCAGAGGACCTGAGAGGGCCGGTAGAGGTGGCGCTCGCACTGTGAGGGGCATATCGTCCCTTGAACAGGACGTGCACGACCTACAAATTGCCGAAGAAGAGGAAGAAGAGGAGGAAGAAATTTTCTTCATTTCCAGCATCGCAAATGGCCCTGGAACTCGACGAAGACCCATATGTACTGTAGACATTGGAGAGATTCCCACTCCAGTCCTCATCGACACAGGAGCTTCAGTCTGCGTACTGGCGGACAGACATTACAACGCACTGGCAGGCCCACCAGCCCTGTCGCCCTCCAAGGCTCAGATATACGCTTTTGGTGAAGATACTCCCCTATCCATCCAAGGGGTATTCGTAGCCCCAGTGACCCATGGCCAAAACAGCATCAAAGCGAGGTTTTTTGTAACCAGTGTAAGTCCGCACTCTCTTTTAAGCTGCACAGCATCTGAAGCACTAGAACTGGTTCATTTCACTTTTGCTGTATATCATACGGATCTGGACAGCCTGCTGACACGCTTTGAGGGACTCTTCAGGGGCATAGGGAAACTGAAGGCTGAGCCAATAAGGCTCCACATTGATGAGTCAGTCAGACCGACGGCGCTGAAACATCGTCGCATACCGTTTCATCTGAGGGCTCAGGTGGAAAAGGAGCTGCAAGTCTTAGTGGAACGAGATATCATTGAAAAGGTGGAAGGGCCCACCCCGTGGGTTTCCCCAATTGTAGTGGCCCCAAAGCCCAAACAGCCTGGGGCTGTATGCATTTGCGTAGACATGAGACTTCCTAATATGGCCATAAAAAGAGAACGTCATCTCACTCCCACTCTGGACGACATTGTTGGAGAACTTCAGGGTGCAAAATTCTTTTCGAAACTAGACCTGAGAGCGGGTTACCACCAGTTGGAGCTTCACCCAGAGTCTAGATATATTACGACCTTTACAACACACGAAGGACTGTATCGATATAAAAGACTCAGTTTTGGAATATCCTCGGCGGCAGAAATCTTCCAAAATGCTATCAGGGGGGCTCTGTCCGGACTAAAAGGAGTAATAAACATGTCAGACGATATCCTAGTCTTTGCAAAATCTGAAGCAGAACATATCAAGCGGCTGGAAAATACTTTTCACAGACTCCACAGCCTCGGCCTGACGCTGCACCAAGAAAAGTGCGAATTCCTGAAGGACAGCCTAGAGTTTTTTGGATTTGTCTTCCATGCGGGAGGCATATCCCCAGATCCTGAGAAGGTGAGAGACATTCGAGAGGCGTCACCTCCCACGTCCCCGGCAGAAGTCCGCAGTTTTTTAGGGATGGTGAACTACTGTGGACGTTTTATTCGAGATTTAGCGTCCCTTTCTGAACCCCTGAGAGCACTCACTAGGAATGAAGTAGCATGGACTTGGGCTGGAAAGGAACAGAGAGCATTCACGGCCATCAAGGATGCTCTGTCTGAACAAGATACCATGGCATATTTCAACCCGGCCCGGGAGTCTGAAATCATAGTGGATGCCAGTCCAGTGGGACTCGGGGCGGTTCTCATGCAGGCGGATCAACAGGGATCCATGCGACCAGTTGCATACCCCAGCAAGGCACTCACAGACACAGAGAGAAGATATTCTCAAATTGAACGCAAAGCCCTTGCAATACTATGGGGCTGCAAACATTTTAGATTATACATCCTAGGGAAGCCTGTTGTAGTGGTGACGGACCACAAGCCCCTAATTCCCATTCTGGCAGGCGCCTCTTCCAAACCGCCACCTCGGATAGAGAGGTGGATGTTATCCCTCATGGAGTACGGGGTGAAGCTGGTATACCGCCCGGGTACGCACAACCCTGCAGACTATTTGTCTCGTCACCCGGGCGCAGGACGACCCAGAGACACTACGGGGGTTGCAAATTGTGTGGACATCATTCACATGGTCGTCGAGTCTGCGCTTCCCATTGCTTTGACAAGACAAGAAATTGCCAACGAATCGAACTCGGATGAGGCATTTCTGAGAGTAAAGGGTGCGGTAGCCTCGGGAGCATGGCGGGAACTCCTTTTGAACAATGCCCGGAGAAATGCAGGAATGCAAAGAGACTTGCAATTGCTCTGGGGTGCACGACATGAACTGTCAGTAACTGCCGATGGCCTCCTGCTGAGAGGGCACCGGATTGTGATCCCCAGGTCACTCGTGCCGAAGGTCCTTCAGCTGGCACACAACGGACACCAGGGGATGACCAGAATGAAGGCACGTCTCAGACTCAAAGTCTGGTTCGCCGAATTGGAAAAGAGAGTGGAAGAGTTTGTGAGGGCATGCATCCCGTGCCAAGCCACGAGCCCGGCGGAGAAGGGACCCCCGATTCAGACCATGGCAAGGAGTGAGTTACCCTGGGGGACAGTACATGCTGACTTTGGCTCTACCGGAAGAGGACTACATTTCCTAGTAGTAACTGACCAATGGTCCCGATATCCAGAGGTGGAACTGGTCAAGTCCCAAGCCACCGACCACACCACCCTGGCCATGGACAAGATATTTGCTACCCACGGTTTTCCCATCGAGTTATGTTCTGACAATGGGTCACCGTTTCAAGGACAATCGTTTGCTCGATACTGCGAAGAGAGAGGGATAAAACACCGAAAAGTCACCCCACTATGGCCAAGAGCCAATGGAGAAGTAGAGCGGTTCATGCGCACACTAAACAAGGTGTTTCGCATATCCGAAAAATGGAGGTGAAGATCTTCGACGGAACTTATTCGACTTTCTCCGGGAGTATCGCACAACACCTCATCGATCAACTGGAATAGCCCCTGCGGAGGCACTTTTCAAGAGGATCCCAAGGGGACTCATACCTGAATCAGAGGGGAGACAACCAGGAGTGATCGACAATGACCAAGTACAACTAGAAAGGTCATGGAGAAACGAGAATGAAACAGCGCGGAGGAGACTGCCGGAAAAACAGATTGTAGATGGAGATACTGTGTTGGTACGAAACAGAAGAGCAGAGGGAAAGCTGTCGACAACCTACGAGACCTAACCACTGGGTGTAACACACGTGAAAGGTACAATGGTCACCGCAGCCAATGCCAGAGGGACCGTCACCAGAAATGTGTCGTTTTTCAAGCGCATCAAGGCCGCTGGTGGCGAGACAACAGCAGAACAGGTCCCGGAACAAGGGGCAGAGACAGGGATGGAGGAAGCTACCGCAACTGCAGATCACGAGACATCGGAGGCTCCTGGTGACGCTGCACCACGATACCCGAGCAGGGCCGGACGACGACTTCCCCAGAGGTTCCGAGACTTTATCATGGACCCTGCACCATAGGCGGGGAAAGGTGTCGGTGCAAATCCGAAGAAGAAACCAAGTTGTACTTCTGCAGTCAATTGTTAATTGTTGTTGTTTCTGCAGTTAAGTGTTAATTGTTTGTTTCCGAGGAAAAGGAGGTATGTTGTGTACTGCGCACACGAGGTATGCATGCGCGAGCCTCTACGGAGCTCGCGCATGCGCGTTGTAAGAATAAAGGCGGTGCCCGGCAGTTCGCGCCGGAGACCGGAGCCATCACACGTCTCCGGCGTGTGTTCTCTGCATGCATGGGTGCGTGTGGTTGCATGCATGTGTGACGGCCACCGGCCGACCCCGCACAATACAAAACAAGCCGTACATACATATTTAGCTGCAGCACAGGTTGTTTCTTCATTGTTTCTTTACTCATGAATAAGCTTTCAAGACAGTGTGCATTCCAACGTGTAGAGAGCTTGGCTTTAAGTGTGCTCTTCTCAAATTGACGTATTGTGGGCACAGCAAAAGGAAATGCTGTGCCACACCCGAGCTGTCTTACAATAAGATCGCTTGTCTGAAGACTTGTTGTTCCATTTGTCCAAGTTATATGATAATGGTCAAATTCCAAAGCATAACTTTATGCATATCATTTTAGGTCAAATTATATCCAAATACGACTCATAGCCTGGTGATAACTTGTTTTCCCAGTATGCCAGAAAAAGGTATGTGTAAGATTTGTGTTGTCATGTCTTCCTTGTGTTTCATATCCAATATGCGTGTTAGCCCCCTTTTGTTTATATTTGTAATTCCCAATGGGTTTACTCACAGATCCACTTGTCCAATGTCCTCCAGCGAGTCTTTGACATGAACAAACCATGGCAAAGAGCCGCCTCTCACTTGTGACAGAGCAGCTTGCATGGCTTCTCTGTATTTAAGAAGTCCCAGGGCACTCCACAGCCTCGCCCAATTAAACACAGGCCTGCTAGTTATCAAATTCCGTAAGTAGGGTACATTTAGTTCTTTGTGTAGACGAATCAATGGCATGCTTTTTGGGGAGGCCCAGGATGGATTTCTGGAGACCATTTTCCTGTGTGGATTGTTTGGTTGCATTAGTGTAACCTCAGATCTCAGCACCATACAATGTAGCCTGTCTCGCCTGGGATTTTACACTTCTAGGGCTGGGCGAAGAGCACCATTTCCCTGCTCCTTTGAAACTTTTGCTATGGTCCCTCCATAGCTAGCCAAAGTGGTTGATGCTTTTTCTATCTGCTGATCCCATTTCCCTTTGGATGAGAACCTTTAACCCAGATAATCATAACCCTTGGTTTGTTCAATGGGCCTCTCCTCCATCACAAGCCTTAGGGCAGGGGAGCTCTTGCCTTTTCTTGTAAAGACCATTGATTTAGGTTTTTTGTAGTTTATTGCTAACCCTGTTTCAATGTAGAAGCCTTTGAACATTACAAATAGTTTTTTTAAGCCAGACTGGGTCAAGGGTATTAATACCACATCATCAACAAATAGTAGGATGGGGCAGCTATCTGTGCCTAGAATAGGAGCATCCGTAGGTGATGAAAGAATGTCATTGATGACTCCATTTATAAGAAGGCAGAAGAGGGTTGGCACCAGGACCCATCTTTGCTGCACACCCTTCTGCAACCCCAAATTAGTCTGTCCAGTTTCTCTCAATTATTTTGTTTTTATTATTCTGATTATTATGGCCTCAACGTGATAACGACACTGATACTGGGCCACATAACAAACTCCTTTTTCATCCCTTCTCCCCAGATGGCGGTGTGGCCCTCTGTCACCAGAAAATGTCCTCTGGTGAACTGTCCATTGAAGGAAATTAACTTTAGCCACAATGCAGTTTATGACAGCCATCTTGATATTGTATAGCTCCCCTCCTATTTCACCATGTGAGCAGTGTACATTGTAGAACCTTTGTTTTTTTTAAAAACTGTGTTTATTTTTGAAACAGAGCAGAGTGACAACAGATGAATTAATAGATTCATCTTCTGTGGCGTCTGGGACCCCGTTAAAGTCACCTCCGATCACCATCTGGACCTCTGAAAAGGAAGAGAGGGTCGTGCCCAGGGAGTAATAGAAGGCGGACTGTCCCACATTGGGGGCATATATGAAACAAATATGTATAGCTGGGCCAACAAGAGGCATTTGATAGCAACGTAGTGGCCTTCAGGGCACAGTTTCGTGTCTAAAACATGCAGGTTCAGTCCTTTCCCAAAGAGAACTGCAGTCCCCCCTTTTTTGGTGCCATCGGAGGCTAAGACCTGAAGTGGGAAGCATCTGGACCTAAGATGTCAAAAGTCCAACAGAAGTAAGTGGGTTTCTTGTAGCAAAGCCACTGCGGCGTCTTCATCTAGCAGCTGTTGTGTGATGGATTTGGTTTTTGGCGGGGGAGTTCAGACCCCTAACGTTAAGGGAGACAAATCTTAAGTTGCGACAGTCTGGGGCAGAATCCACATCTGCAGGGGTATCTGGGCAGGGGGGCTGGGACAAGCCTGGATCAGCTGCCATTGTGAGGGAGCCACAGCTGGATGACACTCTGTATCTGGACTTTTAATCTGAGATGATGATCCAATGGGAGAACAGAATATTATTCAAAGGGGGGCTGGGGTTTCAGGATCGGACCCCCCCCCCACGGCCAACTGGGCCAGAACGCTGAACCCTGAACCCTACCAACATGGCATGGGCAAGTAACCGGAAAAAAGAATCATTCAAAGGACTCATAGGTGATCTGTACCCTGGAAATGGGAATGAATCATGGGAGCCCACTGCTGAGTCTGTAGCTAGTAAATGTAGGGTCAGCATTTTCCATAGAGGGGGTCAGGGAGTTAGAAGGGTGGGGAGGAAGCGGGGTCCTTTAGGTGGCATCCGGTTTAGTTATTTTTTCCTCCCATTCCTCGGCACCCTTTACCAGGAAGCTCTTCTGGGTTTCATCGGAGAAGTAGATGCTTCACTTCCGTCGCCAGCTGTGGTGAGAGTTGGAACACCTCCAGGGGAGTCTGTGTGCATCTTCAAGGTGGCTGATTCTCCGAAGGGAGCCATTGTGAGTACATTTGGAGTGCTGTCGGAAACAACCATCTGTAGCGGATCTGACAGCTTTGAAGGAAGAGGGTCAGAGGTCGGGGAGATTTCCTTTTTTGTAATGTGAGAAGGGAGAGATCCTGGTAGATTTGGTGCGGAGAGCCCTGGAAGGGCAATTCGTCCCGGGAGCGGTTTATTGCCGAAATGGCTTCCTTTGTCGTGTAAAAATGCACTCCTGCTATTACGTCGGGGGGGGGAATCCGATTCCACTCCACGTTGTGGGCGCAGCCTGTGAGTACGATCTAATAGTAGCTGATGTTTATCTAATTGGGGAAGAAGGGCCTGAAAGAAGTTCCCCATGAACTCTGCAAGGTCTTTCTCTGGGACAGAGGATGAGATTCCCTGAATCCAAAGGTTGTTGCACTGGGCCCTGTTTTCAAGGTCCTCTTGTTTGAATTCAAGGATCTCGCATTTGTACTCTAGAGTCTGGATTGAGCGTTGGATCGCCCCCAAAGCAGCAGGGGGGTCTTGGGATCAGTCTTTGACCTCCTGCAGGCGTTGTTCTACTTCTGTGACCCTTTGGTTGGTGTATTCCAGCTTCGTGGTTAGTTCGGTCATGCATGACCTGAATTCCAACTTAATATCTGCCATGAAAGCTTGAATGTCTTCTTTGGTTGCCATGGATTCTTTGTCCTCCGGGAAATTCTGTGGGGTCAGTTTGGGAGGGTCATGTTTCTTTCTTCTGTTAGCCGCGAGTAACATCGTGGTGATATCTGAGTTCTTATTAACTTTTGACTGCTTAGCCATTGTAAAGGGTAATTGCTACTGTGATGCAGGACGAGGTAAGGGGATGCACTTAGGGCTTTTTTCTGTAGCGCCTGATGCAACTAGGGCCCGGGCGGCCTCAATCAGTGCTGTCCAGTGTTGTACGGGTTCGAGTAGCTAAATTGTCGGGATGCAGTCAGATGAGGAAGAGGCTTCTGTTAACAGCAGGCAAGTAGGAGTTAATCAGCTTATAGCAGTATCAAAATCCAAGGGGAGAGGGTTGTCGAGTGGGCTGGTGAGCCCCAGGAATTGGGAGAGGAAACCTTTTTCCGTAGTGCTGTACCACAACAGGGCAAGAGAGGCCTTAATCAGGGCTGTTATATATGCTTGAAAAGTTCAAGGTATCCTGCCCAGGCTATCAGTTGAGAAGAGGAAATGCATTCCTGTCAGGAGCAGTGACCGTGGCTGGAGTTGTGAAGCTCTTTAGTTCTTGCAGGAGGAGGGCTGTTTAGTAGACAGGAGCACCCCAGGAATGGAGGAAAAGTTTAAATGACTGTGTCTATTGAAAGTGGGGGGAGGATAGCTTTCTCAGGATGATTCCCTCAGAGCAGAAATATGGGAGCGTGTCTTTCCCCCTTCTCTCCAACGCCACAGCCGGCTGAGTCCTTTGCCTGCGAGGGGAGATCCGCGACAAGGATGAATGCGGTCGGGCCGGGACTGAACCTCCCGACATACGGGAGCAGTTGCTGTGCTGGGCTGGGGTCCAAGACTCCTCCACTCTGCGGGGCCGGGAGGCTTCCAAGCCCAGCAGTGGGCGGGGAGTGGAGTCGAGGGAACACTCACCTCGCCAGCATTGCCCTGGGGCACCAGAGTCCACGCTCCTCAGCGCGACATCAGCCCTCGATGCGCCAAACCCAGCGCGGGGTCCACAGAGTCCGCCCCAGAATGAGCGTGCGAGAGGCGGGAGATGAGGCGTTTGTGTCGGATGGCTTTGGTGGATTCACCCCCGAAGTCGGGAAGACAATGGGGGAAAGGTTCAGCTATCCAGGACTCAGGCAGGTGGGAAGACACCATGGACAGTATCTTTAGGGGAGAGTGGATCAGCCTCCGTGACTTCACGTAGAGGCGTTGAGTAAGTGCGTGCTCTCAACCGCCATCTTGGGAAGCCCAGCGCCGAAGAAGCCAGGTTAGGCGAGCTTATTTCGGAGTCTCCTGGGGTGGAAACTCCTCAATCCTCCGTCAGCAGTGCCCTCTGACCTTCTCATAGTGCAGCATAAAGTATGGGCATAGGGAGAAATGCCGAGGCCATCGTAAATTCTATCTTTCAGCGGACCCACCACATAGGCCATCATGAGAGCCGCCACATCGTCGGCGCTCCAAGCCACGCCCCCTGAACCCTTGCATTTTTAAGAGCGGAAGCAAGCAGAATCTGCCTGTGTTCCAAATCGCCCTTCCCGCTTCAGCAACATGTTGTTTACCCGACAGGATAAAAAGCACCCTCTTCCCTGCCAAACTACCCAATAAAGAGCATTGAATGGGAGCCTACACACCTTCCATTTTGCCAATCTTGAAATGGTACAGGACACCCACTTTCTATCCAGCAAGCCTCATCTAAGCTCTGAGGCAAACCCACACCAGTCAGTCAAGACACAACAGCTTTAGCTCCATTCAAAATCTACCTGCTGGCTGGTTACCATTAACCGCCTGTAAAGGCTCAAATAGGCAAACAATCGCCTCAGTAACTCAGGCACATACACTCAGTGGTCCCTGCAGGAGCCTACTGAATAAAGGGACATCGATAAGCAGGGTAAGCGTTGGTACAATTTCTAATGCAACACTAACGACATAACCCTTGAAATGTACTGCTCTGGGAGAAGAAAACGAATAGCTGCAACTAAAAGGCATATTCTATCGAGGCATTACAGCAGAAACAAATAGGAAGAGCAAAGGCCTTCCCCAGGCCGAAGACTCCAAGACACACCAGCGTTGTATTACATGAAAATCATAACTGCAAACAATTCCTCACTGAGAGGATCAGCAGAACGTAACACCACAATGAATCCAACATACAACTCAATAAACCTCATTTAAGCACAACATCCTTGGCTACTCCGTCACGAAATCCCTCACCCCCATATTCAACATCAACACCTCCCTCTCACAGGGAGTTTTTCCCTTGGCCCAGGACAGACCAGATACTCCCGCTTCTCAAAAGGCCAACATTAGGACCACTTGAGGGCAGCAACTACCAAGACGTCATCCATCTGGCATTCCTTGAAGGAATCCACAAAAGGAAAGGCTCCCATCTGCTATGGGCTAGTAGGATTAGGAATGTGGTTTATTTCTTGCCGAATCTGTGAAGGATAGCCCCTCAATCCCACCATCCTGCCTGTCCTGTTTATTAAACAGATGTGAACAAAATGTGAACTGAGAACAATCATCACTTGATGACAAATAATGATGGAAGAGAATAAACCTTGGGAAGTTCAGTAATCCAAGCAAGGATTTATGAAGACTCCAGAAAAGATGCAGCATCATCAGTAGTGCTGAGGAAATATGACGCACCACCTCCAGGTCAACAGTTTTTTATGTTATAGGTGGTACAGGCACATATCACTACCCTGAAAAAAGAGAATGTAATGAAAGACATAATTTAAGATGCAAGCCCCTCTTCACTACACCTGAAAACGACATCAGGCTCAAATGTATCATTGTGATGTTGGTGACATTAGAATGATAGTAGATACTGGTGTGTTCTGTGAGGTCAGACATTGAGCATAAATACCCACATCAACCTGATCTTGTTTTTAGGTATAGAAGGAGGCCGGTCGATGATGTGAGGAGACAATGGCATCCCTATGATGTTCGTGTGCACCTCTTCACTGGCAGATAGCAGAATACCTGATGCTGGACCACATCCAGCCCTGGCAGTACCATACTCATCAGTACAATTATGCATGATCACAAAGTTCAGTCATCCATACTTGTACTGGGACTCTCTGACCCGAGCCATGCTGACCATGTCACATGTGTTTCTTATACTTCATTAAACCTTGCGAAATGCCATACTTTTTTATTTTGTATTTCTTTATTTACCTTATTACATAGTTAACAAAAGTAAACCTTTAATACAACACAATTCCATTACACAAATCACCAAATGAATAGCAACTGGACCCAGACACAGCACAGTACTTGGGCAAGCTGACATAACTCATTTACACAACATTGTGAGCACAAATCACCATGCCAAAAAAGCCAGAACCTGGTTAGTCTTTTTCCACAGAATAGAAAAATGTGTAATATATGCTCCATGGCACCCACACATGAAGGTAGTCCATAGTTATTCACTCGAGATTCTATTCTATGGGTTTTTTATAAAATGGCAATTCGCTCGCAGGCCTCAGAGTGCTGACAAAAAACATACAGACAAAAACATAAACAGGTGCAACAGAAAGCACTAGGACTGTGGCATCATCAGATGCAGGCACGGATAGAGTTAGAAACCTCCACCCTCAAGCAGATGAGTTTTGAGGGCTTTTTAAAATTGTGCCAGTGAGGGGAGTTGCCTGGTTGGTAGGGGTACATTTTTCCAGACTCCTGGACCCCAGGTATTGAAAATCAGATCTCCAAACTTTTAAAGTTTAGTGCAAGGTTGCAAGAGTAAATCCCTATTGTTAGACCGCAGTGCCCGTCTGCAGGGCAGTCTTTCAATACGGGATTTCAGGTAACCAGGAGCACTCTCACCAAGGCATTTATAAACTATGGCGAATGCTTTAAAGGGAATCTTCTGCTGTATCGACAACCAATGTAGTTTTCTCTGGGTACCTAAGACGTGATCACGTCGACTGATGCCAGAGATGGCTCTGATGGCCAAAAGACCAGTAGTCAATCCTAGAATTAATGGTTGCTGTGGTTAACAGAGCCCTATTGTCTTCTGACAGGTAAGGCCTGATCTGCCATAGGAGCTGAGTCTTATATGTGCAGGTAACATAAGAGACATGCTTCTTAAAATCAAGATGACAGTCGAAGATCACTCCCAGAGTTTTGACCTGACTAGACACATGGATGCTGTCCCCTTCAATGGGAAAGGCCTCATATTGCAGACCTAAAAGTTTGAGTTTAACTGGGCTTCCAACAATTAAGAGCTCAGTTTTTTTGTTGTTCAATGCCATAGTGGTTTTTCCCATCCAGTCTTTGATGATGTTAAACACCCTACTGTTGAGAAATGAATCTGCCTCATAGTTGCCAGATAGTTCCAGGATGATCTGGGTGTCATCAGCGTTGTTCGCGTGTTTAACACCCAAGGTGTCCAGTAAATCAAAAAAGGATTTGGAATAGATATATAGCAGAGGTGATACTCTGGACCCCTTTGAGACACCTCAGCAGAGGAGGACTTCTTGAGATTTACCGTCCCCTATAGCTACCTTGAGCTTCCTAGGGCCCAAGAAAGATCTAAACCAGTTAGTAGCTAGTTTTGGTGCATTTTCCGTCTTTGGTTAGCCTGTCTGCCAGCTCATCATGATCCACCAGATCAAAACCAGCGGGCAGGTCTAACAACAACAAAATAGCTAATTTGCCTTGGTCAACAATTCCAGCAATGGTAGACCTAACTTCCACCAAAGCTGTTTCTGTTCCATGATACTTTCTAAATCCAGACTGACTGCTGGATAGAAAGTTCCTTTCTTCGACAAATGTGTTGTACTGAGTACATGTTACCTTGTCAAAGATTTTTAGCAGAAACGAAATGTTGTTTATTGGGCGGTAATTAAGAGGATCCATGGAATCTAAACCCTCCTTTTTTAGTAAGGGGGTGATCTAGGCCTCTTTTATGCAGTCTGGAACTTCACCTCCTGAAAAGACAGATTAATGAGAGGCGTCACTGGTATGGCAATACTAGAAAATAATTCCTTAAACAATGGAGACGGGAATACATCATCTTTGCATTGGGTGAGTTTAATATTAGCAACCAGCACAGTCAGTTCACCGACTGAGACATGTTTAAAAGAGAAAGAATCTGACTCAGTATCTATGCCAGGGTTGAGAGTTCCAGTAAGTGTGCTTGTCACCTGAGGGGATTGAGTATAAATCGGGATTCTCACTAGATGTTGTTTGACTTTTTGGGCCATGCAATCATGCAACTTTTGACAACAGGCCTCATCAACGACTAGCTGAGGCTCTTGGTTTTTTCCTTTAACCACTTACCTGCCTGGGTATTTCCCCCAAGTGCCAAGGCCTTTTTTGGTGATTTCGGTATATTGCTATTCAATCCCTTGTACCTTTTATATTACAAGAGATATCTTGGTCAAATTAGGCCCCTTTTCTTCCCACATGTAGGCGGTCATAACGCCATCCAGGAATCCTAGTTTGCTGTAGGGAGGTGAGAGAAAGTAACCAAAAGGGGAGAAAATGTTTTTTTCTGAAAATGCCAATAAAATGTTGTACAAAGAAGCCTGTAGTTTTTTTCCTTGTAAGAGCTAAGAACAAATGGTTTGCTGTGCTGAATTTGCCATTTTCCAGGCTTTCAAGAACAGGTTGAGTGGAAACCAAAAAAACATATTTTGATATGCTAATCAGCCATTTTGTGAGAGTCCAATAGGACATGCTTGGACAGAATGGTAGAGAAGGGTAGGAAAGCTGAATGGGAAGCCAGAAAGGCATACATTTCTGAAAGGTAGACAAAATTCCAAGTTTAGGAAGGGGTGATTTGCGCAGGTCAGGCAACAACTATGATAGTCTAGAGCTGGTCTGCGATCACGATCAGAAAACATCCTGTATGCCAGGTTGGCCTATGTCAGGTTATCTGTGGCATCCTTCAAGGATGATTGTACTTTGTTGGGTAACATCTGCTATCTTAGTGATCCTGCAGTGTTGTACCGGTGAAGCAGTAGGGTAGAAACCTATCAGAAGATGAAAGGGTGTATACTTCAAGGCTGAATGAGGAGTGTTGTTGCAGGCAAATTCTGCGGCCCACAGGACATTTACCCACTCTGTCTACCTGGTAGAGCATGCAATGTATATATTGCACCAGGGACTAGTTGACTCTCTTAGTCTATCCATCAGTCTGGGGTGGTAACTTGCTGATAAATATATTTCTAGCTCTAGGATATAAAAAAAGCCTTCCGAAATGGGACAGGAATGGACTCCCATGCTCTGAAATGATTAGAGAAGGTAGGCTGTGAAGCTAGACTTTCTGTTGCAACATGAGGTTAGCCATGTCCTTGGCTAATGGTAGCCGTTTTAGTGGTATGAAGTCAACCACCCCAATTAAACTTTATAGTACTAGCCAGGGAGTCGTACCAGGAGTTATGGGCCCTTAAAATCGAGTTAATGGCCTGAGCGCATCTCCCGGCATGGCCCTAGTGCATGGTCTATAAAGCTATTAGTGCTCTCCATGTTGTTGAAATTAACAAAGAAAAAAATACTAAGAAAAGTCATAATGTAATTTAAAAAACAATGTATTTAAGGTCAAATTGAACACTTTCAGGGTTTTGAACAGCAGGTGGAACTATTTAAATATTGTTTGGCCCCTCATTTCTGTCATCACATTTTAACTACTCCATCTTGTGTTTTTCAAAAAATATCTGAATGAGCATGTACGTGCTGAGGGAGGCAAAAGGAGCAGTGCTTGATAAAC
Organism: Ambystoma mexicanum; assembly: GCF_040938575.1. Classification (NCBI taxonomy): domain Eukaryota; kingdom Metazoa; phylum Chordata; class Amphibia; order Caudata; family Ambystomatidae; genus Ambystoma; species Ambystoma mexicanum. The sequence goes on along the minus strand of NC_090928.1, from coordinate 473,754,936 downwards.
AACTGGGTGACGTCTGTTGTATACGGCCTGATAACGTAATGGAGTGGCAGTCTGGAAGTGCTTAAGGGGAGAGGATTGGCTGCATCTGCCATGTGAAGCCCAGTGGAAAATTGCAGCAACTGGGTCAGGGCCATTACCCCATGGTAAGGGGGTGGAGAGTTAGGGAGCAGGAATTTCTAGTACCCAGCTGACGTATGTCAGGTGTGGCTCACGGCATTGGAGGTGAGCGAGTGAAAAGTGCAGGCCGCAGGGCTACTCTCAGTCGAGGTCTCCCATAATGAGTGGCAGCTCTACCTGCGTCTCCATTTGCATTACTGTGATATTGCTACCAGTTTGAAAATCTTACAAATTGGCCAAATGCCACAGTGAACAGCAGCCACAGGGTGCACTAATATGGCTGTGTAGGCCTTGCAATTAGGTAAGTTAACAATAATAAAATCTAAGAACTGTGTCGGCCAAGTCAAAGAAAGGATGGGTAAGTGTAAGAGAAAGCCTGGAGGGGGGTTTGTACTGAGTGCAAATTCAACAATTCCTGTCATAGTATTTGGGATCCCTCATGAATGTGGGCCACCAGAATTGTTGCTTCATTTTTTCATGGGTTTTGCTGGTGTTTTGGTGTGCAGCTAACAGCGAGTCATGTTTGTCCTTCGGGATAGCTTGTTGTAAGATTGGCATGGTGTGAGAAACCTGAGGGGGTACTCATACTTACTCCCCATGAATCCTCTTCTCAGGTGGCCAGGGAAAGGATTTTGTGGAACTGTCTTTTGGATCCTGACCCTAGGGGTGGAGAAGTGAGGGAGGATCACCTGGGTGGAAGGCCCTTGGGGATTGGGGAGAGGATATATCTACAGGCGAGACATGGTATACCCCTTTCCCTTCTGAAGATTAAACTCACCCTCCCTCAGCATTCATGGGTTATTGAAAATAATTTTCCATGATTTCACCTCATTCATCCCACTATAGTAATGGGACAAGAAAGAGGCAACTATGAGTAGTGAACACGAGTAAGCCATTTCACCACTCTAGTCCTGAGATGAGGAAGAGAACTGTGGACTATTGTAAAGGTGAGGCATGTCTCAACTACTCCACTAATTGGAAGCAGGCAATTGCAATTTGGGGTTCACACCTGCAACCTGTCAAGCAGTTGCAGGTGTATAAAAAGGGAGGATACCAGCAGCAAATGGACCAGCAGATAATCCTCTGTGTGAAGAGACAGCCGTGGTGGGTCCAGTAGATGATCCTAGGAAGCTGTGGAGCCAAGAGCCAGGGGGGCCACAAGAAGGCCACCGGTCGGGAACCCTAATTTGTCGTTGTTGGAGGTCCGCAGCGGGAGCTGCGGACACAGAAGAAAGAGGAAAAGTGACCGACAGCATCCGCAGAGCGAAAGCAGAGCTGCTGGCGAAATCCGAGAAGAAAGTGAAGTGCGACCGGGGATCACGTGTGAAAGAAAATGTGTCGCCGGACCCAAAATCGAAGGCACAGTCGCTCGGAAGAGACGTCAGGGACCGGTGAGTGTAGTGAATTAGATTTTGAATGAATCGGAAAAACTAAGCCTGCTGAAATTTACCCAAAGTTACAGGTTTAGAGGGAAATACAAGAACCATATAATATGCAAGCGGCAGAGTGAAAAACCACAGCAATTGAATACCAAACTAAAGGAGGTCTTTTGGCAAAGATGTGCCCCGATGACAAGTATGTGTGAAATTCTAATCTTGCATATTGAAAGCAAAACACGAGTCGTATGAAGTATAAAACAAAGCAAATATGGAAGACTGCGAGCGAGAATGAAAGTAAGGTGATGAAGGAAAAAAACCACCACAAAGTGAACTATATATGAAAATACATTGTGGCAAGTCCAAAAGACTAGCAAAGGAGAGAACACATTGTGGCAAAGCCAAGAGGTTGACAAAGAGATGCCAAGTGAGTGTGAACCATCACTCAGGTACAAATACAGAAGAACCTGGGTAGGCTTGAGAGCCTAGGGTCCCTGGTTGCGCGATCTGTACTGGGTGGTCTGACAACTGCGCCTAGACCAGGGAACCCCACCTTTTAAAGCCACAAGGTTGCTGAAGGGAAACAGGAGAAAGCAATCTGATTGAACTGTTAAGAAACCAGAAAGAGTATAAAGAGGGCCTGGAGCTGCTTTTGAATATTGAAAAAGTGAGCCCCAAAGTTTCGTGGAACTGTCTTGCACTTGGGGAAGGGAACCCAAGGTTTTGTGGAACTGTCTTGAACTTGGGGAAGAGAACCCCAGGGTTTTGTGGAACTGTCTTGCAATTGGGAAAGGACCCCCAAGGGTTTGTGGAACTGTCTTGAACTTGGGGAAGGGAACCCAGAGGTTTTCTGGAACTGTCTTGCACTTGGGGAAGGGAGTCCTAAGGTTTTGTGGCACTGTCTTGCAATTGGTGAAAGGTGCCCCAAGATTTTGTGGAACTGTCGTGAACTTGGGGAAGGGAAACCTAAGGTTTTGTGGAACTGCCTTGAATTTAGGAAAGGGAATAATGAGACTTTTCTGGAACTATTTGGAACTTCGGGAAGAGGATCTGATAAGTAAGCCAGGAGCTGGAAGAAGCTCAGAACTTTCTTTGGTACACTATTTCTTTTATTGCTGATATGCCTACACATATAGACGTTGGACACAGACAGACTTTTAAGTTGAACTTTCTGACTCAGACTTTATTTAGTTTCTCTAGGTAGGGAAATCCCACCTTAGCATAGGGCAAGTTAGGCCTTCAACCATACTGACATTTGAGTTAATAAAACATTTTTGTTTGAACTTTGAATCTAGTGTCTGTGTCTTGCTTCATGATGCCTTCACAGTGGGCACAAATAATGCACCTTCATGACACGGCACACCCTTGACTACACACCGAAGCTTGGGGTTCCCTCCTACCCTGCTGGAAAGGTCTTGAGCTATGAAGTGCTGTCTCACTTGATTTTCTATGGTGGGGCACTGCTCCCATGACTTGATTTTCTCAAATGATGTTAGATGGTTATGTGTCTTCTGATTACTGCTCTTCCTCAGCACTCATTCCGATACGAGACAGTGGATCTGCCTTTGCCGTCTCATATCTCTGGCTGGTAGGTAATCTCAAAATTGTAATCTTAGATAAATATTGCACAGCGTAACTGACGGCAGGTAAAGCTTTTGCTCCCGTAAGGAATTGAAGTTTTATATGATCTTTATATACCATAATCTGATGTTTTGCTTCTTCAAGATGGTGATGCTTTTCTTTTAAAGCTGCCTTAATTGCCAATAGCTCCCTGGCCATCACTGACAAATGTAATTCTGCTGCAAATAATGTTTTGGACCAAAACGTCATTGGATGCAGACGTCTGATTTCTGCTTCTCTTTGAGAAAGCACCCTTCACATGGCCATGCTTGAGGCAGTTGTTTCTTCGCTAAAAGAATATTCCTGTTGTGGTGACAAAGGACAGACCCATGTGTAAATAGCCTTCTTAGATCCCTAACCACACCTTCAGCCTTGTGCCCCACTTAAACCTTTTTCCTTTTCACAACAGGCTCCTGTTGGGATGAACCACTGTGGCAAAGATGGGTATAAAACTACTAAAGAATTGGCAAAGCCAAGGAATATGGCACTCCCTTCACCATAATTGCAGGTGACTATTGCGTGATGGCTTCTACCTTTCAGTTATCCAGGTTAATTTCCTCCTGAGGTAAAAAAAGCCTAAATGTTCCACCTGTTGCACATGGTAAGCGCACTGTTCATGTTTTTCGTAAACACTGTTCTTGCTGTTCCAACAACAATGGAACGAGAGGCAAGGGATGCTGTTATTAATGATCACCTTGTTCAATGACCTGTAGTCAATACATGTGAAAATGTTCTTCCTTCCTGAGTACAAAGAAGAAATGTGATGCATTTTCTTGTGTGATAAGAGTGTAAATCCGTCTGCAGGATGTAGCTGCATCTGGAATTTCATCAATTGAAAAATGATACAGCTGGTAAGGAGGCAATGTATTTGCCTTCTCTTTTTGGAACACATCATCAAACTCCTGTCATTCCTATGGGACTAGCAGTGGCTCCCAAGGTTTTAGGGCATGTACTCTGAGTAAGCAAACAATGTACCTTAAGCTCACAGCTCAGAGAATAGCAAGAGGTTATGCACTGGGATGTGATCAAGATGAAGGCCCTCTCTCCAGCTGATATAGAGGGTGTGCTTATACAACAGGGGCAACCTCAATATTGATTGGAACGGTGGTGCCTCAGTCAGATTAAATTGCAATAACCCCCAATGATTGTCTGCAAATTGGAGCCCGATGTCCTGGGTGCAAGCAACTACTGACACTGACATTAGCTTAGTCCGATTGACCGCTTGTGCTTTCTCTGGATTGAACTTTTCTTCAATAGTTATCTTTAGTACGCTCTATAGGAGATGTACAAATAATTACTTGTTACTTCAGAGTCGATGTATGCTAGCCAATAATATAGTTTGTTTTCCAAACTGTGATATACCCGGAAATCAAACATCTGAGGTCTGTACAGTGGTTCTGCCCACAAAATTGACCTCTTCAATTGCCTGGCTCCTTTGTTTCTACTGGTGAATGTCCTCAGACACTGCAACTACCCTCACAGTCTTACATTCTGCCTCGAGTTTTGTCAGGCAGTACCAAAGGAGATGGCCTGATTTCCCACAATATAAACACAACTGAAGCTGTCTTCTCCTCTCTTGCTCATCCTTGGACAAGTGGCCTTTCAATCCTCCTAATTACATGGGTTCTACACTTGGTTCCTCGGCTCACCACTGATTCAGCCCTGGGCCTAACATGAATGTGGTTTCCATCAAAACACACCTGATCAGATTTTCTCCTGGATAATAGATTTTTGAGCTGTACCACCTAATCGATAAAATCTGTGCAAGTGGTTGGGGGTTCACCACCTATGCTAGAGCATTGTTTAGCTCAGTGTGAAATCCCCTCTAAAAAAAGGCATCTGTTTTTCTTTGTGCCAGTTTGTTTCTACAATTAGGCAGTTAAATATTGCTATGTACGCTTCATTATCCATTGTCTGCACGCGAGCTTTTTGAGCAAACTATTTTTTCAGTTTATAAGCATGCCCACCTAAATAAGAGAATGCAAAAGCCACCTTTGTATCATTAGAGAAAGCAGCAGGGCAACAAAGAAAGAGCGGTTCACTTTGGCGCATGGAGATATGGTATCTTTAAAGGTCCCCAAGAAAGCTTGAGTGTTGGCAAGGTAACAGCTACTGGGGTTAGTACCTGTACTGGGTCTACTGTTGAAGGGGCAGGTGCATAGGATGGCAGACTCCCAGTCAGTGTAAAGGGAGATGGGCTTGTATTGTGATGTGGGAGAGGCAAATGCAGGGCTTGAAGTGGTTGACCTGAGTTGCTATGGCTGAAGTTTCAGTAAGGGTGGAAACTGCATTTCATCTATGGGAATTTACTTGTGCAAAACTGGCCTGCATCTCTGCTCTCAGATTCCTCAGTAATGCAGCCAGATTGTCTACTGGACCTGAGGTTCTAATTCGTTAGCACAGTTTACAAGAAATTCCCAGTTAAGAAGTCTGACAAGGGTCAATGGATCCCATTAGATATCTCAAGGTGCTCGTAGAAGAATACACTTTCCTCCCAAATTCAGTGGTACCAAACGTTCCCCAAAGAGCCACCAGTTCACTGAATATTCCTGTTTGCTGAATGTTAGAGAGTTACTCACTGTGCATTGCGTCCCATGCAAGTATCAAAGGATTTGGATGCTGGAGAAATAGATGAAACGTTTGAACACTGAGCCAAACACCCAAAATGCTAATTGCTACTGAAATACCATTCAGAACGTGCAAGATTTTGGGAATCTCACAAGGTTTCAGCAAAGCAACACTTGTGGCCTACAGGGTAGTTCCCATGGCATCTGGCACCCCCATGCTAGCTCTGATAGCACTTCCGGCTATCATGTGTTCCCACTGCCTTTCCAAGTGTCCCCTGTCTCCATGGGTTGTTATTCTGTTTCGCGGATCTAACACTCCTTGCCCAATGTGGGTATGGGTTCATGAACCCTCCAAGGACTTTTCAACCTTTTAGGGGATTCTTACAGTTATCGTGGGGCCATCTTTTTGTGAGGTCAACTGTAAGGTTTAGGGTGCTCATTGAACTTCAGAATTGGAGAGTGCGTATGTCAAGTCTGGTTGCTATGGATTTGAGGGAAATGACGCTGAATCTGTGGATTTTCATCAATTGCTATATTTATTTTAGAAACCATTTTTTTTAAATACTGGCTCCTGATGGGGAGTAAACTTATGCTACAAAAATGAAGCCTAGACCAGTTGTTTGTTTGGTCGAACAAACGGATACTTTGTGTAATAGAGGGAAAGGCAGTACAGTTGCACCCCTAGGGTGGATTGCGGGTTTGAACAGAATTAAGAAAAGGTATTGTTATGTGATATGTGATGTATTACGGACTATCCTTTAATTTAACATGGGTAATTGCCAATACATTGGGATTGCTCAGGGTGGAGACGTGTTGCTACGATGTTTGTTTTCCTGAGAGATTTAAACTGACCACTCAAATGTACAAGTCATTTTTACAAAAGCAGTGTCAAAATATTCACCAATAATCTTTAGAATGTATGTGAGTTGTTACTCCATATGTGCTCATGGTAAATCCTATCATTAGTGTCTTGTGTGATTGATTAGGTTTTTGGTATAACTCTTTAAGCATCGCATACTTTATTGACTGTATTGGTCAGATCCAGTTTCAGGAGAGTGTTCAGCGATTATGGTGACAGGGGATACATTTTCCACGATATCCCATTTTACAACTTGGGAGAAGCTGCCACTGAGTTTGTACGTGTGCATTTGGTTGATATTTTTAATTCCCACGTTTTCTATCATCTCCAATAGTGTCTCCACATAGATTTATTTTATTTGTGTGAGCCATGTTTAGAGTGTTTAGAGTGTTTAGAGTTTTGAGCACGAGCAGGCACTGTTTTCTGTTTACCATATCCAGACGCATGGGCAAACTGAAGAGGTCAACCAGACATTGGAGCAGCATTATTATTGTTTTGTTAGTGATGCTCAGAATCACTGTAAGGAGCTTTTGTAACTGTGGAATTTGTGTTTATTAATTAGGTGTATCCACTACTTAGGTTTCAAAATTGGTTGGATTAACATGGTATGCATTCACAAGTAATTTTCTAGGTTGTTCAGTAGGAAGAAGGGATTCAGCTTCTGATTCTTTTTTTGCAGGAATTTCAACAGAGTCGATCTTTGTTTGCTAAGTGTTCACTATCAACTATAGAGGTAAGAGTGCTGCTTAATTACGAAGGACCGTCCAACAGTATGCTTTGGGTGATAAGGTTTAGTTATCTTCTTCATGCATTCCTTTTCAGTTGTATACCAGGTTTTTAGTCAATTTGTTGGGGAGTGTATCATCAATCACGTAACACTTCTTTGTTCAACTCCTTTTTCATCAGGTGTTATCTGTTTTTCATGTGTTTTAGGTAAGGTTTGTTGATCTTCTTCTCTTTGGTGATGATTAGATCTCCATTGCCCCATATTACTGGTCACAAGGATTTTGAAGTTTCTGAGATTCATTTCTACTACATTTTCCAAGTGAAAATAGATAACCGGTTTAATGGAAGTGATTGCCTGCTAGTAATAGGTTTTAGTAGCCTTATCCCTTTTACAGTTCTCACCAGCTTATTTGCATTTTTTCAACAGTTTCCCAATAAATCTAGTGATCTCTGTGGAAAGGTAATGCTGTCATTCTTTGGTACTAGGCCCTGCAAGGCATCTGGGATCATCAGGGACAGTATGACGAATGCCACTGGTATTGGCCAGCAAGCATGGTTAACCAAAGGAATCTGCAGAATTCCTAGATGTCCTTTTTCTTCTTTTGAGCTGGAACACGCAAGGTCTTCTGTATTTATTTGAACGTGATGGTCTAATTGATCACGTCGACAACTTCAATGCTGTTGCCCTACAGGAGACCTGTCTTACCAATAGCTTAATCATTGTTGGGTGAGATACCCTTTCTTCTTTGGCCAGCCAGGGCCCTAGGGGCCGTCCTAAAGGTGGCATTGCATTGGGAGTCAGGAAACCTTTGTGCTTAATCCTCATTCCCAATCCATCACGAAATGTATTCATCGGTAGAGTGTTGATCCCTCAGAATCTTACCACGTTTTAGCATGGTTAACAGAGCCTACCCCTTTGACTCTCCCCCCAATACACCAGAATCAGTCACAAAAGCTACAGCATTTTTGATTACATATTCTTTGCCTGTGCTTCACAGCTGTTCACAGACATGTGTGTCTTCCACAGACAGGAAAGTGATCACTTCCCAATCATTGTCAGCTTATATTTGTTGACTCATTCCCTGTGTCAAGCTTCTACTGGATCTTTGTGGGTTGACTCGCAACTTAACCATCTGTCTTGGAACAATAGTAACATTGGGGCTGCTTCTTTACTGGCCAGGACTTCGATGGAGGATTAGATTTCAGCTTGTTCGCTTCTCAACATTCAATCTTCTCCTGAGGCTGTTCCTCTCACCATTGTGACCTATGAAAGATGCAGCAAAGACATTATGATAAAAACCTATGCTAAACAGGTGACCCAAGACCATACAGGGATTGGTCCTAATAAACTTCACTGGTATGTTTTTGACAATGATATAAAGGACTAAATAAGGGCTATGCGCATGGACCTCAGATTTGAATTTATTGAACCTTATTTCATGAGTTACGCGAGCATGGCCAAGGCCATTAAAAGTTGTTATTGAAATGGCTTAAATGGCACAAGTTCCAGGTCCAATGCGCTCAGTGGCAGGACCTGTTACACACAGCTTATACCAATAATATGATCCTCTATTTGAAAATCATGAATGGTAATAAACCAATGGTGAGAGACCTTAATGGGGTTTCAGAAGAGGGCTGGAATAATATGTTGAATCATCTCTTGGGTGTGATAACACCCTATTAGAGAGGTTGGCAACAGCAAAGATTTTTGCCAGAGTGCTGCTAGAAGAGTTAGGAGCCTGGGCTGATATTAACAACATCATTCCGTATAACCCAACGGGGTCCCAGGTGGGCCTGAATACCACTACCTACTAATGGCCTATCCCTATCCGCAATCTTCCAACAGGCCTGGCTAATTCGCAAAACTCTTGTTTATGTAGTGTTCATTGACTTTAGTGCTGCCTTTGGCACCATGGATAGGGGCACGCTATGGAGGAAGCTGAGCTCTTGGAACATTCCTCTTGGCATGTTAAAAATGATCATGTCTCTACACGAGCAGACTAGAGTTAAAGTTCACCTCGACCAACTTGGTGGCTTGACTAGCTGGCTTCCTACCCAGAAGGAGGTTAAGCAGTGGTGCATCCTAGCCCTTATGCTGCTTAACCTCTATCTTCAGACTTTAAAGAGGCATTCACCAATCTCTCCACTATTCTGCCTAATTTCTGAAATACTCCTATTCAATGGATGGGTTTTGCTGATGACCTAGTACTCCTTGACCTCACTCCTGGAGGGTTGCAATCTTCAATAAGCACCTGAAAACATATTCTGGAATAAATTCACTTGGAGTGAATATTCTGAAACCTAAAATCATGATCTTTAGTCCATCTAATGAGAAGGTACAAAAAAGATTAACTGGCACACAGATTGGAGCGCAATTGAGGTAGTAACTGACTACAAATATTAGGGTATTAATCGGGGCCCCAAATTACGCAGTGCCATACATTTAGATGGCACCCAGACAAGACTTAGATAGCTGGTACCATTGTCTCCTTTGCTCACAAGAGTGGGGGTTAATTCCTTAGGATTCTTGAACAAATTGTACCAGGCTAACATTCTGGCTATTGCTCTTTATGGCGCAGAGATCTGGGCCAATGGGCTTACATCTGAGCTGACCAAATTGGAGTCAATTATTCTGAAGATACTTCTGGAATTGCCCTCCGAATCATCCCTGGAAAGGATCTATCTGGAATTAAATATAGTACTAATTCCTGTGCGCTACCATCTCAGCATTCTAGTGATATTCTGGAAGCTTGCTAATGCTCCAGAAGATGCTTTGAACAAGTTAATGTCACTCTGGTTGCACCTTATAAATAAGATAAAGTAAAGTAAAGTAGTATTGCAAACCTGAACAAGCCTTATGTCGTCTACCTGTCTGGGGAATATTGGGCTCATGGCCGATAGATGGCTTGGCATGTCTCCAGAAAACAGGCTGACAATGCCCCTCAGTCAGTATAAGATCTCCATGAAGAAAAATCTACATATACAGAGAAAGGCATATTTGACTGTAAACTTGGCCACTAAAGGTAAAGCTGCTGAATGTATTAAGTGCATTCAGTCAACGGCCTTAGCAGGCTCCTATACCTAGAGTATCCAGCACACCGTTAGGGCACTTGCATCTTGCACCGCTCAATCTTCCTCGTTGTGCCTCCTATTCCGGTGACTATTTACATTTCACTGCAGCTTGTAAGCTCATATATTCGTCGATATCGGCGATCTCCCAGTTCCAAAGGTTATTTTGCCTTCTTGGACGTTGTGACATTCATGCTCCACCACTATGGCGTTCCTCCATGCAAATGGGTGGAGAATTTCTGGAGCTTAATTCCAGCTAAGCGCGAGTCGCAGGGTCGTTCCCTGCGGTCCAATAGTCCTTATGAGTGGGGCTTGAGGACTGATATATCCTTCCCATGATCTTCCGGTATCTTCATGTCCTCATTCCAGGCAGTGTCTCTCTTCAGTTCCCTCTAGAAGTAATACAGGACGTCACAGTTTGGCCTGCCTTTGCCTCACATGGCCCTCCACTCTCCGACGATCTTCCTAATCTCACCGGCCCCACCTGCAGCTCCACACTCTGCTGCACCGGCCTCGATACAGTCATACACCCGCATCAAGAGTGCAGCCCGTTTGCCGCCACAGGCATCCGCTACAGTATAAGAGGGAGGGTCCCACCCGGCTGGGTTGTTTGGTCTGGCTGCGAGCAGGCTTCTTCCTCAGTATGCCATTGGTGGGATTGCGGTGCTCCAAACTTCTTGAGAGGACATGAGAGAATGTGCTTCTTTGTAAGGTATATGTCCCTAGGCGATTGGACTAAAGCTAGCCTGCCTTAGTGGTCCAATCCCTGAGCTTGGAAGATTTGTATTTGTATTCATTAGTTTATATAGCGCTTTACGCCAAAGCGCTGCACAATTGAACAACTTGATGCAAAAAAACATAAACAATATAACGGTAGAAGCAAATTACAGTATGAATCCATCAATCAATAAACCAGTAAGAAGAGCAATTAAACTGGAGGGAATAGGGAGAGAAAAGCAGTGAGAATGTGAGGAAGAGGAGAGGAGGGGAGGAGAAGGAGGAGAGAGGGGAAAGGGTGAGAGTGGGGTAGTAGGGAGTGGAGGGGGGAATCAAGGGAAGGAGAACGAAAGGACTTTGCCCTTCTGATATCACACCCAAAGTGCTTTGCTTTGGTGGGAGTGGGGGGGCAGGGAGGCGAGAGAGAGAGCGAGAGAGAGAAACAAAATGGTGGAAGTCTCCTTCCTCGAATAAAGCCTTCCTTTCTACTATGATCCTGCCCCCTTCCCTCTTCACTAAGACCAACAACCTTTAGAGATGCAACATCCTGGTCTGAGGCTCCTCCTTCTGAATGGCTGTGCTCCCTCAATGCCCGGGCCCAGGATAGCAGCCTAGTGTGCAACTCTCTCTGGTGGAGGTTGTTATCTGCCCTCACAAAGGAATCAAAGACGAGGCATGGCCGTTTAAGTTCTTGTCCTGCCGTTGGGCAGTCTCCACCCATCTGGCCAGAATGCACATCACCTTCCGCAGCAGTGCTGACACACAGGGGCTGATACATATGCAATATCAATTTGGATGTGGCGGCTATGATCATAAGAAGTGCAATGCATTATGCCTAAACTCAGGCACAGCTTTATTTTAGAAATGACCCTATTACCATCATGGGTTACTTATGATTATTGTAGTTTTTTTACAAGGGTCATGCCTTAAATACTACAACTGCGCCGCAGGGACATGGCTTTTTTGCCACGGCTGTCGACTGGGCATATATGACCTCTGAACCTGCTTGGTGCCTCTGATAGGGCAGGCGCTGCAGATCAGGCTACTGATGCAGCAGGGCACACTTCTACTATGCTTTTGGCATGGGGCTACGAAAGGGAGATCTGGTCAGCAGATTACCCTTTCAGAGATGGAATCACCCACGTCATTTTATTTATTAAGAAAAATCAAAAAAGCTGGTGATTTGCAACCTCCCAGTGCCTAAATAGATGGAAATTAGCTCTCTCAACCATACGTAAAGTGGTCTCTAGCCACAGGTTCTCTCCTCTTGTGCACTAAAGTAGATGAGGTAGGTGTTTTCTTAACCTGTCTTTCTCATATATGCAATTGAGTTATGCTTAGGTCATAATATTCATAAAACCATTAAGCCGTTTGAAAACTGATGCTAATTAAAAGATACTATTTTTTTTAAAAACATCCTTCACATTTCTCGCTCTCAAGACGATCATTTCTATCTCAGTTTCAGAGATGAATAGTGAAAGAAATCGTAATGCTAATGTCCAGTCAGAGTAATGCTTCTAACGAACAAACTGATATGTCCTCTGTCATCATTTTGCTCCCCTCTGCTTCTGACAAGTGAGAGCAGGCACTGGAGAAACAGCTGCACCTCACAATCACCGTGGCACATTGGTAGATTCTGACGGTGACACAGATGTGCTAGCATGACGGCACGTGCATTCAGTGTTCACCTTTGTCAATGGTGCAAATCACAGCAGCCTTTCCTGACTTACCTGTGCACTTGGCGCATGCAAATCAGGAACGCATTTGGAGATTTGGTTTGATATGGGAGCAACTTGAGGTCATTGAAAAGGGTAGAATTGCTAACGACTGCACTAGCATATGATATGTTATGATATGATGGTTTATTCATATAGCACCTATACACAATGTGTTTCAAAGCGCTTCAACTCAAGGGAGGGAACGAAGGAAAATACAGTGACATTGTTACAGGCCATAAACAGTAAGGATTTACATGCCATGAACAGTAAGGATGTGAAATTAACTATCGTACTCGGCCTGATGACATTTCAGATAGTACAAGAGCTAAGACATAGATAAGTGTGGGATGTCTTAACCCACTAATCCAAGCCCTGCAACATCACTGTGCATTACTGGCAGCAGAAACATCATAATGGCTGCCGGCAAGCTTGCTGCTCGCCAGAAATCACCAGAAAGTGCGCAGTGAAAACCTGAAAAATAGGCCGCCATCTACATTTGCCTATGTCAGTGGTAACACAGGAGACCACTGCCAAAACCCATCATTTGGCTGCTCACAGAGCAAAATCATTGCCAAAGAAACTGAGCTGGTTTTAAAAATCCATTTTTATTTGGTGTCAAATTTGCACAAATCATGGCTCACAAACCACCCAAAAAGATTCAAACCCCTTGTTGGGTGGTCACATCATTCTCCCGCAAGAATCTACATAAATATAAGGTCCACAGAAGTGTATCTATATCTGAACAAAGTCCACTTTTGAGGATTGCTTGCTCGAAGAAACCTGTCAAAAATGGGTGTAATACCGTTACTCACCTCTACCAGAAGCCAGCGTTTTAAAACCATTTTGTGTAAAGTTGTACATTGAACCCAAACTATGCCAGAGAAACACTTGCTATCAGAAGCCTAAGAGGTGGATACAATTTAAAACTATATTCTGAATAGGCTTGAAGTAAGAAATGGTTTGATGTATTTGTGAAAAATGTGAGTTATATTTTAAGAAAAGACAATTTGTAGACATTGGGTTTCAGAGTTAAAAGTTTCCCACACTGTGTTAAAACAAATTCCACACATCCCTGGACAAAGGAGACTTCCCCCTGCCCTTGGCTAAGGGATTGACAGGCTGGTGTCAAAAGCAACTGGGAGTGGCACCCTGGCTTGTTGCTCTCGGTGCAGACAAAGGAATCCTTGGGCTGAATAGAAAATGCTAATTCGGGTGTGACTGACGACAAACTGCTAGCAGGAAGGAGAGACATGTGACCCTCTGAGTCAGCCCAGGACTTGGAGGCGGAGACAAACCATTGTGTGGATTCAGAAAGCACATTAAATATATGTTTTAGAAAAATGCTTATAACAAATTGCACTGAACTGCCAAAAATGTGAAACTTTGAGATTGTTAAAATGAAAAATTCGCTCACAGTTTAAGACTAAGCTGGACTGCGTGCGAAGTTCTGAGACCAAACCCCAGGATTATTCATATTGTAGCTACTATGTTTATGCCAGGAACCTGAAAAAATACAGAAATTTGCTCAGATGGGGTGTGCATGCATGGATAAAAATTGGAGCAGAAATAATATTGAGAAACCCACCAAAAGCGCGGAAATTGTTCATTTCTGAACCAAAGCTCTTAGGAAGATGAGAGTTGAACAGAAATGTACCTTAGTTAATCTGTCATGTGATTTATGTAGTATTAACAAGTTGTGTATATTGTAAATATGTGTTTTATGAAAAATAAGATACTCTGTACAGAGGCAAAGGGGAGTGTTTTCCCCTAAGCCATAAAGATGACACAGGATGACAAGCTGATCCTTTCTCCAATCAGGGGATAGGGAATCCTCTAATCTATCAGATCCTTAGAGGGTTGGGCATTGTAGAATCAGCCTCCCCACCCACTTTGGAAATACATGTTAGGGACTGCTGAGAACAGATAGGACACACACTTTTCCACTACTCAACTGATTTCTTGGCGTAGTACCCTGCAAGAAGATCCAGACAGAGCTCCAGATATAGATCCAGAACCCAACTCTAGAACCCAACTCTAGAACTCTGAAGCAGACAGGCCTAACCCAAAAGCTGAACCTTTCTCAGCAGGCCTGCAGAATCTAGCAACCTGATTCTAACCCCTAAACTTCCAAGGGGCATCTCAAAATCCAACAGCCTGGCTGAGCTGTTTGCTGTTCTAGCTAAGAACTATGTGCTAGAACCAAGATCCAGACCCGCAGAGCTATAATCCAGAACCCTTCAGATCCAGCCCAAGAGGCCGTGCAGATCGCAGTGCAGTGCTGAGAGCAGAACTGAGACCTATCCAGTGGCGAGAGAGAATCCCAGCCAAACCCTTGACCAGATCTTTCACGGGGCCGACTCCATTCCAAAGCCATAGGAGTGAGTATCTAGTCTAGAACTGTCCATAGTCATCTCTTAGTTTAAAGTAATCTATTCCAACCATTTCAAACCATCCTGAACTGCATTATAGAACTCTTTTGTCTATCATAAATTCTCCTCTCCTCCACATAATTCTTGATAATTGTAGCAATAATCATCTTGGCGCTAATATATATTTTCTGGAGAAAGGCAATCGTCTCGTTCAGACAGAAACCATCCGGATGTGCCTCTGGATAGGTGGCTGGGCTGTCGTGTAGTTTGCGGCTCCATAGACTCTGTAGTGTTAAGAAATCTTTGTTTCTAATCTTTAAAGCGCATCTGTCATTTTTGAAATCTTGACTTTATTTCTGAAAAATCTACCTTCACAAAAATCTCTGTAACTTTCCTAGAACCAAAATGTAACTGTAATTTCGAAGATAAGATCCTAAGCTTTCTAACGAACCTAAAATTACATTCCAATTCCTTATAGTTTTTCCGCAATTGCGTTTCACGCACACGGAAAAATTGCCACAAATTACATTTTGGTTAAATTTCACCACATGTCAGAATAGCTGTTTCTTGTTTTCAACTGCTGAATTTCGTTTTCAATCTGATAATCATTCATGAATCATTGCTAGTGTTGACCTGAACCAATCCAAAGTAACTATCATTTATCTGGAATCTCATTTAGTGATTTAAAATCATTTTAGCATTTTTTCCCTTACATTGCAATCACATTCAAAAGTATTTTTGCCTGTTTCAAAATCATACCTGTTTTCTCAAAGCTTGCTGGGTGAACTGGGATTGAACTGCATTATTGATTGTATCCCTGAAACCTGTGTGCCCTCATTTCCATCTCTTCATAATGCATAGTGGGGGGAGTGAGTAGCCACAGCGCAAAGAGTGATCCTATTTTTTTTGTGGAAATCATATCTAGTTTTATTTCTGTGTTGCATTTTTCCTGTCATGCATTTCCCTGAACCCATCCAAAGTATTCTCTGCTACCTTATTCTCCTATTCCTACTTCTAACTGATTAAAGAGATTGTTGATATTGTAATATTACCCATTGCTGATCACTGTTCATATTCATAAGTGTGCTATTCAGATATTATTCCTATTCATAAAAGTGTGATATATATATTGTTCAATTCTTCAAATAAACCTTTTAATTTGCAAAACAAACCTACTTCTTGGCTCAGTGAGGTCGGGGAGATTCAAAGAGAGGGGTGTTATATAAGGGTTCTTCATCCAGATTTAAATTAAAGAACTTTGACATAAAAATATATAAATAAGGGCTTCCATTGGGCATCCCATACTAGGCATTGACTTAGTTGGAATGCTGGATTGAAGTCACTTACAAATTGGGAGCTCGTCGCGGGATTTCTGGATTTGAGCTACCACTTGTGCAGCTTAATACAGTGTGCTAACTAATAGGATACATAAATCCTGTTGGGCTACCACGCTGTGTCATGCTGTAAAAGCACTCCTCAAAAAGGAACGCTCTCAGGAAACGGTCTGTTTTGCAAAATAAAATAATAAACTTCTCTAAGTCAGGAAGGAAATCAATTTCCAGAATGGCGACATTGGTAGACATCAAAATAGCTAGAGAGCACCTTTTACATAAGCTATTTGTGAGAGGTGAGTGGACTGAGCAGGACCAGAATGCGTGGTTGCAGGCGATCATACAACAGGTCACTGCAACTGGGTTAGATAACTGGAGAGATCAGGGCCCCTTAAATGTGGCCCTGAGTGAACTATATATGGCCCCTAAGGCCAAGGATGAGCACAACAAGATTGCCAGGATAGCGGCATATTTATATTTATATATGGGAGCCATACAGGACAAATGTGCTGAAGGCCAAGATCTGGCAAGTAGGCAACTGTTGGCATTAGAGAAGGCCCAATCGGTTCTGGACTCTTCTGAGAAGAGGCTGCAGAGGAGCCAGGAGTCAGAAAACGAAAGTAGGCAGTATTTAATTAAAATAAAAGGGGACATGGGTATCCTGCAACAGGAAAGGGCTGACCAGGATACCAGAATTCTGGCCTTGCAGAAGGAGTATCAAGAAGGTTTGGACTCCCTACTGCAGAGCCAGAAAAAGCTGGAGCAACAACTGGATTTCAATAGGGTATGCGCAGAGCAGGTAGTCACCGTGCAAAGTCACCTGGATAGAGAGAAGGCAGAGAGCAATACATTATTTCTGAAAGACCTGGATACCCAGGCGGAATTTGAGGAAGAGTGCCAGAAAGCTGGTGCCCTTCAAAGACAGAGGGACGACCCGGTGGCACAGAGGCAGGCTCTTGCTCAGGAAAGGGATACCTTAGGCCAGGAAGTCTGTAACTTTAAAGGGAAGCTGGAAGAAAATCACCTGGCCCTCCAGGGACTGGGTGACCTCCAAAAAGAGCATCAAAACTTGTTAGAACACACCAGGAGGGTGGAAGATGCTCTGGCAAGAAAGGAGCAGGCCAGTAGGGACGGGACTCAGGAGCTAACCCTCCTGCAGCAAAGAGTGGCCCAGTACTCCAAGACCAACTGGAAGCACAGAGAGAGAATGAGGCTCTCTGTCAGCAAAATGATAGGCTCCAGCGACAGGTAGCCATGCAAGAGAGACTGATAGAGTCTAGTAAGGCCTTGATTGAGGAACAGAACCCTCAGGCTCTTGCAAGGCAACAGGGAGTAGGGGCTGATAGAGATGAGGTTCGCTGGGAGAGGGAAACACCTGAGCATAACCTCAGGAGCCCTAGTACCAGAGGCCTTCATCTCTCCCAGTCCCTGGACTCTGCCCCCCCATGTCCCCTGGCGCACATGAGCCCAGGGCCACGGGGATGGCAGATGACTATCCAGTCAGAGGTATGAGGCTCATAGGCCAGTACCTCCCAGGAATGGATGGGTGGGCATCTGGGTATGGGCACCCAAGTACAGTGCAATTTAGTGGGGAACCTCAGGAGAGTAGGCCCACTAGGGGCATACTGAAAACCTCTGCCCAGTTAGGTCAGTGGGGGGGGAACCATCAAATCCTGGGAGCAAGGAGGAATCAGAAGACTCCTCTGAGCGTCCCAGGACACAGGAGACTAGGTCCCCACATTCTGCCAGCCATTCCCAGGCTCGCAGAATCCGGGAAAACCTGGAAGATCAGACGGGCACCTCTGGGAGCAGTGCCTCTGAGTCGGAGGATGAATGGACCAGGGTTACCCGAACCAAGAAGGCCAATAAGGCAAAAAGGGCCTTGCTTAAGGACCCCTTAAAACAGATTAAGGCAATAAGGAGTGTCATCATGCATTATCACAAGAACGTCAAGTATTCTGTGTGGGAACACTTAGAGCTCTTTGAGCAAATGATGGAGACCTTCTATTTGAAAGACAGCAGTAGATGCATTCAGTACGTAAAATGGACATTCTCCACAGAATACTCCAGTTTCTTTGCGGGGCTGGAGGCCCAAAATCATTCAAGATGGTCCACATATAGGGCGGCCATCTTAAAGCACTTTTCTGTTCATAGAAATCCCCAAGAGGCTCGCAAGGCAGCCTACAATTTACAATGTAGGGAGGATCAGGCCCCACAAGAAGGTGTGCAGGAGTCGAAGCGTGCCTTTGCGCAGACTACCAAAAGGGTGCGCACGGACAGTAAAGAATTTGTTAATACGTTTTTCCATGCGTTGCCGAAATACATCATGGCCCAGCTAGTGAGAGATTTTCATGAGAAAAGGTCACTAGACTGGGTCATTGAACAGGCCACAAAATATAAGAGGTGCAGAAGCCCATAGAAAATAAAAATAATGCTCCGAAAAGCCCCAAACCAACCAGCACCCCTGCTGCTGCTAAGGTGGCAGATGTAAAGGTTGCCCCATGTTAGATTTGGAGATGGGGGGGCCTAAAAACCTGCCTGCACAGAATAATTCCAAGCCCAGAAGGCCCTCGGGCCAGTCACAGACAGGGAGCCAAGGAGGTAGTCCCACAAATGGGGTCCCTCACTCACCTGACTATATAAGTCCCTGCTACAAGGGGAACCGACCCATCCTGGGGTATGTGTGGACTCCTGCAGCCCAAGGGGGGGATCCAACCAGGCACCCAACCCAGGGAACTTCCCTCCTAACTTCCGACAGGAGGGCAGAATTTCACCAAACCCTGGGCAGAACATTTTTCCCAGGTATCCACCCAATTTCCAGCCCCAAAATCATCCATCCTTCTTTCCCCAATTCCCTGAGCCCAGAAAACCTAATCCGGGAGGGGGGAGGCCAAGGGTGGAGGGGTACCCAAATTGTCCCAACCCGGGGTACTACCAGAGAAGGGATAGCTACCCTTCCCGGGATCAGCCCAGGGGAGAAAACAGAACCTTGCATTAGTCTGAGCGGGTTTCACAGTTAGAGCACCAGGTCCAAAACATGGCACAGGACCTGGGTCACATGATGAGGGCTCTGCAGAACCCTCAGCTGAGCATGCCGACGCAGAATGCCCCAAACTCTGGACCTGGTGCTCCAGAACAATGACGGGGGCAGCACCCAGACAACTCGCCGGTTCCCAGGGAGGAGGCACAAGAGGAAGGGGGGTGTAAAGCCTTGGATGAAGCTTCCTTCCCCACTTGTAAACAGCCCCTGGAAACCCAGGAACCGGAAACAAAATCTCCTACCCCTGAAAGCCTGCCACCCAAAGAGCAAACGGGGGGTAGGAGAAACAAAGGACCCAAACAAACCCATTTTGTGGAGGAGGTAAAAATCTTCCAATTTGAAAGAGAGGGATCCTCAGAGGATCCTGGGAAAAGGATCTTCTCCTTCAGAGATGGAGGAACTCCTCCCAAAGAAAAATGGGTCCCAAGGGATTCACATCCAGACTGGGTAGATGTGAGGACTGAGCTAGCGCCGCCCATCATCCCATCCCAGAACCAACTGCAAGAAAATCCCTTGGTTCAAACCCATCCTGGTGACTGCTTCCAAAAAGGGGGTTGGCTCAGTTCCGGAACCAGGGGAACTCAAAACTTCTCCTATCTCCAGTTGCCAACTTTTTCTTTTAGATTCCCAAGACTCCCCACAGAATTCTGCCCAAATCTCTTCTCTTTGTATGTCCAAAACTAAAAAACTAGCCCACCAGTTGTCCAAAAATGTGCATTATCTGTGCCCCCTTGCGGAGAAGGAGGGAAGATACTATGCCGTGGTTCAAGTACAGGGGCAGGGTACAATTTTGGCACTGGTGGACACTGGATCCCAAGCTACCCTTCTGTCCAAAAAAGGCCTTTGATTAACTGAATTCAGAAAGGGGGAGAAATACCAAATTCCTCTCACCTCTCTTCTTGGACAACTTCAGAACTTTGACATGAAGGAAATTCCCCTCGAGGGGACTGCAGATTTGGACATTAAAATTGGGTGACACAAGGTGAATCACCCGGTCATAGTTGTGACTCCAGAGGGCACCCCTTGTTTACTAGGGAATTACCACCTGAGAAGGTTGCCACCCCTAATAGACTGTGTAAACAAGGTCCCCTGGACCCAGACTAGCCGACCAATAAAATTGAAACAGAATGTCAACCATGTTAGTTTAAACGGCACATGCCACATAGTTGAACAAAAATCTGACCGAGTAGAATTTCACTTCCAGAACAACCAAATTCCAGACGTGACAGTAATAGCAGTAGGACAACAGACTGGTGATGGGGGGTCCTCTCTATTTCTGAAAATCAAACTTGCTTCCAGTTTGAGGTGGTATTCCACACTGGAAGGAAACACTCTGAAATTCTTTACCAATCCACAATCAGACATTCCTACTCCTATAGTCCAGAAAGATGTGAAATTAGCTCAGAGCCTGTCTGATATTCAGCGAATTGGAGGGCAGTTGTTCATCCCTGTTCAGTTAAATGAAGGGAAGGACTCTGTTCTCGCCCCAGTGTGTGTGAACAACGGTAAGAGCTTCATCAGCGAAGCCATGTTCCGCCAACTCCCAAAAGATCCAGCCATTCCCACATTTAGACTCACAGACAAATGAGAAATGGATTTGGAAGCACCCAATTCCAAACATCTCCTGCCAAGCAGGTGTATGCTCAAAATCTCCATTGGCAACAAGAGCATAGTCCATAATTGTTGGGTCGTGCGAGATGTCACTGCCGCCTTTTACTTAGGCAGTGACATTCTCAATCGCTTTGCCATTAGTTTGGACCTAATAAACTACAAAGCTTGGTCCCGATTAGCGGATAATCCCATGGGCTTTGATGATCCAGAGAAAGCATTTAGGTCAGCTCAACTGCTACCTTATGCAGTTGAAATTCAGATTGGAGAGGAAGTCACCATCTCATAAAGGACCCGACAATTCCCCCTGGAAGTGAAAGTTAAAAGAGGACAAAAATTGAAAAACCCTGATGCCTATATTCATCTAAATGCTTCTCTCCAACAGCAAGGGTTGGGGGGTAAACCCAACACCATTAGTCAATATAGAACATGACATCATTCCAGTAGAGGTGGATAACAGCGACTTAAAGAATATCATTCAAGCCGCAGGCACCATTATTGGAATGGCGGTTGATGACTGACATTTTTCCATTGATTTAGGAAATGAACTGTTAGGACCAATCCCCAAGGACTGTTTTGACAGTAACAGTGATGACAACACAACACCAGACAGGATCTTTACCCGGCATGGGGGAAACTTCCTGGTGTACACTTCCTGCCCTTATGGTAAGGAAGATGTGACTTGTGACTTCAGGAGGGATGAGGTGATTTTCCAGGTCCATGAGGGCTGCCTTTCCTACCTGAAGCCACCAGTCCAAATCAGCACTTTGACCAGGGACTTCTCCACCGAGCTGGAGGAGGCTGCTGAGATAGTGAAACCAGAAGTCTTTCCAGGCTTCAGGCAGATGGTTGAAGAGAGAGTCATCCTAGCTGATGCCTGTGAGACTCTGGAGCAGAAGCAAAAGTTGAAACAAGTTTTCTTGGATTTTCAAGATCTCTTTGCGGTGGACTCATATGACTGTGGTCGCACCGACATCCACACAACAACAATTCCCACGGACCCTGGTATGACTCCAGTGTTTATGAAGCAATATCACTTGCCTCTCGCATCAATGGAGTCCCTTACTAGAATCATTAAGAACCTTGAGTCCCGTGGGATAATCCATCCAGCCCACAGCACCTTCAATAATCCGGTGCTGGGGATATTGAAGCCAAACGGCCAGTGGAGACTCTGCGCCGACCTTAGGGAGCTCAACAAACGGGTCCATACTTCCCGATGGCCTCTTCTCTACATTGACCAAGGGCTGGCCCAGATCCAGGGGTCACAAGTATTCACTGCAATAGAGCTGACCAATGGATACTGGACTGTACCTGTCAGTAGGGAGGACCAATACAAGCTGGCTTTTACCTTTGGGGGCCAGCAGTACACATGGACCCGGACTCCCTTTGGATACCTCAACTCCGGCAATGAGTTCAACATTTGTCTACATAAGGGCATGCCCGACCTGGGTGAAAGGGGTAACCTGGCTTTTGTAGATGATGTCCTCATCAAAAGCTCAACTGTGGAGGAACACATAGCGGAGATTCGTTATCTTCTGACACAGTTGAGGGCCACCGGAGCAAATCTTTCCTTTCAGAAAGCACAGTGGTGTAGAACCCGTGTTAATTTCTTGGGGCGTGAGATTACTCCTCAGGGTCTCTGTCCCCAGGAAAAGAAAATGGAAGCACTCCAGAAACTGAACGACCCCACAACTCTGCTGGAACTAAGGAGCCTCCTTGGACTGACTAATTACAGTAGAAAGTTCATTGAGGGCTACGCAGAGATCACCAGACCCCTGATTCATCTTTTGATGGGGGGGTCAAGTGGTAATGGGGTCCCGAACAAGCCAAGGCAGTAAGACAACTCAAAAGAAGCCTCTCACAAGCGCCTTGCCTAGCTTACCCTGTCAGAAACAAGGAGTTCTTCTTGGAGGCAGGGTTCTCTAATACATGCTTGACTGCAGTATTATACCAAAAGCATGACAAGGTCAATAAAGTAATCTCCTATGCGAGTAAAACTTTATCCTCTGTGGAGGAAACATTCAACGATTGTGAGAAGGCGCTCCTGGCAACTGTGTGGGCATTGAAGAATTACCACCCGTTTATCCAGGGGGAACACATCATAGTGGAGACTCCACACCAGCCTCTGCAATATCTCCAAAGTGACAGAATCCGGGCCAGAGAATTTGAGTAATTCCTGAATTACTTCCTGGATTCAGTCAATGCAATGCTTTCCTGTGGAGGTCAAGAAAAGTCCTCTCGCGCAATGTCTGGATGACTTGCATGATTGTGCCAAAGAAAACTGCCTCGAGGACGAAAGTCTAAAAATCAAGGACAACATGGAGGCATACCTCAATTTCCCACACAAAGTCCTTGAAGAAGAGAAGTGTGAGGGAACGCCCACTGTCTATGTGGATGGATGCTCTTACCATGTTGACAACAAAGGGGAAAAAGAACTTGTGGCCCGCATAGGGAATGCATGGGTGAATGAGTCCCCATAACCCTCCGCTGGGTACAAGATTGTTCCCCGAAGTAGTCAAGTGGCAGAGTTGATGGTTGTGCATCAAGCCATCCTCACTGCTGTCCAACATCAACTCCACAAACTGGTCATCATCACAGATTCGGATTATGTACGGAACGGGTTAGTGGAACACCTGCTTAACTGGAAAACCAGAGGCATGTTATGTGCTAATAACAAACCCTTGAAACATGGGAAGTTAATTCAAAATATTGATGATTTGGTCAACTCGAATGGGATGACCATCTACTGGAAAAAGATAAAGGGTCATTCCAAAGTAGAGGGACCAGACAAAACTGGAAATGACTTAGCTGATCAGCTGGCCAAAACCGGGGACATCCAAGGGGATCTAATAGAGATTGAGTGCCTGTTGGGGGAAATCCAGGTCACTGCTATCACTAGGTCCCAGACAAATGCTCACAATGATCTTTCAACTGCACAATGGAGTAAGGAGACCCCAGATGCTGATTTGATAACGGCTCAGAAGGGGGATCCAATAATTGGTAAGTTTTATCAACACATTGAGGACCCTGAGAACTTTCCCCTGCGGGATACTGATTACATTGGGAAAGAGGACCTCAGAGTGTTGATGAAATGTCCAAAAATGTTCTGAATCCAAGACGGTTTGTTGGTGAGGAAATCCCTAGCTGGCCATGATCAGTGGGTGGTTCCTACTTCATTCCGAAGCCTGATGTTAAGTCACGCCCATGATGCGGCCACAGCCGGTCATAGGGGTTTTCATACAACACTTGAAATCTTAAGAGAGCTTGCATACTGGCCACACATGGGGCAGAACCTCGACCAATACTTGAAGGGGTGTCTTGTGTGTGCACAATTTCAGCCAACATCCGTCACATACCGTGCGCCTCTCCAAAAGAGGGGGATGACACTACCATGGTCAGATTTGCAAGTAGATTTCATTGAGCCTGTGATTCGCTCCTCTAGGGGAAATAAGTACATGTAGACCGTGACATGCTTATTTACTAAATGGGTGGAATGTCTCCCTGCCCCAAACTGCAAGGCAGAAACAGCAGCTGCCCTGATGATCAACCACATCTTTTCGCGTTTTGGACTACCCCAAAGGATTGAGTCAGACAGAGGTAGCCATTTCACCAGCCACGTAATGACAAAGATGTGGGAGATACTTGGGGTTAAAAGGAAGCTACATATTGCTTACCAGCCAGCCTCTAGTGGTAAAGTAGAATGATACAACAGAACCATTGTGAGCATATTAAAAAAATGTGTGGCAGATTCTGGGCCAAATTGGGATATTCGATTACCTCTTGTCCTAATGGCCATCAGATCTACCCCTTCACCTGCAACTAAAATGTCACCATTTGAGCTGATGACTGGACGCAGGATGGTGCTTCCCCAGCATCTGCTCTACAGGACCCAAGAGCAGACATTGATCAATTGCTCCACAACTCATGAGTATGTTGAAAATTTAAGAAAACACCTTCAACATGCTTTTGCCTATGCTCAGCGAAATCTAGAAAGATCAGCCGATAGCATGAAGACCCACTATGACTTAAAGACTACCAGGAAAGAATACAATATAGGAGACCAGGTCTATATATACAATTTCCAAAGGAACCAGGCCAAACAGTGGAAATTTCTGCCAACCTGGAAGGGACCTTTTGAAATTGTAGACAAGATCTCACCAGTCGCCTACAAGATCGGCATCCCCAAAGGCAGTTTGGCAGAAGGGGAAGATAAGTGGGTCCATATTAATCAGCTAAAGTGTTGCCATCCTAGGCAAGCTCTGCAGCAACTGGAGGAGTCCTCTGGAACCCCACAGGGAGCCACTCCAGATCCATAAAATTCCAACCCTAAAATATTCCACATATAGTCTATAAAATACAATGCAAATGTCCCCTGATTTATAAAATGTATATGTCCGCCCCACTACATTAATAGTGGTGGGGAAATGTCTACAAATATGTTTTTTGCTTTGTCATCCTAGGAGAGAGAGAGAGAGAGAGAGAGAGAGAGAGAGAGAGAGAGAGAGAGAAATCATGGAGACTGACCTAGGAGGATGACCCGGGGACCGGGAGCAAAGATCCAAGGGGCCCGGAGTATCGCTCAATACTCCTATAAGGACTGGTGAGGAGAACCAAGCGATCCACCCGATGGAGGAGAAGATGCTGAACTTTGCCATTTATGGAATCCGGAGAGATGAGGCTGACATCCCAGTCTTGCGAATTTCCATTGATGGAAGATCAATGGCCATCGCAAGAGGGGGGCTTGTAGGATGTCTTAACCCACTAATCCAAGCCCTGCAACATCACTGTGCATTGCTGGCAGCAGAAACATCAAAATGGCCACCGGAAAGCATGCTGCTCGCCAGAAATCACCAGAAAGTGTGCAGTGAAAACCTGAAAAATAGGCCGCCATCTACTTTTGCCTATGTCAGTGGTACCACAGGAGACCACTGGCAAAACCCATCATTTGGCTGCTCACAGAGCAAAATCATTTCCAAAGAAACTGAGCTGGTTTCAAAAATCCGTTTTTTTTTTGGAGTCAAATTTGCACAAATCATGGCTCGCAAACCACCCAAAAAGATCCAACCTCCTTGTTGGGTGGTCACATCATTCTCCCGCAAGAATCTACATAAATGTGAGGTCCACAGAAGTGTATCTATATCTGAACAAAGTCCACTTTTGAGGATTGCTTGCTGGAAGAAACCTGTCAAAAATGGATGTAATACCGTGACTCACCTCTACCAGAAGCCGGCGTTTTAAAACCATTTTGTGTAAAGTTGTACATTGAGCCCAAACTATGCCAAAGAAAGACTTTCTATCAGAAGCCTAAGAGGTGGATACAGTTTAAAACTATATTCTGAATAGGCTTGAAGTAAGAAATGCTTTGATGTATTTGTGAAAAATGTGAGTCATATTTTAAGAAAAGACAATTTGTAGACATTGGGTTTCAGAGTTAAAAGTTTCCCACACTGTGTTCAAACAAATTCCACACCTTCTCCCTGGACAAAGGAGACTTCCCCCTGCCCTTGGCTAAGAGATTGACAGCCTGGTGTCAAAAGGAACTGGGAGTGGCACCCTGTCCTGTTGCTCTCAGTGCAGACAAAAGAATCCTTGGGCTGAATAGAAAATGCGAATTCGGGTGTGACTGACAACAAACTGCTAGCAGGAAGGAGAGACATGTGACCCTCTGAGTCAGCCCAGACCTTGGATGCGGAGACAAACCATTGTGTGGATTCAGAAAGCACATTAAATATATGTTTTAGAAAAATGCTTATAACTAATTGCACTGAACTGCCAAAAATGTGAAACTTTGAAATTGTTAAAATGAAAAATGTGCTCACAGTTTAAGACTAAGCTGGACTCTGTGCGATGTTCTGAGACCAAACCCCGGAATAATTCATATTGTAGCTACTATGTTTATGCCAGGAACCTGAAAGATTACAGAAATGTGCTCAGATGGGGTGTGCATGCGTGGATAAAATGTGGTGCAGAAATAATATTGAGAAACCCACCAAAAGCGCAAAAAGTGGTCATTTCCGAACCAAAGCTCTTAGAAAGATGAGAGTTGAACATAAATGTACCTTAGTTAATCTGTCATGTGATTTATGTAGTATTAACCAGTTGTGTATATTGTAAATATGCGTTTTATGAAAAATAAGATACTCTGTACAGAGGCAAAGGGGAGTGTTTTCCCCTAAGCCATAAAGATGACACAGGGTGACACGCTGATCCTTTCTCCAATCAGGGGACAGGGAATCCTCTAACCTATCAGATCCTTAGAGGGTTGGGCATTGTAGAATCAGCCTTCCAACCCACTTTGGAAATACATAAATAGGGACTGCTGAGAACAGATAGGACACACACTTTTCCACTACTCAACGGATTTCTTGGCGTAGTACCCTGCAAGAAGATCCAGACAGAGCTCCAGATATAGATCCAGAACCCAACTCTAGAACCCAACTCTAGAACCCAAATCTAGAACTCTGAAGCAGACAGGCCTAACCCAAAAGCTGAACCTTTCTCAACAGGCCTGCAGAATCTAGCAACCCGATTCTAACCCCTAAACTTCCAAGGGGTATCTCAAAATTCAATAGCCTGTCTGGGCTTTTTTGCTGTTCTAGCTAAGAACCCTGTGCTAGAACCAAGATCCAGACCCACAGAGCAGAGCTGTAATCCAGAACCCTTCAGATCCAGTCCAAGAGGCCGTGCAGACCGCAGTGCAGTGCTGAGAGGAGAACTGAGACCTGTCCGGTGGCGAGAGAGAATCCCAGCCAAACCCTTGACCAGATCTTTGACGGGGCCCACTCCATTCCAAAGCCATTGGAGTGAGTATCTAGTCTAGAACTGTCCATAGTCATCTCTTAGTTTAAAGTGACCTATTCCAACCATTTCAACCCATCCTGAACTGCATTATAGAACCTCTTTTGTCTATCCTAAATTCTCCTCTCCTCCACATAATTCTTGATAATTGTAGCAATAATCATCTTGGCGCTAATATATATTTTCTGGAAAAAGACAATCGTCTCGTTCAGACAGAAACCATCCGGAGGCACCTATGGATAGGTAGCTGGGCTGTCGTGTAGTTTGCGTCTCCATAGACTCCTTAGTGTTAAGAAATCTTTGTTTCTAATCTTTAAAGCGCATCTGTCATTTTTGAAATCTTGACTTTATTTCTGAAAAATCTACCTTCACAAAAACCTCTGTAACTTTTGAATCACATGTCCTAGAACTGACATTTAACAGTCATTTTGAAGTTAAGATCCTAAACATTCTAACGAATCTAAAAGGATATTACAATTCCTTATAGTTTTTCCGCAATCACGTTTCACGCACGCGGAAACATTGCTGCGAATTACATTTTGGTTAAATTTCACCACATGTCACAATAGCTGTTTCTTGTTTTCAACTGCTGAATTTCGTTTTCAATCTGATAATCATTCATGAATCATTGCTAGTGTTGACCAATCCAAAGTAATTATAATTTATCCGGAATCTCCTTTTGTGAATTAAAATAATTTTAGCATATTTTCCCTTACATTGCAATCACATTCAAAAGTATTTTCCTGTTTCAAAATCATACCTGTTTTCTCTAAGCTTGTGGGGGAACTGGGATTGAACTGCATTATTGATTGTATCCCTGAAGCCTGTGTGCCCTCATTTCCATCTCTTCATATTGCATAGTGGGGGGAGTGAGTAGTCACAGGGGAAAGAGTGATCCTATTGTGTTTTGTGGAAATCATATCTAGTTTTATTTCTGTGTTGCATTTTTCCTGTCTTCATTTCCTTGAACCTATCCAAAGTATTCTGTGCTACCTTATTCCCCTGTTCCTACTTCTAACTGATTAAAGAGATTGTTGATATTGTAATATTACCCATTGCTGATCACCGTTCATATTGATAGGCGTGCTATTCAGATATTATTCCTATTCATAAAAGTGTGATTTATATATATTGTTCAATTCTTCAAATAAACCTTTTAATTTGCAAAACAAACCTACTTCTTGGCTCAGTGAGGTCGGGGAGATTCAAAGAGAGGGGCGTTATAAAAGGGTTCATCATCCAGACTTAAAGAACTTTGACATAAACATATATAAATAAGGGCTTTCATTGGGCATCCCATACTAGGCATTGACTTAGTTGGAGTTGGATTGAAGTCACTTACATAAGGAAGGGAGTGGGAGAGTGGGAAGGAAATGGAAACAGGCGACTACCGTACTAGGTCTGACAACATTTCTGGTAGAGCCGGAGAAAACAAAAGGTGGGGGAGAGGGGTGCAGTAAAGGGGGGGGGGGGAACAAAACAAGCAACTATCGTACTAGCCCTGACAACATGTCCGATAGTGCTGGAGGGGGGGAGAGGATAGGAAAATACAAGTAATGAAAGGGGGGAGGAGACAGACAAGGTTGCCATCATACTAGGTCCAGGGACAATTCTGACAGAGAAAGTGCATAGATGAAAGTAAGGGGAGGAGAGGATGAGATGGGAAAAGTGAGAAAGGGAGAGGAGGAGAGCGCAGAAAGTAAGCAGTCAAAAAGAGTGGAGAAGCAAGAGGGGAGAGCGAATACAATTGCAGAAGTCAGTACTAACACATCATGGTGCAAGCTTGGATACAGTATGATTCAGGGCCACCATGAGAAAGGTTGACGCACCGTATTCAATGAAGTCCATAAAAGTCAAACCCAGCATTGGCCACAAGATGGTGAAACCAGACTGTATCAGGACGGACTCCTGCTGAAGTAGGCTGGAGGGTGAGGAGGGAGCAGGGTAGAAGAAACAAGCAAAACAGGCAACACATGTGTGCGAGAAGGAGCAGCGGAACAAGGGCACATCACGGGGGGACCGGAGGGGTGGGGATGGCCTGTGGTGACAGAGGGAGTAAACACATGTTGGTGCATGCTTACCTGCTGTCTGAGCATGGGGTTGGGCCCTGGGTCCTCTGAACAGGAATTGCCCTTTTCTTCGACTGCCCTTTGCTCTGGACGCCCAGGTGAGAGATGCCCTTGATCTAAGAGTTAAGAGCCGGAAGGAAGATGCAGGGCTAAGAAGGTGGGTGGTGCTTAGGCCAGGTGACCAAGATCCACTTTCACCTGCTCCCCATCTGCAAAGGAAAAGAGGCTGGAGGGCTCCTTAAGTAGGGAATAAGTGTGGCAAACAGGACTGTACCAGGTGGGTGGAGCTTACTAAGTATGGAAAAAGAGTGGCAACCAGGTGGGCGGGACTTGCTAAATGGTGAAAAAGAGAGGTAACCAGGAAGGCACCAGGTGGGCAGGGCTTAGGCCAGGTGACCAAGATCCACTTGCACCTGCTCCCCATCTGCAAAGGAAAAGAGGCTGGATGTCTCATTAATTAGGGAAAAATAGCGGCAACCAGAAAGGCATCAGGTAGGTGGAGCTTGCTAAATTGGGAAAAAGAGCAGCAACCAGGAAGGCACCAGGTGGGCAGTGTATGCTAAGTGGGGAAAATATAGAACATGGGGGGGTTCTAGGGTTGACAAAGGAATGTTGGTGCAAATGAGGCTGAATCACATAGCAG
Organism: Ambystoma mexicanum; assembly: GCF_040938575.1. Lineage (NCBI taxonomy): Eukaryota > Metazoa > Chordata > Amphibia > Caudata > Ambystomatidae > Ambystoma > Ambystoma mexicanum. The sequence continues at coordinate 473,724,309 of NC_090928.1, read as the reverse complement.
AAACATAACTCTAGTCGTGTGCCAATTCTCAACAACCCTATTTGTAAGTCAGGGAAATTAACTGGGGTGGATGGAAATACATAGCTTTCTGGTTTATCCTTTCTTGATAAAAAAAGAGATGCACTCTTTCATCTGTTGCTGTAAGGTCACGGTTAAACACAATTCTTTGCTTCCAGCACTTCGTCATGAGCAGTTAGTTACCTTGCTCAGTCTTCCAGGTTTTGCATGTTTCGACCAAGCACATTTTGCCCATGTGGCACTTTGCACCTAAACCTGACTTCTGCTTGCCTGCAGTCCACCCGTGGCATCACCTTCAAGTCTTAATCCATCACCTACAAGGCAGTCGCCCTCAAGTCACCCAGCTGCCTCACAGAGAAAGTCAGACTCTCTGGCAGACATCACACCACAAGAAGCCAGGACACGTGCAGACTTGAAATCCGCCACTGCAAAATGGAAAGGACCAGAAAACAAGCCTTCTCTGCCTCCGCCCCAAGACTATGGAACCCCCACGCTTCTACAATTCAAAAAAGAGCTCAAGACCCAGCTCTTTAAGGAATCTCCTCTCCTCCACACCTAGGACATCACGTCACAACTGGCACACACCCGCCCCTATTCTCCCCACCACCCGGTACACCTGTACCCCTCCTGTGTTCCCCTCTGTATTCTCCCCACCCCCGGGTACACCTGTTCTGTTCTGTTGTTACCTCTGAAAAGTGCTCCGTTATGTATCTGTACTGTTGTATACCTCTGTAAAGCGCTCCTTGCTTGTCCAAGGCCGGCCTAAATGCAATCATAATAATGGCATGCATTCATTTCCCATTGAGTTGTTGAGATTAGGCACACGCTCATCAGTGTGCTCGTATTTCGAAACTCTGGAATGTTTCTTGGCATCAACACAATTCGCACACAGGTTGTATGCTGCTACACGGGAGAAGATCAGAAACGATGTGTATTTAACACACAGCACATCCCTATCTATTCAGGGGAAGCGGGTGGCTGGCTGACCATGTACGGCTCCTCCTCCGCCATGGAAGGCATTTAGGTGAATTCGGCGGGAAGGGCCATTAATGTGGAACCCGCGTCTTTTTTTCCACAGGATGCGGACAATATGTACTATACAGCACATATGTCATTTGTGTTTGCATTGGCTCGAATAGAGGCATTTAAATGCTTCTTTTAACAATGAAAAGAAATATATATATTTTTAAAAAAGGTAGGAGACGCATGCCCGGTGCTGAATGCAAGCATGGTTTTTTTCTGGGCACAATTATGGAATCTGTTTAAGAACAGTTCATCCTTGCGTAATTAAAGATTGCCTTGTAATGCTGCCAAGGTTAGCGAGACCTTGAGATACTTGCCATTGAAGTGCCAGTTTGTACAAGTAAAAGCACCAAATAAAAAAAAATGATGCCTTCTAATGTAGTTCAAAGTCATAGTGGCCCCCGCGTGCTGAACACTTGCTTTAATTGAAGGAGGTTAGCGCGATGCTGAAATGCTGGAGAGAGGGAGCGGGGAGGGCTGATCCCCCATTAATAATAAAGCAGAAGGGCCTGTTCTCTATAAAAACCTACACTCGGGATCATATATTATTGCTTCCACTCGCATCATTTTCTATATAAAATGATTATTTTACTGCAAATGTGAAATCATTTCTCTTTCAGGATGGAATTATTGTGAGCCTTTGTTTCCCACTGACCTTTGGGAATATTTTATAACTGCTGGATTTTTTTTAACCCTTTTGTGGGTTCTGTAATCTGTGGGATTGTGATGTGGGAAATTGGAAATTGTGCTCGGGCATATGCGCGCTCTTAAAGTAGGGTATACGAACTCTAAGTTTTAAACAGAAGTCCTTTGTAACTAATATTACATCAGTTTTTAACTGCAAATCCTACAAAAGGCATCTCAGAGAATTAAGCGCCCCATTCACAAAGTTTGTTGGGCAGGTGCACTCGCAAAAAGTGTAATTTGCGTACGAGCAAGTTCTGAATGGTCCACAGTGGAATCTGCATATACGCAGTGTGAACCTCTATGCGTGCGCATGCTTGCACTGTCTGTACGCAGATTGAGATGCATGTGCAAAATCTGCACACATGGACGTATGCGACTGTACTGTATGCTCTACTGCCTGGCTTGCTACTTTGCTGCGCTCTCTAAACAAATAACTACGTAATATCACTCAATGAAAGATCAATTGGCTGCAAAAGTAAAGTTAAGAAAGCAACCCCAAACCTAGTGTCCCCATAGCCTAGTGATATAATGAATTAGTACTTACTCATGCGCCTGATCTTGAACGGTGAGTCATAACTGGTTTTGTTCTTTGCTCTTAATGTTTCAATTATAGAAATAAAAGGCAACTTAATTGTTCAGAACGTTATGAAATACAGAACAACAGTTTTCTGTTAATTGACGAATGTATCTTGTTCTTCTTTTAATACAGCCATATTTGTCTGTTATACAGCCAACAAGTGTTTCGACCTATTCATATTCAGGTCTTCCTCAGGGATTAAATAGATCCTTGCCTCAGTAAATCTTGAATCAGTCTAGAATGCTCTGCGCCAACTTGCATTTTTATGCCATCCCCTAGTCTTCTGTTAACATTGACCATCAGGCATTGCACGTGAATCATTCAAACCAGCGTGATTACGCGTGGGCTAATGTTTGTGCAGTTTTCACCTATCCTGAAAACCCGGTGACTGTACTGCCTCCAATTTGCCCCAATTTGTATATACCAAATGTGATGGAGCAGAAAAGTCACCCTTCCCAGGTAATTCGAAAGAGATACACGACATGTCTTTGTAGGGCATGTTGGATCACAAAATCAATAGTCAATAACTTGCTATTTAGTTTATGCTATTATGTGGCAATTAAGTGCCATCCGTAAATTGAAAACATTTCATTGGACTAAAACACACAGATTGTTTAGTTATTTTGCCAACCCAATGACTGCTAAACGCTATGGCAATCCACACCCACTACTTGCCCCTCCCCCAGTACACTCCTTTCTTGCGCCTCTTTCAGCTAACACTATGGCTTGATAGTGTCATTTCTACTCAGTCTGTTGAGAGTTAACAGCTTCACTGCAGCTGTAAATGTTCTATTAGTGTAATAAAAATGTCTTAACCAATTGTGCCTTCAGCCACTTGATTTATATATCTTCCTTGGACCGAAGTCCTGGTAAAAAGAAGCATTGTCAAAGACAACCATTTTGGCTTGTGTATAGGTATGAGATAGGCACTTGCACACCACTGATATCATAGCATTTTCTAGCCGTTACGAACTTATGACGATGTAGCACCATTATGGCAGTGCCTGGCAAATGGCTATCCCATCCATACACACAAGCTAAAACTGTTGGCTTTGCCAATGTGTGTTTCCTTTGGTAAATACTTCCTACTATTTCAAACTGGTTCAAGTCAGATTTGGAATGTGTACAACACCCACAACTTACTTTCTGTAGAGAAATCTGCTCCTTTTCTGCAAACTGCCATTACATTTCAGGTGCAATGTTTGGCATAACTCATTTCTTTCTGCGTGCACATGATTTGTTTGGAGTCCCCCAGTGGTGCATATTCTGCATTGGAGCAGACACGATTTAAAGAAACTACACTTTGCTCGTGATTTCAAACTTCTTTACTAATGAGAATACATGTTTTTATCTCAGCCACTGTAATTTCTTTGCCACTTCCTGATAAAGCACTTCCAATCCAAAATGTTACTATACTTTTAAATTAATATTTCTCTTGTCCCAAAAAAAGAATGCCACAATATTTTTTACAAAGTATTCATTTTTTTCTTTTTAGTATATCCTACTAAAATCGAATATTGCTGTCATAATTAATTAAATTGGGTCCGGTAATATAATGAAAAACTCAATAGCCATCATAGTGTAACATTTATTCACCACACTGGCTGATAACACATCACCTACGTCTCATCTGCCTTACAGCCAACATTTTCTCCTTGCATCTAAACTCCCTCTGTCCCAATGTAGATGAGCAGGTGGATGAGTTTTCCCTAGCACCAGCCCCCTCGATGCTGTCATACTGGAATAGCTGGAGAAGAGCTATATGTGGGACTCCATGTGTTATGCCTGTATCGCATCAAGTGTATGAGAGAGGATATGCACTTAGGCAACCATACCAAATGTACCCTCGTACTGGAAGAGTGGAACGATGTCAGCACGCACCTTTGGACATCATGTAACGCGGAGTGAAATCTGACGAGGGCAGAGTGATGTCATGAAAAAGATAAACAAGGACACGCAGAAACGATATGAAAATACTTAAGAATAACGATGTAGCTGAAGTGAAAGAGAAACATGTATAAAATGATAAAGTAATCATAAACAAAAAAGATGAACTAACTTGCTGACCAATAAGTGTAAATATGCTGTAATGCAAGGTAGATGATACATATAGAAGCTTGCTATAGAGGAAAATATAACGTGGCAGGGACGGCCATGATAGGAAAATGGACGTCGGCTTGTGTAAAGATTCAATCCAGCTACCTCAGAAACAGACCAGGGGTGCAGAGACAGGAGACATTGGAAAGATAGCTTATTGGCACAATTAAAAAGGAGTCTGTGTTGGCCTGGGGTCAAGGATGCTATTTCAAGGACTAATTGCAAGGTACAAAGGCAGGCAGACGGGTACGCCATATGCGTAAGACATATTTCTCTTAGATTAAAGAAGATGAAAACATTTGCAAGAGACATTTGGACAATTAACAATGGATAAGGCTCCTACAAGAAAGAGCGAGCAAGTCTCTACAAGTCAAGAGGCGCAAGAACACCCAGCATGAGTAAATCAAATAGTAGTAAATAGGAGATTGAAATGGACAAATTTGCAGTCTCCTCACGCGGAGTTCCGAAGTCAAAAACAAGGGCTATTCATTAAGCCTCAAATGAAGATAGTGATGTGTTTACACTACCTTGAATGTTCCAGAACAGAGAGAAGACGACAAGGTTGTTGAACTGAGGATAGCACAGGGACAACAGCCTGGTCTTGGAAGCAAGACCATGCTGAGCAGCAGAGGTTTGAATCCTGTATCCGTGCTTAGAAACCGAACTGAGGTATGTTATTATGCGCGTTATAAAAAACAATTAATTAACTAAATTAAGGTCAACTACAGATGGGAAACTTTGGCTTATGGTTGGACTGATGAGAGATGATGGACTAATTGTGAAAGTGGGGAGTAATCTGACTTCACTCAAACACCTGAGTTTCATTTTGCTGTTAATGAGCTGAAAGTTCAAGGTTCGGTGAGCATAGCAACCAATCAGAGGGTCTATGGGGAAACGTGCTGTAGAAAGTTGCATACACCAATCTGTTGGCATTTTCTTTGCTATAATATGTATTATATTTCTATAGACATAATTTGAGGCGTGCACTACAGATAAAGGGAAGCCAATGACATCACTAACCCATATACATGCCATCGGTACATATGTTCGCCTAATTAATCCTTTCCATTAATAGGTTTTGTAGTTTGCCAAGTTGGATGACGTCATAGATGACGCATATTGGGGTATATAACCTCTGTGTATTCAAGTTTGTTTGTGAGTGTGCGAGCATCAGTCCATTGTTCATTAGTTTGCACTGCTTTGTTACATTGAGAATAAAGTAGTACTTTGCCATCTTTTCTGAGTCTGTCTGGTTATTTGGTATGAGATCTTTATTGTATTTTTATTGTATTTGGTTATTTATATAGTGCTCTTTGCCTACTTGTGTGGTCTCAATGTGCTTTTTCTTGGTTGGACACCCTGGGTGACCGTAGTTGATGTGATGGGAAATTCTAGGGAGTATAGCTTTGGAGATGCATGTGTGCATGTTGCCGTTCTAAGTCTTGGGTGGCAGGCAAGGCTCGCCTAAGCAGCCCAACAGAGGTCATACACATGGGTGGGTGCTTTTGAGGGATTGGGATAGATTGCTATTGTTGAGAGAGTTTATGTGAGGCCACCTATACCGGGTTCCTTTCAGGTGGTACTCGCTGTATGCTAGTGGCAGAGGTGTTGAGGTATGTCAGGTGTTTAAGTCTGGGCAGCTAAGTGTGATTCTAGACCGGATGTGCTTAGCCATAGCCGTATTTTATTGTGCATGGATGCTTGGCCGTGCCTGTGGCCTGTGTCCACACTAGTGATGTGAGATATACGTATCGTAAGCTGCGAAATTGTTCAGCTGGGGCAATATTTCTGCAGGTCTAGAATTGGGAATCCTCTTCCAAAGGGTGCTAGGTTTCACAATGTAGCAGGTTTCAGTATTTATTAAACATAGATGGAGGCTACACCTAGATTTGAGAATGTTGTATATTGGGAGAGAGGCCTAGATTTCACAATGCAATAGGTTTCAGCATATAGTAAACAGAGATAGAGGATACACCTAGATTTTAGAATCCTGTATCGTGGGAGCGAGGCCTAGGTTTCCAATGCTGTATGGTTCATCATATGATAAACAAAGAAGTAGGATACAAGCAAAGAAGGAGGCTACAGCTAGATTTTAGAATCTTGTATGGTGGCGGAGAGGCCTAGTTTTCACAAGGCCGTAGGTTTCAGCATATAGTACAGTAGGTTTCCGTAATATAACAGTCATCAATGCTTTGTTGTAGTTAGATTTGGGAGCATATTTGTAGTGGGCGATTGCTAGCATTGAGAATTCCCTGAGTGAGCGATGCTGGTTAACAATCGCTGTGATTCTTTAGTGATGGGGGTGGCTAGCCTGGGCTACTTATCACATTGTTTGTGGTCTCATGTGTACGGGCGGGTGAGGGTGTATCTAGCACAAGAGATGCTACAAGGTGTTACAGCACATTTTGGAAGTGGTGCAGATGGTTCAGGTCTAATCGACCTAGGCTCATATCCAGATCTTCAGATTTTCCGCTGCTTCCTACATTAGCCAGCAGATTGCAGTTTCCCGTGGAGATCGGCACGTAACAAAACACGTGTAAGAAGATACTGTTGGCAGCTCCTCTTTGATGAAATTCCTGACTGGTCCCCGCAGGTGCTCCGCGGACGGAAGGCTAACTGGTCAGTTGAGGAAGAGTCAATGCTGAGGGACCAGAGCTGAGACACAGATGTAAGTAGAACATTGAAGGTGGTAAAAATAGGAGGTGGGATTGTCTTTTAAATATAAGGTTTAAATGTAATAGGAATTTTTGAGACTATAAAGAAGAGAAGAAGATACCTCGATTGTCAGTTCCAAGGGGACAGAAGGTTATGCACTAAAAAGACTCCAAATAGGGTGTTAAGGATTCCTGAGGCAAAGCCAACAAAAAGAGTGTGTATCAAACTCCAAGATGCAGTAAAAATGAGGTGAGATACATTTACTAAGGATAGTACAGGAAGGTGTATGCAAGGAAAATGTATTGAAGTGCACATCTGTATGGAGTTTTAATATGATAGTATAAAGTTTGCTTTGTGTCTAGATTGATAGATATAAAATGACAGTACAAAAGTAAAGTGATTATTAGATTTTTAAATCAGAAGTTTGACGTCAATAAGGAGGATAACAATCAAAGGAAACAAATAAATAAAGATGAGAGTCTTAAAATGTCAATGATGAAACAACAAGACACTAAGACACTGATTCATGGATTATTTGCGCCAAAAAAAACTGGATTTGTGCGCCATTCTGCCCGAAAATCCCCATTTGTTAAACAGGGATTTGCTGGCAGAATAGTGCACAAATTCAGTATTTTTTGGCGCAAATAATCCATGAATCAGGGCCTAAATATTGACAGAAAGTGTAAACAAAGGAACAAGAAGAACAATGCCGCATTGATTTTAAAAGTGGTTAAAATATTTTGATTTTCATATAATAAGCAGCGATTGATGGTGCCTACTGAAATTGATCAGCGTGCTATATTTGATAAATTAAAAAGAACAATAAAAGGTTGGGTAAGTATAGATAGTCGACATCGACTTGTCATCATGGGATACACTCCTCTTCTACACTTATGTAGAACATTGCCAAAATAAGCAGCTAAAATAAGGAAGTATCATTCGGAGTGGGTTTGAGGCAAGACCAATAAGACACGTATGCTGTGGCCTTATGAGAGTTTGTTGTCAAAAACTGTATTGCGACGTATGATGACATATTTGCATACCAGATATAAGGGAAATAATTTACAGAAAAGGTTGGCTGTTTTAGAGTAATGGAAAATGTATCAGAGTGAGAAAGAAGACCCAGCTGAGAAGGAATGGATAGTTAATCAGCATAAAGGGGAGGATGAAAATTTGGCTCCTGTTTCCCCTGGAAATAAGAGCGTAGAGTCAGTGGAGAAGGGATTTTATCCATTGAAGGAATTAAAAGCAGCAGCGGGGTATGTTAATCCGACATATGAGTCCCCCACATATAACAGTGAGGATACTGCAAAAGAGAGCAAAAGCAGAGAACGCAAATATATATCGACATGCAATGAAAGTAAACAGTATTATGAGAGGAAGGACAGGCAAGATAGACAGATGGAGATAGAGGAGGATATCAATGTCATAGAAGCATAGCAACAATTGAAGCACAAGAGCGACTTGAGGAACAGAGATGGTCATAACAGCACTGTAGGGTGCTGCAAGGGAGACCAAGAATACCTACATGGGCTGATAAGCATGAAACAGAAAACCTAGGGACAACAATTGGGGATGTATATAGACAAATGAGGGATAAAGAAGGGTATAGATCCCAAGAGGCTATAGATGGATCTCTTGTGAGGGAAACAGGAGGTAGGTCAGGTGACAACATAACAGACAAACACATAACGCTGTCTTTAATCAGATGAGACTTTGATGATGCCAAGAAAGATAACAGTCATACAAGCTGTGGCATAAAGATGTCAGATGAAGAAAGGGAAGAAAATGAAAGAGAGCAAAGAGAGAGCGCATGTGGATTTTCAAAAGAATTGAGTGTAGAGAAAGGGATAAAATAGTCAGAATTAGAGGACCTCAAAGAAAAAAACACCATTATCGACACCATACACTGAGCGTTCACAAGCACGATTGTGCAGTGCAGGGGAAGAATCCCCGTTTTATTTAAGCAGATTAAGGGCATCAACGGGATGAAGACAAATGGACGAGACTAGCCCCACCTGGAAAACAAGAAGTGTAGGCAGGTATGATTATGGACCAGGATTTTTACAATTCCCATTATTAGAAAGAGGGGGGAGGATGACCACAATATATTCCATGGCCACAAATTGATTAAGCCAATTTCAGGTGTAAATTAAAGAGCTTAACTTCTGGTGCAGGAAATTGATTTATGAGAGAGAATGACATCAGGAATGATGTTAGCCATGTGTGACATAAAAGGCCTGCTAGCAGCTATTCTAGGGAATAGTGCTGATGACATTTGGAAGTGAGCAGGATACACAGGTGTGACTGCACAGAACAGGGCTCATGATGGAGTGCCATTTAATACATGCAGAACAGATGTATGGTGGGTGCTCAGAGTACAAATCTTGATACATCAGATATGGGTGCGATTATGACTAAGAAAACGGGAGAGGATGAAGACCGTGGTTGACTTCAATCAAGATATTCAAGAGAGATGGTGCCTTGCGATGAGAGCACCATGGGATAAAATAGTAGCATTATTTTACCACATTTTATGTCAGGGACTGCCCGAGCCTGTGCAACAGCAAATGAAGAAACAGGTGGGAATGCAAGCAAAACCATGGGCTGCAATACAGTTGGTGATTGTTCATGGAGAAGAATAATAAGAAAGCCAACAGTAGAAATCAGGAGGAGGTGAAGTTAGTTCAGATGAAGTTATCAAAATTAGCCATAGAGGGAGCAGTATTGATGAGTAATGAGGGTGTGGTGCACAGGAAATGCGACCAGTGCAGCAAAATAATGCAGTGTATCCCACGGATCAGGGTGGGTACAATTCTTGGCCAAGAGGAAGAGGGAATGGGCAGAGAGAAGGAGGACGAAGTGAATTTCAGAACCCCCAGGGAGGAGGAGGATTTAATGTTGGACAACCGCAAAAATGTTGGAATTGCGGGAGAATAGGACACATAGCCAGAACATGTAGAAGCGGAAGAGGTATGCAGGAAAATTGAGAAGCTCCAAGAGGGAGTATGCGCTATGTTCCACAATATAATACATAATACAGAACCACAGAGTATTATGCCCAAGACAACACACAGGCTCAGACATGTGTGCCATAATCACAGCAGATTCAGCAAGTGCCATTACAATTGCAATGGCCAGAAGGGCAACTTCAGCAAGTGCTCATGCAAACACATCAGGTACAAACACAGCAGGTGCAGACATAACAATCCATGGTACCACAATGACATATGAATACAGGAGTCCAGCAAGCACTTGCACCCAATGTATGGAGTGTGACCTTGATAGGAGGGAATCCTTTCACAGGTACAGGGATGGATTTATATCCACAGTAAAAGAGCTCACAGAGTGACCTGATGTGTTCAGTACTATCTGTGACACCAGACCCCCCAACAGGAACCAAGGGTCAGGTGTAACGCTCACCTGGTTCCCACGGAAGCGCGGCGTCAAAAGCGCAGAACTCTGAAGATGGACAGGAAGGGCCCCTCTATTCTGGCTTTCCTGGCTCGTTGGATACCCTCCTGTGCGTGAAAAGGGAGTATTACCAACTGTGGAACAATGCTCAAGCCTCCCACTCCCTTCCAACCCTCCACGATACCTCCTCCACGATTCCCCGTGAAGCCTCACCTTAGGGTTTGGAAGGATGAGCTCTCCATCCTGCTTCTGATGCAGGGGCGCGTTGAAACCCAGTTACTTCACTGGATTGAGGATTGATGGGAGTTCAGGTAAGCTTGACTGTTCAGGTAAGGCGCTATAAAAGTTCTGTTCAAAAGTTCAAGCTTAATAATAATGTTTGTTGTCTAATTGCAGCAAGCGCTAATGTCTTTGTCTTTTTTCCCCATAGGGGCCGGGGTCCGGAGATGCCAGGAAGCGGCAGGACCCGAAATGCAGTGGGAATAATCCAACAGGTAAGACTTAAAAGGAAACTGAGCTTTCCTTATTCCTTTTCTCCCTCTCACCTTTGTTCTTGTCTTTTTTCCTCTAGGCGCCGGGGCGTAGCTGAATCCGGAAGATCGCTGCTGAAGATGGAAGCGCCTTGCAAAGGTGAGTAAAATGCAGCGCTGCAGCGATCGAAACGAAATGCCTTTAAAATGATGTCTTCCTTTTCAGGGCCGTTGGAGAAATGACTCCGGGATGCAGATTTAGCAGGTAAGGGCTTTTCTTCTCCTATTCTCTTCCTTTCTCCCCTTGCAGGTGTTCCAGGGTGCTGGCAGGCGTGGCTGAAGTCAGGATGCAGGAGCTGACACGGTGAGCGTCCAGCTGCTAGGTGCAGAACAACGCGAAGCATGTGTGGCTGTTCGGGTGGGGTTTAAATAGCCTTGGAAGAAGTTCCTGGTATGTATCCTTCCACCAATCAGGTATGTATCCTTCCCCGACCACACCCGGGTGGTGAAGTAGTCCTACAGGTTAAGTAGTCCCATTCAGGCCTCAAGAGGGCCTGGATGAAGCAGCAAGGTCTGCATCAGGTAAGTGTGCACCCAAGCACTTAAACACATATCCTCTTCTATGAGCCTGGCGCCTAAGGTGCCAGGACTGGGGTCCGCTATGAGCCTGGCGCCTAAGGCGCCAGGACTGAGTCCAAAGGGCCCCGACTTGGGCCCGCTGAGACTTCCCTGGGGAAAATGATGTCTGCCTCTGGGGTTGCTGGGCCCGGCCTGGCTCCTTAGAGGTAGGCATCATGACATCAGGGTGACGATAGGAGGCAAGACATTTTCATTTCTTGTAGACACTGGAGCAACTTGTTCCAGTGTCTGTAAGGGAAAATACCCAATGTCACGTATTGCCATGAATGCGCAGGGATTCTCTGGGCCGATGAGTTTAGTTCCTTTCACAGACAAATTACCAATCTCTAGAGGAGAAAACAAAGTGTCAATGGCATTGTTATATTCTAGGCAGATACCAGTCAACATATTAGGGCGTGACTTAATGATGAAACTTAACATGGCGATATGCTTTACTGTTGAAGGAATAGTGTGTTCTACTCCAGAGATACATTATATGAATGTGAGAGAGCTTATATTAACCTTTGCGGGCCAGAAGGTATTACAAGCAGTTCCCTTAGATAAATAAGTATTTTTGTATGGAGGGACTGTTTTACTATCATGGTTACCCAGGTTGATAGGTAAACTATTGAGAATACCTGATGAATTTCTGTTTAGGCCACAAAGCCCCATGTATGATGAAGAAGGGCATATTATCCCCTTAGGGTAAGAAGCAGCAGTGATCAGAGAGGAAAGGGTGGTTCCTTATGGGACAGATGATGAGCGAAGAGGATGGAGGACACTGATAGCCCTCAGCCAAGGATACAGGTTGACAGATTTGACAGATGAGGAGCTGTTTCAGGATGAGTACTCAGGGAATGAATTACTATTTTCCATAAGTCTCACTTATTGGATCAACATAGAGAATAGAGAAATACCGCAAAAAATGGCGCTGGTAAAAAAGACTGTAATTTCTCCAGGAAGATTTAGAGAAAGTGCCAAATATTTGATGGACAACAGGTCCATATGATGTGGGTCTATTAAAAGGAATAGGAGGAGTTAAGATCAAGCTTAAACCAGGAGCTCTTATGCCATGAACAAAGCAATATCCCACATCGAGAGAAGCAGATGAAGGTATATTTGAGACCATTTCTACTTTAATGAAGCAAGGCATACTCGTTCCATCCAGTTCTCCATGTAACACGGCTGTGTACCCAGTGAAAAAATCAAAGGGGGGGGTCATGGAGATTCATACAGTACCTTTGCCCAGTAAATAATACATCGAAGTTGAGTTTCCTTTGGCTCCAAATCCTGTGACAGTATTGTGTAACAACCCATCTAAGGCCAGATATTTCACGGTCATAGATTTAAAGAACACATTCTTTTCAATTACCCTCCATGAAGACTCACAAGATTTGACTTCCTATTCGTATATAAATATTTGCCTGAAACATACTTGTTTGTCCTAGGCATACTGTGAGTCCCCTTGAATCTTTAATAGAGTCATTCAGATGGACCTAGGAAATCTTCAGCTCAAAATTGTAATAATTCAATATGTGGATGACATTTTGGTGTTTAGTGAGACAGGAGAAAGGTGCATAGAAGATTCAGTTAAGCTTATGACCATACTCTCAGAGAAAGTGTATAAGGTGAACAAAGAGAAGTTACAATATTGTCAGAAAGAGGTCTTGAATATAGGACAGCTAATTTCTCATGAAGGGAGGAAAGTGACACTTGAAAGAGCAGAAGCAATTATGAAGACCTTATAACCTAAAACAAAGAGAGAAATGCAGCAATTTATAGGCCTATGTAACTATTGTAGGGACTGGGTTTTTGTTTCGAGCACATATATTTGATCACTTGTAAAAGGACTCAAAGACACACAGGTGAGAAAGAGTAAAATGATATGGACATATGAAATGATTGAAGGATTTCAAGAATTAAAAAAGGCAATCAGTACAGCCCCTGTGTTAGGAATTCCAGATTATCATGAAGAATGTTATTTATTTTCTCATTCAAATGGAGAATTCATGACAGCAGTCCTTACACAGAAAATAAGATTAGGACACAGACATAAATCATTGGATTACTATAGTGGTATTCTAGATCCAATTATGAAAGGGGATTATCCCTGTAAGGAATCTTCAGCTGATGCTGCATTAGCGATTGGAAAAGCTTCAAGTATAACAATGGGGTGTTCAGTAACACTATTCATAGAGCATGCATTATTTGCAATTTTAGAGAAGCCTAAAAGTGCATTAACAACGTAAAGAGCATCAGGTTACAAGATCATTATTTGGAATCCTGTGATTAAAATTGTTAGATGCAAGACAGTGAACCCAGCAACATTCATAGGTGAACCAGTAGGGGAGGATGATTATGTACATGATTGCACAACGTATATTGAATACTTTGATGATATTCCCCAGGCTTGAGAAAATGCTCTTGGGAGGGGGGAAGTTCTCTTTATTGATGGTTCTTCAATAAATGACCAAACAACTGACAAAAGGCATACTGGATCAGCAGTAGTGAAGCTGAACCAAGAGGGTGAATTTGAGGTAGCGACAAGTGTGAGATTGCCTTCGCATTACTCAGCACAGGCTGCAGAATAAGTGGCACTTATTGCCGCACTTCAGAGATTTGAGGACGAGGAAGTGACGGACGGTGTACTCTGACTCCGCCTACGTGATGTCGACTGTACATGTCGATTTGTCACGCTGGAAAAAGAGGGGCTTCCTCCGTGCAGATGACACTCCATTGCAAAATGTGGCCCTATTGGGTAAGCTTATTGTAGCATTAGGACTCCCGCTGACACTCGCAGTCGTAAAATGCACAGCATATTCTAAAAGGGCAGACAAAATTTCCCACAGCAACAAAGCCACAATTTTAGAAGTTAAGAAGCATTATTGAAAGCAGTGCTGGAGCAGCTTCACTACTCTGCGCATGTGACTCAAGAGTCTTTCTGCTGCAATTGCAGAAGATTGGATTAAGCCAAATATGTTGGAGCATGTGGCACAGTTTATTGTAAATTGCATCGTGTGCCAGGAATTGACTGCAGGGAACACTTTGCGAACAGGGAGAGGAGCAATCCCTAGACCCAATGGCCCATTCCAGCATGTATAAATATACTATGTGGCTATGCTGCAGACATGCAATGGTTACAGATGTATGCTGGTCGTGGTATGTCCTTTTTCTAGATGGGTCGAGGCAGGTCCATACATGCACCCTGATGCCACGTCCGCCACCAAGTTCCTCGTGCATGATGTATTCCCAAGATGGGTGTGTGCGAGGTTTTGTGGCCTGACAATGGACCACATTTTGTAAATGAATTGTTTTATTAAATAGTTCTTTTATTTGGCATTAAGTATACATTTTTCTTAGCTCATCATCCAGAGGTGACAGGCGTCTGTGAGAGATTAAATGGATTATTGAAGGAAAGGATTGCAAAAATAAAAATGACTTTAAAGAAGGGGTGCTTGCATTGCTTACCAATTGCCTTGTACGCTCTAAGAAATCAGCCAGGCTCAGATCACCATCTAACTCCTCATGATTTGGTGACTGGACGCCGCATGAGAACCTTTCTTGCTCCTCCAACTAGGTTAAAAACTGATACCCATACTGTACCGACAACATTAGGTGAGGAGATGCATGATTACCTAACAACAATGATTGTGTTTCTTTCATCTCTCAACATGTCAAGAATCGAAGGGAGGGGTCAAAGAGAAATGACAAAGATAATCAACCCATTGATACAGAGGATTTATTGAAGCAACCCAGTCTATACCCAGGGGACCAGGTGGTGGTACGAAGGTTTATATGTACTTGGAGTACAGCCCATTTTGAAGGACCCTAGGAGATGGAACAAATTACCCTCCCAGCTGCCAAGTTAAATGGAAGAAGAGGTTGGCTGAATTTGAATGACACAAAGCATATAAAGAAGAAACCCAGACCCCTCCTGCATCTACTGACCGTGAAGCAAGAGAAGAAGTTCTGTGCATGCAAACTCATTCAATGGCCAAAGACAGGGAGAGTGAAGAACACAAAAGCACTTTAAAATAGAGACCAATATCTTTCAACATTTGACAAGGAATAAATAGAATTGCCCTTATCCTGGAGTTTTTTAGGCTCATGAAGCAATGTTTTAATGTACCGGAGTGGAAGAAAAGTAACACACTTCACCTCTTATGTTACCCATTGTATTAACGATGCACACATTCTTGTATGTTGTTTTAATATATATATATATATTAAATATATATAGTTATGGTTAAGTTGCTGTTTCCATAGGAAGAGCACTTTTTGGGCGGCTCATAACTCCTCTCCCCCTGGACGAATCATTACCAACGTTTGCAAAACAAGTATATGGGACACTCTGAATTGTTTTCCAAAGTTTGGTAAGGATTCGTCCAGGGGGGCCAAAGTTATAGGGGTGGTCCCAAAACATCTTTTTTTCCCATAGACTGAATGAGGGAAAAACTTTTCGCACGGCTACAGGCCAAACCACTGGACGGATTGTCATAATTTTTGTGGAAGGGGCAGGGGCTTGTTCCCAAAGGCGTGCTTTTGTAAATTTTGTTAGAAATCCTACTGTACTTTCCTTTAAAACAATCAAAAAGTAGCACTCTAAGAATTAGTGATATCTATATCCGCTCCGCGGTCCCACTTCCCTGTTATCTCAGTGAAGCATATTTCTATTGGCTAATCGATGGCATTCTGTACAGCAACATGTTGCGCTTTCACCGATTGGTTCTGTCGTGGCGTTAAGTGCGTAGCGTTCTTTTTATACGGCCGCCATGGTGATTTCGTTTTTGTGTTGTACGCCGAAATCCCCGCAAACAAACCTTTATGAAACACTGTGTGCAATGGTAAGCATTAGTTATATGTGGCAGTAGAAAGTGAAACAGTGCTTTGTTCTTGTTACCACTATCGTACCGTGCAGTGAAACTTGGTAGTGACTGTACGACAAGTCCTTACTGCGTCTATGTAAGAAACAACTACCAAAAGTACTGCGGTTACACTGGCGTCATATATTTTGGAATCTGAGGCAGCCACCTGCACGGTTTTGTAAATACAGTGCGTCTGCACGTGGTTGGGAGTAACGGTTCTCATGATTGACTGCTGCTATGTTGTTGCAAAATGAGAATGTATTTGCGTTCGGAGTGAAGGCCAGTTTATTTTATTTCATTTTTTCAGTAGGCGCTCAGTGTGGTCGCACATGCAGCAGACCTCATAAGGGTCAATTGTTTTTCGACCTTGACATACCGGGAACGGAGACAGAAAAAATTGTGGGAGTGCGGAGGCCGAAATGGAGCCAGTGCATATCATGTAAGCTTATTTTTCAGGCCTATACACCAATCTGCCATTATTTACTTAGTCTGAAAAAAAAATATTCCTAGGAATGCATTTGAAACTTTGTGTGCCGTTGAAATTTCAGATTGCACATTACCGCCGTCTGTACTATGCCACTACAATTTCCACTATTATCTACAAAATGTATGTAGCATTGATATTTTTTTACCTATTATGCCGATAGTATATTGTCTCCGTTTGTAGGGAGTTAGTACTTTTCCCCTCATAACATTATTTGTTTATAGAAATGTTATTTGTTACACCATACATTTCCATAAAGGCTTCGTATTGATAGATTTTTCTTTTTTTCTCCTCAGTTACCTCCTTCCTTATTGCGAATGTCATGGTTTGCAGCGTCCGAGTGATGGGTTTTTCAATCGTCAAGTGCAGCTATTCGTCACCGGTTGTATGTGCGTCATCTTTCAATGGGATGACCGCATCGGACCTCTATGCCCGTAAGAAGTTGTGGCGGTACGAAGCAACATATTTCCTTTCTGGTGTCATAGTTCGCGGCCATTCACGTCGCCATGTAAATCTCTGTGACAGCAATACGCCTACTGTGTCAACGACGCTTAATTTCAGTGCGGTTAAACAACAACGTCACCATTGCCACTAACATTATAAGTATACTTTCTGATGGACTGCTTCACAGCGATTGCCGCCGTCTTGTCAATGAATGCGAGAGGAAGCCGACTACTGTGTCGCAATTGCATACTGTGTGTGTTCTAAAAACTGTGCCGCCAACGCATGGTTATTGTGTGGGAAAAAATCAACGTGGCCGTCATCCTTGACCTTTTCATTGTGCTACAGAGACACTCAATTCCGATTTTGTTTGCCACTGAGGAGAGGGCGATGATTTAGCGCTGTGCATTGTGAAATAAAAGTACCTTACTACTTTTTACATGTTAGTGTGTTTTTTAACCATTTCATGTTTCCCTTCACAATGTGCCATTCTACATTGCAGGTTGTAGTATGTTCTTTACTAGGTGCCATATCACGGTACATAAGTCTTTATTCAATCATTTCTTTACGCTGCCAAGGCACATTATCCAAACCGCTATTGCATGCCACTTGCTTTGACAACGTAAGGCTCAATGCCATCTATTATGCTTGTGTGCCGTTAGGGTACTTTCTGTTACCCAGATGCCCCAATTACCAAGAGCAGTTCTGCATGAAGACGCTATGTTGTCATATTTGCTATCTTTTCAAAAGTGGAAAAATGAGATCAGGTGCAGTGAAAGTATTTGCTGTACAAAAATGTTTCAACAGTATGATTCCTTATACCTTCTCACTTCCCGTTTCTTCACCCATTTCTCCTTGTGACACTTACACAAAGATGTGTGCACAGGTCGGTGGTGATGGGGTTGCTTGCAATATTTCTACCATTAGTGCACTTCGCTTCAGAGGGTTTGTTGGGATTTTGTCCACACATTAGAACACTAATTCTTTGCCTTCTGTACGCACATTTTTGCCAAACATATTCCCTGTATGTTCCACACATTCATGGAAAGGTCATTGTGCATGAACAAACACCTTTGTGTTTTACATGTGGTAGTGTTTTCACACTTCACAAGTGTCGTCATGTACATAACACAACAACGGTATGCCTTTCGTCTCTGAAGGGTACGCTGTAGATATGCTTACTGACCACAATGCCGGGGCGGTACATACTGCCATTTACTAGTTGGGACAAAACATTACATTGCAGTCGCCATGTGCACCACGCACTGGCTTTCTGTTAAAGGTGTTGCTGACAACCACACATTTTAAAACGAATGCAAATCTTCTTCGCCCACTACGATTACACGTTTTACTTTTTTACTTTCTGGCAGCTGTAATGGAAAGCGGAAAAAGACTTTCTATGCAACGGCCGCCTTCCCTTTCCATGGTGGCCATCTTGGAAAAGGATTTGTTTTCTTCAAACGGGAAGATAAAAAGTTGAAGATAAAAAATCCTTTCTTTTGGTGCAATGGATTAGTGGCGTAAAATCTGTATAGCTAATGGAATTCAGCGCTCATTTTTTTAGGATACAATGGAGTTTGCTGATTCAAAGACCTCGGTATGCACTCTTCCTTCTATTGTGGTGCAAACTTCTTTGCCTTGTGTACGCACATTTTTGCCAAACATATTCCCTGTACTTTCCACACATTTACGGAAAAATAATTGCGCACAAACAAACACCTTTGTGTTTTACATGTGGTAGTGTTTTCATACGTCACAAGTGTCGTCATGTACATAAGAAATCAACGGTACGCCTTTCGTCTCAGAAGGGTACGCTGTCAGTATGCTTGCTGGCCACAATGTCGGGGAGATACATACTGTCATGTACTGTTTGGGAGAAAACATAGCATTGTAGTCGCCATGTGCACCCGGCACTGGCTTTCTGTTAAAGGTGTAGCTGATAACCACACATTTTAGAACAAATACAAATCTTCTTTGCCCAGTACGGTCACACGTTTTCCTTTTTTACTTTCTGGTAGCTGTAATGGAAAGTGGCAAAAGACTTTCTATGCAACGGCCGCCTTCCCTTTCCATGGTGGCCATCTTGGGAAAGGCTTTCCTTTATTCAAACGGGAACGTCGGAGGCATTCCGGTTGCAGATAAAAAATCCATTCTTTTGGTGCAATGGGTTAGTGCCGTAAACTCTGTATTGGTAATGGCATTCAGCCCCCATTTTTTTAGGGTGCAATGGGGTTTACTGCTTCAAAGACCTCTGTATGCACTCTTGCGTCTATTGTGGTGCAAACTTGCCCTGTTGAGTTGTGAATGGGAATTGTTTCAGTTACAAATTCGTACAACAATATACAATTTCCTTCCGCACTATCAACAACTCACCCATACTATTGTGAAGTGTGTATGAGTTTTGTACCATGTGGCCATGCTGTGCTACAGCATATGCTACTGTGCAATTTGTAGAAAGAAGGACGCTGCAGTCAAATGTTGCTTTATAGTATGCTTATGTGTTACTATTGGAATCCTTCCAAATACTCAATACAAACTTTGGTCAATTTATAAGATTCACTTACAGTACTGCCAACGTATGCAAATAAATGAAAAAACGTTTCTCAAAGGGACATTATGGTTACTTTGCGCTACTAAAAACGTCCAAAATTCACTACAAAAAAAAGTTGTTAAAGGGACGATATGGTTAAGTTGCCCTATTAAAAACCTATGCCATTCTGTAACAAAACTTTGTAAAAAGGCTGTTATGATTACAAGTAAAATCTAAAAACCCCTGAAATTCGGGAGTTATGGTAGGCTAATCACCCATTTTTCCCATCAGCACTCTCCACTGCTACCACTACAACCCCGACCATAACAGATGCCACCACTCATGTCATTGATGCCATCACTGACGCCATCACTTCTTTAGCCCCTTTCTTTTATGTCAGCTAAGCAACCATACTCGCGCCACCACCCTGCACTGCTAAGACTAACACCCAGGATATCAAAGATGACATGATAAATGTCATTAACATTACGAATATCATACCTTCATCTTGTGCGCTGCACACAATGTTATGTTTCTGTATGAGTAGCTTAGTATACTAGATAGAACCCCATAATAGGATGCTATTTATATCAATGCATCGTTCAATGCACTTATTAGGGTATATTTCTTGCAATGATTCTTGACACTTTTTTCGGAACATAATAAGAATCCCTTCTACACATATTTCATGAGAAGTACATACACATGTGATGTCATCAGTGATGTCATCAATGACATTTGTGATGTCATCTTTGATGTCCTGGGTGTTAGTCTTAGCAGTGCACGGTGGTGGCGCGAGTTATGGTTGCTTAGCTTACCATAACTGGCGAATTTCAAGGGTTTTTGGGTTTTACTTGGAACCATAACGTCCCTTTAACAAAGTTTTTTCACTGAATTTCATAGGTTTTTAGTAGCGTTTTTAGTAGCGCAACTTAACCATAACGTCCCTTTAACAAAGTTTTTTTCACTGAATTTCATATGTTTTTAGTAGCGCAACTTAACCATAGCGTCCCTTTAACAAAGTTTTTTCACTGAATTTCATAGTTTTTTAGTAGCACAACTTAACAATAATGAGTTTGACTTTATATACATGTCATATGGAACTGACTAGATCTCTTCTTATGAACTTGATGTCCGCAAACGTATTTAATGTTCGCGGACACGAACAGTACCACTACCTAAAAACTGTGGGGGGGTGATGGGGTATGTTTGATTGTAACATTTAACAAATTCAAAAAGCAGCACACAAACACATTATATATAGTAATACATAAGAAATGTAACCCATATATGTAACACACTAACCATTCATTTAAATACAATATGTTCTGAAATGGAATATACCACAAGAAGATAAATTGGCTTCCAACATAATTACCTCACAGACACAACAGAACTGAGAACAAGACCAGACCCACTGAATACATAGGACTTATCTTACCAGAAATAGTAAGTGTACTTCATTTTACTCATATATTTATAAACTTTCTGTATTAGATTAAAAAATATATTATCTTTTTTTTTTTTCTCACAGAAATGTCTAGTACTCTGGAATGGCTAGAGGACAATTTCCCACATGAAGAAATGTCACAAGATAGTGAAACTAATGGTAAACACTTTATAATATAAACCATTTATTTATTATTTTTTTTATATACATTTAACATATATATTATTTTTTTGTACAGAGCATACCAAAATAGAAAAAACTTCAGAAAACCGTGTTATGGATAACAGTCTTTACAATATAGAAGAAAAAATGGATGTATTGTTGGCTAATTTTAATAATTTAAAAACTTTTGTAGAAAATCATTTCAAACCAAAAACCTCGTACCATTGCCCTACATGTACTTGTCCCTCCTCACCATATCCCAGTCAATTATCCCCAAACCCTCTCCATAATCCAAAACGTTTTGATGAGACTTCCATCCCTTCTTCACCTAATACCAATCATGTTGAAACCCCAAATTCTCCTGTTTTTGTTTCTGTTTCTGCCTCACCTTCTCTGTCATAAATTATATATCAATACCAAATTGTGAATCCATTCCATTTCAGCAACTTGTACAAAATGCAAACCATGGTAGATTATGCTCTACCTGCAATTCAGATATTCGCTCCACGTTAGTAATACAAACACATAGTAAATACGTAATACTTATGCTTCTACGTTACAATGCAGATGCTACCAAAAACAACTGCAAGCTGACTGGATTCACACATAGTCAAATATCACTTGGTAAGAAAACCTTCACAACAATAGGTATAATCTACCACGCAGGAGCCACAACCAATTCAGGGCACTACACGGCATATTTAAAAAAGAAATGTGGATGGTTTGAATGTAATGATAGTACCATTACTCTAAAGCAGAGGTTACCAGCAAATCTTACAAACGCTTATTTGATGTTCTTAAAACTAAAGTTTGATAAATAAACTGTATTTAAACCTTTAAGTAAATTTGTGTTAAAAAATATAAACTGTTAGAATCCTCCAAAAGCTATCTAACTGCTCAAAGATTCTACAACAACTAATCAGATAAATGAATACCACTAAATTAGACCAAAAACTACACAGTTAGAATACGCCAATTGGTATCTAACTGTCCCAAAATTATAAATTTGTGTTAAAATAATCTAAACTGTTAGAATACTCCAAAAGCTATCTAACAGCTCACAGATTCTACAACAACTAATCAGATAAATGAATGCCACTAAATTAGGCCAAAAAATACACAGTTAGAATACGCCAATTGGTATCTAACTGTCCCAAAATTCAACAATATCCAAATAGATAAATCAAAACCACTAAAATATATTAAAAGAATAGACCGTTAGAATACGCCAATTGGTATCTAACTGCTCCAAAATTTTATAATATCAAAACAAATGAAGAATCTGTTACTGCTCCAAAAAAAATACAACAAAGCAAAGTATAAAACATTAGCCAGAAACAACAAGTAAACACTGAAAACAAACAAACAAATAAACTGTAGCATAACAGAAAAAGGTTTTTTTTTAATCCAACATGGATTTTTTTTTCTCCCACAGACCCAATGATTTTAGCAACAAATACAGAAACTGAGCAAATTGCACAGTACTCTGATTTGTACTCTACTAAATATGAGGGTCGAAAAAAAATAAAAGTATATTGCTTATACAATGTAATAAGTCATTACAAAATACTAATACTAACATGCTATTTTCTTTTATCACAGAAATGAAGAAGAAAAACATGGACTCCCATTACTAGACCAAACAGTAAGTATACAATAATAAGGACAACCATAGCAGCATATCACATCCATAGTATCTAATACCTTGTTCCTTATACATTTGTTTTTCACCCAAAGTTATAAGCAAATATGAATGTGATATGCTGCGGTGGTTGTTGCCGGGGAATACAGTCTTGGGTGCATGGCCAAATGGCCATGCACCCAAGACTCTATGCCCTGGCAACAACCACCGCAGCATATCACATCCATAGAGTCAAACATTTCAACTATGATCTATGGGAAACTTTTAATGTCCGCGAACAATGTGAGTGTTCTTAGAACACTTTGAACTTGCCAGCGAACAATACGGACACCGTTTTCAGGACACTCCCTTCGAACATTTCAGAACAACGCGATAGTTCTTAGAACACTTTCAACTTAACAACGAACAATACGGACAGCGTCCTAAGGACACCCCCTACGAACATTCCAGGACACCGGGAGTGTTCTCAAAAACGTCTTCAGAACACCCCCATTTTGTTTATTTGCGAACATTTCAGGACACCGCAGCTGTTCTTAGAACACATTCAACTTGACAGAGAACAATACGGACAGCGGCCTCGGGACACCCCCTACGAACACTCCCCGGACACCACGAGTGTTCTTAGAAGCGTCTTCAGAACACCACCATCTTGTTTATTTGTGAACATTTCAGGACACCGCGAGTGTGCTTAGGACACATTCAACTTGACAGAGAACAATACGGACAGCGTCCTCAGGACACCCCCTACGAACATTCCAGGACACCGGGAGTGTTCTTAGAAGCTTCTTCAGAACACCACCATCTTGTTTATTTGCGAACATTTCAGGACACCGCGAGTGTTCCTAGGACACATTCAACTTGACAGAGAACAATACGGACAGCGTCCTCAGGACACCCCCTACGAACACTCCCCGGACACCGCGACTGTTCTTAGAAGCGTCTTCAGAACACCACCATCTTGTTTATTTGCGAACATTTCAGGACACCGCGAGTGTTCTTAGGACACATTCAACTTGACAGAGAACAATACGGACAGCGTCCTCAGGACACCCCTTACGAACATTTCAGGACACCGGGAGTGTTCTCAAAAACATCTTCAGAACACCCCCATTTTGTTTATTTGAGAACATTTCAGGACAGCGCGGGTGTTCTTAGAACACATTCAACTTGACAGAGAACAATACGGACAGCGTCCTCAGGACACCCCCTATGAACACTCCCCAGACACCGCCAGTGTTCTTAGAACAGTTTCACTTTGCTTGCGAACAAAACGGACACATATTGAGTCCTTAGAACACCCCCCAGTCAGTTTATTTAGAACATTTCAGAACACCTGTGATGTCTGCAAACAAATCGAACACAAAAAGAACGTCCAACACATAAAAAACACATCTTTCATCCTATCTCATACACTCCCACCCTCCCCAAACACTCCTACACACCAACACACTCTACAAAATACACATTTTGAACAAAGTTTCACCGCGCAGTCCGTGGACGTCCGCGAATCCAAGATGGCGGGCGCTACCGAAAAATCTGACGCGCTTCACGCTCCATGTCGTCCAATCAGTGAACACGTTGCATGTCCGCGAAACATCACGCAAGACGATTGGCCAATCAGGACACTGTCCGCGGAGCGAACAGGGAAGTGTGTCCGCGAACCGAACACAGATATCACTAATTTTTTACCTACTTTTTGGTCATTTTAAAAAAAACTACTGGACGGATTTTCACCAAATTTGCAAAAGCACGCTTTTGGGACCAAGCCGCTGCTCCTGGTCCAAATTTGGTGGAAATCCGTCCAGCGGTTTGGGCTGTAGGCGCGAGCAAACATTTTTTCCCATTCAGTCTATGGGAAAAAAAAAGTTTTGGGACCCCCCCCTATAACTTTGCCCCCCCTGGACGAATCCTCACCAAACTTTGCAAATAAATTCAGAGTGACCCAAATACCTTTAAGCCACCCAAAAAGTGCTCTTCCTATGGAAACAGCAACTTAACCATAACTACATGGCCACTACCGTGGCCATGTAATATATACATATATATATATATTACAGTGTTATCCAACTTTAGTAAGACGACATATGAATACAGGAATACAGTGATGTCTTTCGGTAATCCAAAGAACAATCATATTATTTTCAGAATAGTTATAGCCATCATTTTGCAGTTCTTGATCTAAAAGTGTGATCCATAAAGAATTACAGAATTATATATATATTTATATATATATATATGGCCTGCGTTAGCAGCCATGTACTTATGGTTAAATTGCTAAACCCATAGGAAGAGCACTTTTTGGGTGGCTTATAACATCGCTCCCCCTGGACGAATCTTCACCAAATTTAGAAAAAAATGTATATGGCCCACTCTGAATTTATTCCCATAGTTCGGTGAGGTTTGGTCTGGGGGGGCAAAGTTATAGTGGGGTCCCAAAATGTCTTTTTTTCCCATAGACATGATGGGAAAAAATTTGCTCACACCTACAGCCCAACCCGCTGGATGGATGTTCATCAAATTTGCGGCAGGAGTGTCCACTTGGTCCCGAAAGCGTGCTTTTGTTAATTTGTTGTAAATCTGTCCAGTAGTTCTTTTATAAATGACCAAAACGCAAGGCAAACAAATTTGTGATATCTATGTCCGCTCCGCGGACACACCTCTCTGTTCGCTCCGCGGACAGGACACTGATTGGCTAATTGACTTGTGTCATGTCTACAGACACACAATGTGTGCACTGATTGGTTGGCGTGAAGTGTGAGGTGCATCAGATTTTTTGAAACACCCGCCATCTTGGATTTGCGGACATCGGCCGGTGTCTGCGGACATCGCGGTAAAACATATTAAAAAACACAACATTGCACTTGTCAAATTTATCAAATAATCTCTGGGGAGGTGATGGGTGATGTGTATGGGATGGAATATGGCTGCAAGAAGCAAAAAAAAACAGGTGTTTTTCACTGCAAAAGTCCACGAACAGTCCGGATGTTCGCGAACAGTCCTGTGAAAGTTTGCGGACACCTCTGCATTACTAGTTTGGTGAAAAGCAGTTCTTTGATGGCTTATAACTTTGGTGCCACTTAATGGAATTGCATGTAATTATATTCCTGACTTGATCCCGGAGTTTGCAAAGTTTGGTGGGATTCTGTCAAGAGGGGGCAAAATTAGAGGGGGGTCCCAAAATAATGTAAGGCCTTATAAATGAGGTGCCATTTGACAAATATACACTTAATTTGGCAAACTGATAATACAAATAGATATACATGTTTTTGCAATGGTTTGGTGGGATTTTGTGGTTTTGGTGGCAAAATTACAGGGGGGGGTCCCAAAATAATATAGAGGCTTATAAATGAGGCGCCATTTGACAAATCTACACTTAATTTGGCAAACTGATAATAGATCTAGACATAAATGTTTTTGCAAAGTTTGGTGGGATTTTGTCAAGAGGGAGGGCCCCAAAATATTGCAAAGGCTTATAAATGTGGTGCCATTTCACAAATCTACACAAAGGTTTCCAAAAAGATTATAGATCTAGATATAAATGTTTTCGTAAAGTCTGAATGGATTTTGTCAAGTGGGGGCTAGGTTATATGACGAGTGTATGTGCATCATTTGACACTTTTGAAAAAATAAAACATGGGTGAATTTCCAGCAAACTTATGTAAGGAGCATTGGGAAGGACCTGAAAGCATGGTTTTGCAAATGTGCACGGGTTATATTTTTTGACAAGTGTCATAATGTAGGTACAAAAAATAGTGATATACCTTTGGTGACTGAGGTGTAGCCTGTGGCCATGGGCAGTGGCCAGATTGTCCGGGTCATGGAATAAGGTCATGATCCGGACAATCTGGCTACTGGCCATGACCACGAGGGACAAAACATGGGGTTAAAGTGGCCATGTCCACCTGGGACTGGCTTTGTAGTAAAGTTATTCCAAATTGGGATGGATTTGAAAAGGAAGAAAAATGTGCTTGTGGTAATATGGTCATAGAGTTCTCTTTTTGCCTTCTGCAGGCTGCCATTGAAAGCGAAGAGGGGCTCTGAATGGAACCCCACCTTCCCTTTCCATGGTGGCCATCTTGGAAAAGGATTTTCCTTCCTACACCGGGACGCCTCGCGGTGTAGGAAGAAAAATCCTTTTTTTAGCACCCTGGGTTCCCCCTTTTTTGGGAACCTAGGATGCTAATGCCCTCCATACCACATTACAGGGGCTGGAATGGAGGGATAATGGTCCAGAGACCTCGTTATCCACCCTCACTTCGCTCGGGCTGATAACTTGGGCTGCCAGGCCAGTGTCCACTGTTGCATCCCTGGAATGGAGGATACATGCCACAATATTGCCATTAGCATAACACAAAATGCAAATGGAAATGTTGGAAAATCTTATTGAGTTTATGTACTTTACTGAGAAATATAAAGTAGATGGAGTCTATATGTTTTTTTTTAGTTCTATTTTTTAACTGTGAAAGATGGTTCCTAAAGGAACATTTCTTTTATTGTTTTTGGATGCAGTACAGCATAGAACGAAACGTGAGGAGGGAAATGACGGAAGAGGCACCAAACACTAATATGGAGGGTCAGGTGGACAGGGGAAAATGTTGCGCCTGTGTTATGGCATTAGCTGATTCCATTTTAAGATAAATAACAGTTTTGTTAAATGGATGAACTGTGTACCAGATTGTTAATGGATGAGTAGGAATAGGTGTTGGAGCTGTGCAAAAGAAGGAAATTATGAAGTTGACAGTTCCTAGATCAGTAGAAAATACAGTTCTGAACTGTCCGCAAAGCACGGATCTTATCGTGAAGTGCGGACGGGTTCTCAGAGACGTCATCATGCCGCGCACTGTCCGGAAGGTTCCGCAATGAAGTCAGATGTTCGTAGATGTTATGGTTAAGTTGCACTAATAAAAACCTAGGAAATTTAATGAAAAAACGTTGTTAAAGGGACGTTATGGGTAAGTTGCGCTAATTAAAACCTATCAAATTCAGTGAAAAAAGTTTGTTAAAGGGACGTTATGGTTACAAGTAAAACCGAAAAACCCCTGAAATTCGCCAGTTATGGTAAGCTAAGCAACCATAACTCTCGCCACCACCGTGCACTGCTAAGAATAACACCCATGAAATCAAAGATGACATCACAGATATGATTGATGACATCACTGATGATATCACATGTCTAGCCCCTTCTTATTTTGTTCACTGATGTACCTAGGCCATGTGAGTTTATTCACTGATAGTCAAAAACTTAAAATTCAAAAAATATTACATTTGTAGACGTTGCTATTCTCACATGTTCTTACAGTACTTTCCTTAGAATTCAATTGCATATTATGATGCACATACATAGGGGAAGAAGCAGGCCTGAAAGACAGCAATCATTTCTATGCGTAAAGATAATCATGTTGGTTATACACAGTGGCTCATGATACTGCCTCTTGTTTACTGAGTTTACTCTCCCTGTATAAACCCCATATCTGTATACATTGTGGTCTCGTAATGTTTTCTGTGTAGTAGTACAAGCATGTAGTAAGTGATGCATTATTACCTACTTAGTATATGTTTCACAGTATGCAAAAGTGTGATACAGAAGCATTCACCGTTTTACTATCCAACATGGGAAAATTAGAAATATCACATCTCTATGGTGTATGCTGCAGCCAATGCCTATGTTTCTATATGAGTAGGTTCCTGTTCTAGAAACAACACTGCAATGGAATGTTCTTTGGAGCAATACATTGCATAATCAAGTATGTAGTTCATCACACATCTCCAGATGACCCCTGACACTTTTTTGACAACATTACATTCACAACCCACTTAGAATTAAAGCAAAATGCTTCAGAATATAAGAGGCTCATTGCCATCAAGAAAATCGATGAGTTTCATGGAATAATAATTGTGATATCATTCTGTGTTATGATTTGTGTTTTCCTCCTGATTATTATGGCATTTAGACATGTTACAAAAAATGATA
The DNA here is from genome assembly GCF_040938575.1 of Ambystoma mexicanum. Taxonomy (NCBI): domain Eukaryota; kingdom Metazoa; phylum Chordata; class Amphibia; order Caudata; family Ambystomatidae; genus Ambystoma; species Ambystoma mexicanum. The sequence continues at coordinate 473,695,205 of NC_090928.1, read as the reverse complement.
TAGACATGATGGGTAACAATGAAACTTTACTATTGCCCCCAATAAAAGTACAGGCAGCATTTTCTATAATCTTACGAGGAATCTATTTCAATTTAAAAGGGATGTTGGGGATGACCATGAAGATATAAAGACATATCTTGATACTTCGTCTCATTGAAAAAAAATATTTATGGTATCAGCACATGAAGGAGGTGGGAGAGAGAGAGAACGTCAGATGAAAGCTGATATGACTGTTCCTTAATGCATATGCCATGAATGCAGCAAGGACATTTATTGCCAAAGAGATGCCTGCACATGATGCAATATATCTCAGTCATCTAGCAGCGTGTACGACCAGAGGGCAATTCGAAGGAACATGGGCAACTTCATGATGGTGATCAAGAGGAACATTTCCATATGAATATACTTATATGAAGCCAAGAAGGATGGAAAGTGGGATGGGATGGACAAGCAAAGAATATATGGATGCATCCCAAATTGGAGAACAAATAAAAGTCATTGAATTGAGGAGGCTGGATTGCTCAGATATGACAGAAAGGTCAGGAGAGCCAGTATGCTGGAAAAGACCTCAGCTATTGGTGTATGGACCTGTTGCCACCAGTACTTGATGGGAAGAAGGACTGTTATCTTGCACTGCACATGTATTGAAGAAGGAACCAGTAAGCATAGTGCATATAGTGAATGACAGAATCCTAGAGTTATGCGCCAAGTACTCTAAGTTACTAACATGGGTCAGCAATGAAGCAGGACCAGTGTACATAATAACATTAAAGAATGCAACACATGCTTCAAGAATGAAGGCTTGGTTCGAGTTGGAGAAAAAAAAGGAAGTGGACAAACAATTGAGGTCCCAGGGATGAATCGAGGAACCGCAGTATTGACCGACCAATATTGGGCCTGTGGATCCAGAGCTTGCATGCCACATGACCTCAGATTACCAGATGGGAGCTGTTACAGATTATCAATGCAACAATTAAAGGAATCAATGCAATCAGAGAAGAATTGAGAGCCATCAGGCTGATGACTCTCCAGAATAGGTATGTCCTGGACTTAATAATAGCAATGGAAGGAGGCGTGTGCGCCAAGATCGGACATTCTTGCTGTACATTTTATACCATCCCATGACAGAGAAAATGTAACCCTGATGGAAGCAATAACTATGCTGACAACCCTACATAAGAAGATGGAAGATGAAGTCGATGAGACAGCAGGAGATTACTGGTTTTCATTTCTGTTATTGTAGATTTCAACCTGGCTGGCGAATGCTTTCAAAATACTCGGAGCAATACTAGTGTTGGTATTGCTAGGATTTTGTCTCATAAGGATTATATTGGGACAGTGCCAGAAGATAGCCAAGAAAGCTATTGGGATGAAGGTAATGATTGATATAGATGCTGGAGCGGGTGAACGAATGAAAGATGGGGAAATTACCCATGAGAATGTGAAGAAAATTCCCCTGGCACCTTCAGGAACAAAGTTCTACTATCCTAAGGATCATAAAAAACATGTAGGACATTGGATATTTTGTCCACCATCAGAATAATGCTGCCACATGACCTGGAGTGTGGATGAACATATAAAGAATGTAGGTCACCTGAGGGGGTGACAAAGATATGGATCCCAAAGAAACGACAGTATAAAGAGAAGGTGAAGGAGATTGAAGAGGAAAAAGTGATTGAGGACTCGACCAGAGGGGGAATGTAGAGGAGGAGATGGATGCACTTTCCCTAGACGCTGCACCCTCAATTCCGTCATACTGGAACAGCAGGAGAAGAGATATATGTGGGACTCCATGTGTTATGCCTACACAGCATTGAGTGTATGAGAGATTATATGCACTTAGGCAACCATACCGAATGTACCCTCGTACTGAAAGAGTGGAAGGTTGTTAGTACGCACCTTTGGACATTATGTAACGCTGAGTGAAATCTGATGAGGTCGAAGTTGAAATACGCTGTAATGCAAGTTAGATGAGACATATAGAAGCTTGCTATAGAGGAAAATATATTGTGGCAAGGACGGCCATGATAGGAATGTGGACGTTGGCTTGTGTATTGATTCATTCCAGCTACCTCAGAAACAGAACAGGGGTGCAGAGTCAGGAGACACTGTAGCAATAGCTGTGTGGCAAAATAAAAAGGAGTCTTTGTTGGCCTGGGATCAAGGATGCTATTTCAAGGAATAATTGCAAGGCACAAAGGGAGGCAGATGAATACGCCATATCCATAAGACATATTTCTCTTAGATTAACGAAGAAGTAAACATTTGCAAGAGCCAAGTGTTGGACAATCAACAATGGATAAGGCTCATACAAGATTTGCATTTTGTATTTTATTGAATCTTATATAGCACTTTTGTCCAAAGTGCTGCTAAAGTTAAAACCAGCAGTATAAAAATAATTAACTATAAAGTAAATAAAACATAAATTCTGATAGTGAACAATCATGGACAGTGAAGAAGATGATTTTTCAAAGAAACCCGAAAGAGAGCAGACCGTGATAGACCAAAGAGATAGGGGAAGAGTGTTCCAATGAAGAGGAGCAAGAAGCTGGAAGGAACGAAAACGGGAGTGGGCACAGGGGGGACGGAGGACGGTCAACTTAAAAAGGCAGGAGGAGCAAAGAGAACAAGAAGGAGTATAAAAGGACAGAAGAGCAGCAAGATAGTCCGGAGCTAGCCCATAAAGAGATGTAAAGATTAAGCACAAAAAATGTAATTTATGTTGGGAATGAAAAGGCAACCATCCAAGAGATGCAAGTGATGCTGAGATAGAATTATGGAGGAGAGAAGATAGAGTAGACAAACATAGAGGAAGGGAGACCAAAGAGCGTGACAGAACAATAAAGGCGTCGAGAGAAAATAAGAGAAGAGATAAGAAGTTTAGTCGCATTGAAGTGAGGGAGGAGCTAACTTTACAAATATTATAAAAATGAAAGCATCAAGAACGGGATGTGAGGGAAATATGATGAGTAAAAGAGTGATTAGAGTCCAGATTAAGATCAAGCTTGCATGCAGAAGGGGAAATAGAAAGAGTAGAATGGGGAAAGGAGATAGACAGTGATGGGGAGGAGGGGAATTGTGTTAGCAGAGAAGAATAGGACCTCAGTTTACTCAGCATTTAGAGTGAGGAAGAAACGGGTAGAATGGGGAAAGGAGATAGACAGTGGTGAGAGTGAAGGGGAATTGTGTTAGCAGGGAAGAATAGGACCTCAGTTTTCCCAGCATTTAGAGTGAGGAAGTGAGCTGCCATCCATGATTTAATGGCAGAGAGACAGGTGGTAAGAGTGTGGTGAATTTCCAGTGTGAAAGATGAAAAGGATAGAAAAAGTTGTGTGTCATCGGTGTAAAACTGATGAGAAAGTCCAAAGGAAGAAATGATAGGAGCAAGTAAAGAAGTATAGAGGGAAAATAGAAACAGGCCCAAGACTGAACTGTGGGGAACACAATGCTCAAGAGGGAAGGGCGAGGAAGTCTTTCCACCCCAAGAGACAGAAAAAGTTATGTTAGATAGTTAAGAAGAAAACCAGGAACGGACAGTACCCCTGAAACCAAATAAAGCGAGAGAATCCAAAAGCAAATAGTGGTCAACAGTGTCGAAAGCTGCTAATAGATCAAGAAGAAAAAGAAAAGAAGAGTGTTTAGAGTGGCGAGCTGCCAGAAGAGAGTTGAGCAGACAAGTTAAAGCAGTCTCGGTGGAGTGACGAGGATGAAACCCAGACTGAAAACTTTGAAGAAGAGATAGATCGTTAACAAAGGAGGACATCTGAGAATAGAGGAGGTGCACCAGAAGCTTAGATAAATAGGGTAGAAGAGAGATAAGTCGGAAAATAGAAATGATGAGAGGATTTGCAGTAGGATTTTTTTAGAATGGGAATGATAGTAGCATGTTTGAAAGCTGTAGGAAAGTTAGATGTAGAGAGACAAATGTTAAAGAATGAGACAAGGAATGGTTCAAAGGAAGGATAGATTTTTTGAATAACAGCTGAAAGAATAGAATCCGCAGGGGCTGCCGTGGGTTGGACTTTGGCCGGCAGGAGTGTTACATCAGGGCTGGACACAGGAGCAAAGTCTGAGAGAAAAGTAAGGGGCTTAGGTAGGGGAGAAAATACAGTAGGGGGATGAGTTAACAATGTCCTGAAATAGAGAATGGACTTTAGAGGAAAAAAAGGAAGGAAAATCAAAAGCAGAAAGGGTGGAATTGATAGAAGGGTCATGGGAAGGAGGAGAAAGAAGCTGGGTTAAAGTTTGAGTTAAAGTTTGAAAAAGACGCCTAGTATGAGCAGATTGAGTATTTTGTATTTGTATTTATTAATCTTACATAACGCTTTATACCAAAGCGCTGTACAGTTACAACAACAGGGTACATTTAACATAACAAAATCTTTAACAACAGAAGCAAATTACAAACATGAATCAGTCACCAAAAACAGTATGTAGAGCAATTATTCAAAGGGGGAAGGGAGAGGAGGGGGAGGGCTAGGAGGAAGAGGGAGGGAAGGTAGGAGGAGGATGGAAAGGAGGGGGTGTGGAGAAGATGGGGAGGGGGAAAGTGGAGGGGGAGGTAAGGGGAGAAGAGAGGAAAGGGGTAGGAGAGGGGAGTGAGAGGAAGGGGGGTGTCATGGCGGGGAATGGAGAAGGAGAGATTTGAGGGACGTGCGGAAAGAGAAAAAAGTAGGAGAAGAGCGGATAGAGAGAGGCAAGGAGTTCCAGTGGAGGGGGGCCACGAGTTGGAAGGAGCGGAAACGGGAGGAGGCACAGGGGGAGGGAGGAACATTGAGGAGGAAGTGGTCAGCAGAACAAAGGGGATGAGAGGGAGTGTAGAATGAGAGAAGGGAAGAGAGATAAGAGGGAGCAAGATCGTGGAGAGATTTGAAGACCAGACTGAGGAAGTGAAATTTAAGTTGAGAATGAAAGGGGAGCCAGCCAATGGAGGATAGGGAAGCAGAGATGGAGTCACGGGGGGAGAGGTGAGGGGAGAGGAGACAGAGGGTACGTTCGTCTATTCATGGAATACAATGCGTGAGCCTGACCCGGGACTTGTGAGGAATCTGCGCCGGTCCAACACGTCACTGCGAGCCGACGAACGCCTTGTGCGAGACTCCAGGGGAAAGGCCAGCCGGGCCTGCAAAGCCACCTAAAAAGGGGGCGGAACATGTGGAATGAGGAAAAACAAGCAAAAATGTGGGTGTTGCGTGGCACATTCCACCGTCAAACAATCGCACCCATATGTGCGCAAAACAATACCCAACCCCAACACACCTGCCGATTTAAGATACAACACTGCCCATATTGCAACTCAGGGCATAGTGAAGCACACATTCGGAGTGCTCAAGTCACGTTTCCGCTCCTTTGACCACTCGGGTGTTGTGTTGCTATATGCACCACCAGTACTCTGCAGGATCATTGTGGCGGCATGTGTCCTGCACAATGTTGCAACACGGAATGGCATCCCGGTGGACATGGTGGTGGCACCCCATCCACACCCACATGCCCACCACTTGCATGTGGCTGGGCAAGGGGCACATGGACAGGCTGCACGTATTTCACCTAAAATCCCTCCCCTGTGGAGTGCACACGATGCCGCTACATGCCAGGTGCCATTAAATCATGACAATGGGCCAATCCACTGTGCTCACAAAACCACCTTGAGAAAGTGCCTTTGGAAGTGCTAAATTGTGTGCATCCCTTAGAAATAAAAGACATTTCATCTTGTGTGTCCAATACATGAAGAGGGAGTACACCACTACCACCTTGACAACCATTTAATTAAATCACCTCTGTGTCACCAGAACCATCCCATATATAATGTAAAAGGATATTTATGCTGCACACTAACCCCACTGTAGTGGTCCCCTTCTGCTCTGGTGGATCTGAGTAACTTACATACCTGTCAAATGTGTAAGCATCGATAAATTCTGAAACATCATGCCTGCAAGCCATACATGGTCTCAACAATTTACATGGACACAAAATTCAACAAGCACAATTGCAAATATCTGCACACATGTCCTAGATTGTGTATGATGCACACAAACATGCCCCTATTGTGGGGTGTTGAAAAGCAGTGCAGTTGACCCAAAAGTCGCTCAACATGGCAACATGAACACAATAAACCCCATCCACAATAAAACTATTCACAATAGGCCTTACACAATTGTGACAAACTGTGCGACCCACAAGAATTACCACATCCAGACATGCAGCAACTAAAGTAGCCATTCCATAACTATCAAGTAAAATGAACATCTTACCTTGGCATGCAGTTGACAGTCAAATCTCATCCCCTAAAAATAGCCATAATTTCCTGATGAAAGGATTTGCAGATAATGAACACAATGAAACATAGTGCAGCTAACACATCAATGTACCAAAAAATTCAAGACCGACAGGCACCCCTCAGTGACATACAACACATGCAAATAACTCACAAGGCAACCATCAACATGTGTCCCAGCACACATGCAGAAACACCTGCACACTGCATGCAAATCAAACACACAAAACATGCACACTGACAAACAATAACACCTTCCACACTGCCTGTCCACCTCAATGACATGCAGCAAATGTGCATGTCACATGTCCCCATTCACTAGATGCTGGCACATACACAATGCACGCATCAGTCAACATGCTGCAGGAAAATGAGAAGACATCACATATGCAGATCATTGATCCCACAAAAAAGCATGGACACCCCAGGAAGAATACCAATGACATGACAAGGCATGCCATCACCTGCTTAGTATTGTGACAGTGCACTGAACACAGTCATGGGAGCACATATGATTTTTAAACATATGTATTGGTCACTTGTTAGGCACTTATACAATTACCCAAAAAGTGTCAAAGTGCACACAGGGCAACAGACTGGGGACTGGGGAAGGTAGACAATGAATTACAACAGAGATACATAATATAATCAATATTACAAACACATCATGACAATAACTGGGAGTGGAGACAAACTTACTATGCTTTGTGAGTGTTCCGAACGTGCAAGTGTACAGAGGACAGGGGTAAGGGAAAAGGTTCTGCGGTGTTCATGGAGAACTGCTCGGGGTGAAGTGCTAAGAAAAGATAAACGTAAGTGCAACCTCCTATGGTGAGGATGAGCGTGAGCAAGCACAGTATATACACAGTGGCTTGGATGAGAGATGTGGGGGTCAGGGCCCGGAGGATACATAAGGGCCCTGCACATCAGTCACACTACTCTATGATTAGTAGGGAAGAGAGGAGGAGAAGGAAGAGGAGAAGAGGAAGGACTTGAGGCTTATTGGGAACTTAAGGAGGTCGCTGCTCAAGACGCAGAGGGCGAGCAAGGCTATTACACAGAAGGCAGCCCGCAGAGGAAACTGATCGACCACCAGCTCTTTGTATAGCAAACCGCTTCACACGCAGGGAGTTATTGCCAGAGGAATGCAAGAGGCTAGAAGGGGGACTATATGATCAGGAAGCGTTGAAGATAGAGTGGTCCCCAGCCCCAGATAGCCCCGTGGATGATACAGAGGGATTACAATTTAATCTGTGCTGAGACCGTGAGCTAGTGAAGGCTTTGTAGGGCAGGAGAGATGTGGTGCCTCGGCCTGAGGCCAAGGATAAGTCTTGCTGCCCTATTCTGGGAAAGCTGGAGGGGTCAAAGGGTGGACCAAGGAAGATTGAGTAGGAGGCCCTTGCAGTAGTGTAGTCTGGAGAGAATCAGAGCACGGGTAACATTGAGTCTCTGGGGGAAGGTGTGGAAGGGTACTGAACTGTTGGCTTCCAGTACTTTAAGATGTGGTAGAAATACCCTTGAGATGAATGGGGATGCAGATGTTTCTAAAACATCAATAATCAAAATGACTCAGGTAGTTGGCAAAAGGATAACTGTTTTAATATCAATTATCTAAAACAGGGAGTACAACGGACATCAACAGATATTTCAGCGTAAGATCTCTCAATGCATCTAAAAAAAAGCACTCTTTTTCAGAAAACAATCATCATTGATGATGCCAACCTACGTATTACTAACGTCATCCTATGTGGCAAACTACAAAAAACTATTGAAGAAAGTGATATAACTGGAGGAAACATCTAAGTATAAGATCCATACTCGACTAAAAGAGTGAAGAAAAGTGATATGTTTCTTAATATCAGGTGCGGCAACTAAGCCCTCCCCTTAAACAGGTCACTATGAACGTCACTAAATACACAATGTTCCATTGGCTGCACCATCTATAGGACCCTTAATCTCACAGCCCCCTACCATTGGTTGACACTCTAACCTCTGTCAGTACTTTCCACCTACGTTTTACTTTACTTCATTACATTTGTATAGCGCTGCCACTGACCCAGAGGCTTAAGGGCGCTAACGGTCCAATAGTACAAACACATAAGTAGAGGGGACAACCAGCTGGAAGAGAGAACACCACAGCTTAAGAGAACCAGGACTTGAACAGAGCAACTAATTAAAAAGGAAGGTCTTAAGTTGCTTCCTGCACAAGGTGATTGAGGATTCCTCCCTCACTGTCAGCGGCAGACTATTCCAAGCCACCAGTGCTGCTGCATAGGAAGCTCCTTTCGTAACTTCAGCAAGTTTACATGCAGGGATTTTCAGTTGTGTGGCGTTGTTGGACCTCCAGTTATGGCTATTTGACTTGACCAGTTTGTCCTTCAGATACACTGGCACTGTGCTTCTCAGACACTTAAACGAGATTAGCATCAGATGAAAATAGATTCTCCCCTTGACCGGGAGCCAATGTAGGCTCCTTCGCACCTCGGATATGTGGTCCCTTTTATTCAGGTCCATCATCACTCTAACTGCATTATTTTGCACTACCTGAAGTCTATTGACTTCCGATTTAGGCATCCCAACAAGGAGGCTGCTACAGTAGTCAATTTTTGCACCAATCAAGGCTCTTGCCAAAGTTTCCTGACTATCTTTTGAAATAAATGGATGTGCGTGAGTTAATGTAGTAAGAGGCCAACGACGCCAAGCTACTCACTTTGGCCTTCATGTTTAAATTGCAATCTAAGCAAACCCCAAGGGTCTTAACCATTTTCTTGATTTTTATTGTGCATCCTTCAATCTGGAACTGAGAATATTTTCTATCATAATCTTGCATGTTTTTGCCTGCATCACAATGAGCATCAACTCAGTTTTTCCTGTATTGAGAGCAAGGCCGTTGAGACGCAGCCATCTTTGGATTAGGCCATAAATCCTATTAATGTTCCGTCAAAATACTCATGTAACAGTCAAATGTTACCCTTTCCTACTTGAAATGGCTGATGGCTGGTGGCAGTGGTTTAGATCAAACTACGATGATTTTTTCTGGCCGCCAACAATGGTAGCTAAAAATCGGGACAGCCATTTTTTTCAATATGGCGCTCAAGTCCTATTTGTAAAAACAGAGTATGGTCAACTTTATTCGCTGTTTCTTTTTGGAAAGGTCCATATTGCGTTTAACTCTGCGTGCCAAACTAGGTTTGGTCTCTTTGTTCGTTGGCCTGTGGCGGGCTTCAGTGCTGAAGCCCTTCTCTGGCGCCTGAGTGTCTGGGTTGGACAGGATGTGAGGGAGGTGCCCGAAACTCCCTGTGCTTGGCCTCCTAGGAGACCTGAATGCACTCTGGCGTGATTGGCCGGCTGGCTGTCCGGCGAGGACAGCCACCCTGCTGTGTGAGTGACAGCCAGGCTGGAACGAATGGGGGAAAACGGTTTAAAAGCAGGTCTCTGGGACTTGGAAAGCTGAGTCGACCACTGGAACGAAAGAACCGAAGACGAGCTGAAGGAAGACGGCTGCTGTAACTCCTGGATGACCAGTGAAGCCCTGCTGCAGGTCTGAATTGCCTGAAACTCTATCAACAGAGAATCCCTTGAAGGTTAACTTCTTCCCTTGAGTTTGGTGGGAACAACCAACTCGCAAGACGCCTGGACACCGTCCCCTCCTGGTCGAATTTTCTGCAGAGTGCTGTGGAAAACCGGATAGCCAGTGGGAAGGATACCAGTTTGTGGTCTTTAAGGCCTTAAACCGATGTTTTGCCAAACTTGTGGCCTCTTCCCTGGGCAGTGCAGGAACCTCCCGATGTCCTCCTTCTTGTCCCCACGACTGAAGCTCAGGAACAGCGGGGTCTGCTCGAACTGCCAGGAACAACTGCCTCAGCTACAGCTCTTCTTCACTTTAAAGGTACTGTGCAAACGCAGTCCGGAAATCTTTTCGGTCACGTTGAAAGTTTGTGAAACTTTCCTGACTTTGAAGGCTTGTCCTTCCCTAAACCAACATCTAACTTTTCGTCTGACCAAATTCTTCTAAGATCCGTGGCAAAGTCTTAACCGTTTACTACCAGAACTGTGCTATCTTATACAAAGACTCTGAACCATTGACTTTGGCCCAGGCCTGTGAACTGAATTGCTGGTTGTAGTTAACTGAAACCCTTTGCCCTGCCTATGAAAGTATTTGTGCTTCATTTCTTATAACCATGTTTATTTTACCCCTTTTTAAAGTAACTGAAGGGCCATTTTGCTCCCACTTCAGGGGAGCTGAACTTGTTCAGTTACTTATTGATAGTGTATTTGTAGTATATTAGTATATGATATTGAGCTGCTCTTGCTAGTGTAATGTTTTCCAAATGACTGTAAATAAATGTATATTCTTTTACCTAGAAACCTTGGGTAAATGTTTGTTTGAATAACTGTATTTGTTGCTCCTTTGTGTAACTTGTTCTACTGCTCACTTTACTCTTCAGATAAGTCTGGCTGCTCAGCCACTGCTACCACAATACTGTGTAGTACAGGCTTGTACCAAAGGTGAAATTGTACTGACACTTGTAGTCTTAATTGCATGTAATGTTCCCCAAGGGTACTGGATGTGATTCTGCCTAAGAATGATCAAAGATGCTGATTCGTATGGCCATGCAAGACCTGTAGCCATACTCTGCGGTCACCCGTCACTTGCCCCACTGGAATGGAAGACTTGTCCTTTTTACGAGCATGGTTTTATTGGAAGACAGGCTTCCTTTATGGTCTTATTAGGGTGGTATTCCACGCCATGTGCAGTGGAGTTTTCTTTTGCCACACTTAATGGGAGACAAGTGTGAGAGGGCAAAGCAACATATTTTCTGCCACTTTTCTCTTAACTTTAAAAACTTAACTGGCCTCACAGCAAACCCTTCTTACCTGAGATCTGTTTCACCTTGGTGCACCTCTGTGGGAAATGGATGTGGGATGAAAGGCAACGTTTAGGATTGGGTTCCTCAAACCCCCCTAGGGAAGAAACATTGGGTTATAGTAACTTTTAGTACACAAAAGGAAAGACAGGCAAAAAATGCCAGTGCACGTTTTCTTTAGTTGGTATTTAGTTTTTACTGCTCATGGAACTTTTGTTTTTTTTAAAAAAGAATGTTTACCCGCCTTTCACAGCACAGCACTGCGAGCAGAGTGTGGCTCTTGCTGTGCTCCTGTTGCTTCCTGGAGGAGGCGGAGCAAAGCGGCGTCACGTGACTGATTACGTGACACCACCTGCCTTATCTTCAGCCGTGAGCCGCCCGAGCGGGGTGTTTTACTGCCCTTGGAACTTTCATTTTTTAAAAAAAAGAACATTTACCTACCTTTCACAGCACAGCGCTGCGAGCAGAGTGTGGCTCTTGCTGTGCTCCTGTTGCTTCCTGGAGGTGGCGGAGCAAAGTGGCGACACGTGACTGATTACGTGACACCACCTGGCCTTATCTTCAGCCATGAGCCACCCTTGCGGTGTTAAGCCCGACAGGGACAAGGGCTCTGGCTGTTGTGCGGCTGTTAGGCGCTGGTGGCGGTTTACCCGGACGGGAGACTGCGGAGGTATTCCCTCTTTGATCCCTTCCGGACACTTTGAATCTGTTAAGCGTCTCGAGTGGTCGTATTGCACAGGATATTTTATTAGTCCTTTGTCCTTTGTAAATTCAATGGTAGCTCGCAAATATGCATTGAAAACCGGCATGCTGGAAAGTATTGTGAGTCATTTGAGTACGGCGATCGGTCCTTCATTAAAACAGTCAATTTTAGCCTTTGCCATCTCCACCGGTCCTAAGCATCAACATTCTAACTCCCTTTCATCTGGGGTATATTGCCATCGTATGCATGAAACCCTTCCAGGCGAGACATTGACTGTCGCGCTTCAAGGGGCATCAATGGTTCCTCCAACTATGACCACCTGTGGGGGACAAGAATCACCACTTATAGTGGCCGAAACTATTCCTAAATTGCCCGACTCTTGCACATCAGTTCGCCCAGAGGCTCTCCTCCACCCCCTGGAGTGGAGACAATCCACATCAATCTCGAAAGTTTCGCAAGTAAACGTTCTGTTGAGGAAGTCACTGACACAACCTTAGAAACCCCCTGTCTTGCAGGCGAACTGCATGCTGATGCTCACATGAAACCAACCAGCCCTTCTTTTTACTCTCGCACTGAACTGGTCAACTTAGATAAATATCAGTAGCAGTCCACAGAGTATACTAACCCCAGGCCTCCCTATGAAACCCGCGCAGTGTTCGGTGGCTGCCCAAGTGCAGTTACGCCAAGCCTACGAACAACTCTGCATAATGGGTGAAGTAGATGATGATGCTTTGGAGTTTATGAACTTGCCTAATAACTCTTCTTGTCCCACATCTGAGGTATTATATATATGTTCAAATACAGGGGACCTAATACAGTTACAGGAAGATCTCTCACATAATACCACCATTATACCTACTAAACATTCTCTTTCTCCACAACCCACTCATTCTAATTCCCCAGCATCTATTATAGTGAACAAAACCCACACTGACATTGTAAATGAATCACCGTCTTTTATAGCGCCCACTCCTCGTCGCACAAGATTTCGAGAAGTCGATCAGACATCAGAATTCTTCATAGAAAGAGCTCAGGACAAGCGCTTCTCATTTCCGGAGGCTCCAGCTCTGAATAACACCTTAAGAACTATGAACACTGCCTTATTAATCATTGCGAAATTGTATGAGGCATTGGACAACAAGGTAACTTGTCAATCAATGCTCATAGAGCAATACTTCAACAAGGATTTTTTTGATGGAAATAAAAAATCCCACAGTCATCACATCTACAAATCCTATCAATTTAATGGCTACTGAACCTGCCAACCAGATGCAGGCGAGCAGGTGCTCTCAACCTGCACAAATTTTAATGGTTGAAAAAGACCAGCCCTTCACTCCATCAAGTTCTACTAATGTCTGTCATCCCCCACCTCCTCAGACCAGACTGATACTGATGATATTACACAATCATCAAGCAAATTCACATTATTGCCAGACCCTAAATCACCTCCCAAAGACTTGGCTAATATTTTTGAATTATTTGCACCAGTTGTGTCCAATTCCTCATCCAAACCCTGTACCTCTCGTCGTTCGAGGAAAGATTGGAAAAGAATGAAAAAAGATGTGCAAAAAAACAAAATCTCGCCCAAAAGTAAGTGATAATCCTCGAAAATCCCATCTCGACTAGAAAAACCTTTAGTGCCATCTATCTCTGAAGTTCTAACTAATGTGATTCCAGTGATAATACCACATCAACCACTTAATGATCTTATAACCTTAGCAAAGCAGGCTGCTATCCTTACTGCCTCGTCTCTAACCATGTTCCAAAGTAAATCTGGACCTGGGACGGTCATGCCACCCGATTCAAGAGTCCCATCAGGCACCATGCCTTTAACATCATCAGCCTCCCTACCAGGTTCCAACGCACATGTTGAATCAGTTATCGCACAACTAAGAGAAGATGTAAGAGCCTTGATTAATGCTTATACTGCACATTCTCCCCCAACCTCGCAATTTACAATTCCATCGTGTTTAGATCAAACACAAGGCATCCAACCATGCGGTTACCTATAAGTCATATTGAACAACCCCCCATCGTCTCACAGTATACTACTGCATGTATACCTATTGACATACAGGTGGAACATGTACAGCCTATTGTAGCTGATTCTGCAAAGTATTCACAGATGCAAGCGACCTCCATATGAAACCCTATAATAACTCATGACTTGCATGCGGAATCCACCTCTCAATTCTCAATCTCAAAACAAGATCTAAGAGAATATATCAAATCTTCTATTGAATCTTGTTTTTCTGAACTGAAGTCCACTAGCCAGGACTATAAATCAACTTGTTTAGCTCTCTCCCTGAAAACAAATATGTCTCAACAAAATCTAAAAATACCAAATAAACAGCTGAATCATGCAACAAACAAACCTATGCCTTGTGATACACATATGCAAAAGTTAATTGTGAGTCCTCAAAACTTGTGTCCCACTGGTAAACTACAATTTTATTCATTGAACATGAAATGTCATGCAGCACCTTTTCCAACATATGTTCTAACAGATCAAGCATATTGAACATTTGTACTGAGATAGCGACTCTCAAACATTTATCTACTACTGACATTGAGTTTATAGAGTTTGTTAACCAAGATGACCTGTCAGAAGTTAAGATACACATACGTTCAGGTCTAGTGTTCAATATGCTGTGGCAGGCGCGAATGTCATTATTTGACTTGGGATTCATTTAGTCCCAAGATGCTAAGCCAATCACTGACAAAATGGAAAAAGTTCAAATTCTGACGTACCAATCAAAACAACATGCCACATCTTAAAGCCTAACTCCCCATCATGCATCCCTAGCCATGGGACCCCAAGAGTATGTGAATCAATCATAACTAACTCTCAGAAAAGATGCTTTTACTCTGCTGTGTTGGAATACCAGAGGCCACACTCACTTTACAAATTCAGCCATAAGTGACTTACATCGATTTGATATTGCAGCCTTGCAAGAAACATGCTCATGACTGCCCCAATCTGTGCCTCGCATACAATTATTTCCTCTTTTGCGGTCAAAAAATCTATGGGACGCCCCTCTGGTGGCTTGCTGCTAGCAGTTAAGCATGATAGTGGCTTTAAAGTTGTCATGTATCCCTCCTCATCCCCGTATCTCCAAGCAATTAAATTAACTCGGGGTATGGTGAGCATAGCTATTGTCAACATATATTGGAGTAGGAAAAATTTAACAGATGAGATGTTTTTCATGCATTTGACCCTTCATTTGGATAAAATAATTGCTGACACTAGCATCATGTGTTGCATTGTTCTCGGTGACCTAAACTTACATATTTTACCAATGGTTTATAGCACGTATAGGCCCGAAGAGCAAATGTGGTGTGCTATTATGAAAGAGAGGGGGTATGTTATGGTAAATAATACTGTGGCTGGCGATGTACCCACCCGTGTAACTTGGTCTTGTGGTTCACGGCAGGCAATTATAGACTATATCTATATAAACAAGAAATGCTTACCCCAGGTACAGTCTATGAATGTGATACCTTCATTAGTGAGTGACCACAATAAACTCGTCATGCACTTTGATTTTCCAGTGGAGCAACAACCACTAAACCAAAACATCTATCCATATTCTCTCAAAGTGAATAACAGCGGCACCCACTTATCTTGGAATCCAATGACATTAAATCAGTTTAAACGGGACTTGATTGATTCCCATAGAGCTCCATCTTCTAAAGATCCCCAGTGCTATGTCACCATGATGCAAATCTTCAGGCAAATAAAAATGCCTGACTCTAGCATCAGACATAAGCACTCACACAGTTATGACGCTGAACTTCAGCAAAGAAAGGCAAAGCTAAGGCAAGCCATACGCAACCTAAGGGACGAACCAGCCATTAGTAGACCAACATTGAAAAGGCTCCTGAAAGCCAGATATAGACACTGGCTGAAAGGCCAGAAGTGCTTTTGATATCAAAAAGATGGAGAGACTATGTTGAGGCAGATGCTCACTAAATCCACCAGTGGCATTTGGAACTGCTTAAATACAGCCACCCATAGACTGCAGTCTGCTGTACTTACTTCTGCACTCCCAAATGAAAAATGGTCTGAGCACTTTAGCATTCTATATCGTTCCCCATTTCCAGATTTCTTATGGGAGTTTCAGAACATAAATTCATCTCATGACTTTCGAATAGACCGTGTAGATATACTAAATTGTATCAAAAATCTCAGCCGGTCAAGAGCGGTTGGCCCTGATGGCCTACATAATGTTATGCTTAAAGATCACCCTTATGAATGGACATCTATTCTCCTCGAAATTTTTCAGTACATTTTTAATGTTGGTGAAATCCCTAACTCATGGAAGCGCTCAATCATTGTGCCAATCTTTAAGAAGGGCGGTAGGGCTGATCCTACAGCTTATTGTCCTATCGCCCTTCTCGATTGCCCAGGCAAAATCTTTGCCCGCCTTGTTTTAAAACAATTCAATCTTTGGCTTGATTCGAGTAATTTACGAGATCCATTTCAATCAGGGTTTCTACCTGGCTTAGGCACTATCATCAATGTAATCACAATAAATTCCGTCATCCAACATGCTCGTCAACGATGCCAAGTATTATACATGGCTTTCGGTGACTTTCGCATGGCATTTGACGCGATTCCCTGTGAGCTAATATATCAAAAACTCATGGACAAAGGCTGTCCTTGGTTTATCCTGAAGTGGATTATCCAGTTGCACATGGGCACCTCTATACAGGTTAGATTGAATAACAAAGGTCTATTGTCGGAACCAATAGAGACTGCATGTGGCCTTAAACAGGGCTGCATCCTGGCGTCAGCAATAGTTAATTTTTTCATTTCTGATGTAAGACAAGTTTTTGCCTCACTCACAACAGATTCTCTGAAGGTTAATAACATTCAAATTAGGCATTTGTTGTATGCTGATGACATGGTATTACTCTCAAAGATTGCGAATGGCCTCCGTGTCCTATTGAATGCTTTGGATCACTATACTATGGAAAATCGTATAACTGTTAACATAGCGAAAACCAAGGTTATTCAATTCGGCACGAGAAAACAACAATGCGCTAATCATCAATGGCCCTTACCATGTACAACTTTGGAAACCGTACCTTCATACATATATCTAGGCACTTTGGTTACAAACAACACGAATCTCAACGCTCATGATCATTATGTAAAACAAAAGGTCATAACAGCAGTATCACAGGCCCGCTTGATCAAAGCTAAATATTCCAAGTTCTCTTTGGTTCCGACAGTTGTTTATTACAAGCAAAAGTTTGTTCCAGTAATAATTTATGGAGCTGAGGCATCCTTGGAAAAAACCTATACTTACTGGACTGCTATAGAGGGACGTTATTGGAAACGAGTCCTGCCTTTACTACTCTCCTACACCATGTGTATCGTGAGACACAAATTGGGACTAGTGTCTCTATATGCCATTTGCAAATGGAAAATTTGTTCACTTTATAGGAAATGTTTTATGACAGATAACAAATCAGGTTTAATTAAAGTAATTGCAAAGTATCTCCTACATTCAATGGATGTATTTCCTCTTGGCTGGAGAGAAAAAGCACAGGAAATCATCAGTGAAACCGGGCTCTCAATAACTCTAATAATAGAGAATCTGAACCGAGCAAAAATACGATTATCGGAGCATGATTGGATACAGATGCGACTTGCGTGTACCCAATATCAGATTTTTTAAATACTCCATTTAATCTGAAACGTTATGGTACAATCGAAAGTTATTTAGCCATGTTCCCCAGTCCACGTCTGCATGATGATTTCCTGCGCTATCGATTGAATCTTTGGCCAACCAATATAAACGCAAACTAATATCTGAGTATGAGCGTTCCTGTCGTTTTTGCAAGGTCTCTCCAGAAACCCTGAAACATCTGTGTTCAAGCTGTCCTGCGTTACTTATGCAAAGAATCAAGTATCTGAAACCTTTGTTGATGGATCACATAATACCTACTAGTGACAGATTGTGGGATCTGTTGTTTCATACTAATAGACAGTCATTCAGATAAGCCATTTTGAATTTCTTGTACAGTTTGAAATTGACAGATAAGAGATCGATTCAGAGCAAATTATGATCATATGCATTTCTCCTCTGTGCTTAACCTTTGAATTTCATTTATTATCATTACTGTCTTTAAAAGAAGAGTTGTTGCTGTTGTTTTGATTCAATTAAGTTGAATTGCCAATTATACTTAATTTGTTTCTTGTTTTAAGAATGTTTTAAATCATTTCAATGAATTTTTAACAACATTTTGTAATTGTATTTGTTGAAAAATCAAGTTTACCTGATTAAAACAACTTTCTAATAAAGAATAAAAACATGTCGCTCCGTTTTTTCCTTTCTCCCAGTACAGCAGCGGTTTTTTAAAGGTTTTGTATAAAAGGGGGGAATCACAAGTCAACATGTACACTATCATTATACCTAACAAAGATGCGTAATTAAGTAAAATGTATTCAAAACACTTTAAGAATTTAAAAAGTTATTTAAGAATATAAAATAACGTCCTTAATAAATATACGAAAGCTCCTCTATACAGTGCACTGTAGACTATTTATAAACCCTTACAGTGGAGACAGCCTGGCCAGGGCTGTCCCAAGGTTCTACTGTTCTGCTGGTCTTTCTCTTCACTTCTGCTCCTCTGTTGTTTTCTAGTAGGCAGGGGTTCTTCTGGCAGGCATTAGCATATGGGCGGCTCGAAAGTCATTAGGGTGGTTGCACTGCGTATACCAGGTGCAGCCTGGCTTTGGTTGAAGTATTGGGGTGCTAGCAGTGGCCCAGGGAGTGCATAGGGGCTATCTGGCAGGGGGCGGGACTTTCATAATCAATGCAAACTCGCCTCCCTCTCACTGGTAGTGCCACATATGCCAGCAAGCCACCAGGGAAGCTGCAGTGAAGAAAGGCGCTCCCCCAACCCCAGTCCCCAAGCCCCTGCAGGGAGCACCTGTGAGCCAGGGCGCGGTGAGGATAGTGCGCACCTGGGAGGCGGCAGTGAACAAAGGTGCTGCCCTCTCTGTCAGGGGAGCACCACCTTTAAACCCGGACACACACTGTAGTCACTTTTGGTCAGCATTTAGTCAGCAAAGCTGCGGAGTGCCGACTCAAGCTTCCGTTGTGAGAGTTGGGCTTAACTGCCCCCAAAGGTGCACCACCTGCACCACGATCAATGTTGTTTTTCCTTTGTAAAGGATGCCCCATGCAGAATCATGCTCCCAAGGTCTGTTACTCTTTTTTTCTGTTTCACTTAAAGGGAAGAGCTCACGTATTACATCACACACCAGGGAATCCTTTATTTGTTTTCTTTCCTTTTTTCCGTTTTACCCACAAGCCTAACACATGACGTGGTTGGCGACAATAAGTGGCACACTGCATGGCGGTTTTGGAGAGGGCATTGATGCTTAAATACTTTTTGCTGAAGTAGGCTATAGTGTTTACAATGCATAGTCAGGGAGATTTGTTGTCAGTAAGTCGACTAAGTCTTTTAGAGAGACGTTAAAATGCCTGGGGTAGCGGAAGTGACATCACATGACCCTTGACCCCCCTGATGACATCACAGGAAGTGATGTCATTTGACCCCACCCCAAAGTGATATCGCGCGAAGCAATGGAACACAACCTTTCACCCGTTGACAAACAGGAAGTGGCATCACATAGCATTGTACACTGCGAAAAAAATATGGTCACGATATCACTATAATGTGATGTACATTTCATACAAGAATAGATCGCCCTATGTATCGTTAAGATCATTGTGTATAGTCCCATATTACCAAATTACTGTGAATACAAGCAGACGTCCATGACCAAATGATAATTATGTGTTATTATATAGCACTTACGCTCAAGCGCCTTATATAGAAAAAATATACACCCAATATCACCCAGCCTGTGTTGGTACTCATTTATCGACCTCCAGAAGGATGAAAAGCTGGGTTGTGGCATTTAAGAACAGACTAAATCAGTGGCTCCCCCCCAGAAGTGTGCCTGAAATAAACCTTTAATGAGTCTAGCAATTATTGTATAGAATTCCAGAAAGACACATTATTTGGTATTCCTATTCTTTCTTATTTAGGGTCAGTGCTGACTTGTGGCACTCCTGTTCTTATTTTTCTTTTTTTTTAAGGTGCCTGAACAAGAAAGCCAGCCACTCCAGAAGTAAAGAGCCACATGGTGCTGGCCACAGCCCAGGAGCTTGCATTACAAAAAAAGAAAAAAGAAAAAAATAATTCATTTTTTAAAAGTTTTTTTAGAGGTTGCAAGAGAGACCACAGAGGTTGCAATGGAGACCTCAGAGGTCGCAGTTGCGACCTCTGGCGACCCCTAGATGACTTCCCTGGTCTTTTAGAGTGGTCATGACATTCATTATGCAGGTAAATAGTATAGCAAATGGTGAAGGCCAATGCCTCATGTAGTCATCCAGGCCTTCTGAACAATGCCCCTGACCTTGCATTACATTTCTCTCCTTCCTTGAGATCCACGGTGCAATCAAGCATTCCAACAAGTCCTTAATCTCGCCAACATGTTCTTCACAGTTTGCTAGCAAACATTTAATCAGAAAAGTCACTTTCACTGTCCTGTTTGAGTTAATGTTGCTCAAAGGGGCTGGTGGGTGTAATGACATGCATAGAGTTGGCAGTTGTCACCAGGGGCTTGCAGAAAAAGGGCAGCTTGCCAACTGGCAGTAATGCTGGACCCACTGACCATGCAGGAACTAAATCAACTAGCTCCATGGCTCAAAATAACAATGAGCATATTGATCAGGCAGTGAGAGATTTTGGGAAGTTAATGCCTAGCTTTACAAAAAAGGTACCCATTTCTAGTTGGTTATTTTGTTGGTCTTCATTCCTCTATAGCAAGAGGCACACATTCAATGACTCCCTTGCTGACAATTCATTGGCTAGAACACCAGCCGATGCCATTGTGTTCTTCAGTCCTCTCTTCTGATTCCATTCAGTCATGCGTTTTCTGTACTGTTCCCTTTAACGGCCAATGGGGACTACATGTTACAGAAAGGGCCACAATAAAGATTGCCCACGCTAATAGCTCAGGAAAGTCTTAATTCTATTAAAGACAAGGAGGCGAGCATTATGCTTTATAATTTCTTTAATACTGCCATATCAGCATTTTAAAACTTTAACTTTAACTTTATGTTTTAGTTTTTCTTACATGCTACTTGGAAAAAAACAAATCAACAAGTTACAAGTTTCATATTTCAATAAAATTCAAACTGGGTTCCGGAAACCCGCTTCCCATAATCCTGAGGCCTTTGTAGTCCTACCTCTACCCTCGCACCAATCAGTGGCTAGATCGGGGTGTAAACACTCTCCCCCCTAGGTCCACTCCTCTTTCTTTGCCATCAGAGTTCTAGATCCACAGAGAGTCCAGAATATGTTACACACAATCCATAAGCTCTGCATTTGATCTGCAGCTGGCGAGACCGATAGGTCCAACGGGGACAACTTGCCAGAAGATCATTGGTCCATACTTCAATTTACTCACGCAGTCTTCTGATCGTCGCCTATGAGAACAGAAAAATTCACATGAGGGCGGGAATGAACTACAAATGGTACACAATGCTGCACAATTTTCATTCATTTTAGTCATCTCGGGTGGGATATAATGCTCGCCTCCTTGTCTTTAATAGAATTAAGACTTTCCTGAGCTATTAGCGTGGGCAATCTTTATTCTATGACAAGACAGGAGGCTTGCATTATGCTTGTTCAAAGATTGCTATCACTCTATTTGGTATATCTGATACTGGTTTAAAATAAAAAGTCTTAAAGGTGGATTCAGAAGACCAATCTGCTGATTTCATAATATCTTGCAAGGACACTCCTGTGACAAAAACTCTAGAAGCCATTGCTCCCCTAGCAGAATGTGCACCAAATAAAGATAAGTCTATTCCTGCCCATTGCATGACCTCTCTCACCCATCTCACAATGGTTGCTGTCGCTACTGCATGGTGAGGCTTCCTACGCGCTATAAGCAACTGGGTTACGCCGCGCGGTCTAATCTGCGCTGTGGCTGCTTCATAATCTTTAATACATTGAGCTACGCATAACTTCTTGTTCTTCGCAAAATACGGGTAGGAAATGATTCTGGAGTCGGTCTTTGTTCTTTTAGCGATAGTAAACGCCACTCCTACTGGATAAAATATCTTTCTATCAATCTCCAATGCTTTTACGTCTGATACTCTCCGGCACGCTACTAAACACAGGAGCATAGCCAATTTGCCTTACAATTGTGAACGGGACAAGGCTTTGTTTTCTGGCCACCTAAGGAACAGCTGAAAAACATCTCTAACATCCCATAAAACTGCATACTTTGGCTCTGGCGGTCTTCTCAATGTTATACCTTTGAGGAGATGCAGGATTGCAGGGTGCTCTCCTACTGGATTACTTTTAACTTTGTTATGCCCTGCTGAAATTGCAGATCTGTAGACACCTATGGTTCTGTAAGCACAACCATCCTGAAACTTTGAAGCCAGAAAATTTAGGACGTTCACTAGAGGTGCTGAAATGGGATCCAGACTGTGTTCTGAACACCACTGCGCCCAACAGTTCCAAGCCGTGTTATAGCCCCTAACGGTGGAAGGCGCCCAGGAATCTCAGACACAATCTGCAGTGAGGTCCGAAATTCCTGGCAAGTTCCATCTTCTCCTGAAACCCTACAGGCAATCAGCTGCAAGGAATCCGCTTCTATCGGCGGGTGGACTCGGCTGGTCGGGTCGAGTAGAAGGCCCAGGATGTTCAGAACTATCCTCGGAAAATCTGTAGAAAGTTCCATCGCTACTGGAAACCAGGCCTGTGCTCTCCAACAGGGCAGCACCATCGCCACTTCTACTTTGTCTCTGCGGACTTTCGCTAGAGCTCTTGTGATCATTGCGAATGGCGGGAAGGCATAGTGGACTGCTCCGTTCCATGGGTGCAGAAAGGCGTCTGTACCCGCTGCTCCCGGGTCTATCCTCCAACTGAAGTACTTCTGTGTCTGTGCATTCAGTCTGGACGCAAATAGATCTATGTCTAGGGTTCCCCATATGTCTTGCAAGTGCTTGAAAATTAGAGGGTGTAGTCTCCAATCGCTGGAGTCTACAAGATATCAAGAGTTCCAGTCTGCTGTACTGTTCTGACTCCCTGGAAGGTATTCTGCGGTTACTGCAATGTTGTTCTGAAGGCAATAATACCAGAAATCCTTCGCTATTTCCGCTAACATCGTGGATTTCGTTCCTCCTAATTTGTTGATGTAGCGGACTGCTGAGATGTTGTCCATCTTGAGCAATACGCAGCATCTTATTTTGTCTTTCATGAATGCTTGAACTGCGAAGGAGCCTGCTAGAAGTTCGAGGCAGTTTATGTGGAGACTCAATTCCTCGTCGGACCATTTCCCCCCTGGCTGTATTTGCTCGCACCTGGCTCCCCAACCTGACCTGCTTGCGTCTGACTCTATGGTCAGTTCCGGAACATCTCCGAAAATCGCTCGTCTGTTCCAGGCTTCCATGTTCTCCAGCCACCAATGTAGCTCTGTCATGGCTTCTTGGTCTAAGTTCACTAACTGATGATATCTCAAGCCTCCGTGGAGATGTCTGATTTTGAGCCTCTGTAATGCTCGATAATGCAACGGTCCTGGGAAAATGGCTTGAATGGAAGCTGCTAGCAGACCCACTATTCTGGCCAGATTCCAAAGCGAAATAACTCGCTTTGCAATCACTGTCCTGAGCTCTTTCTTTATCGCTCTTACTTTGTGATCTGGAAGCTCCAGAATCACTTTCACAGTATCTATGGTGAAGCCTAAAAATTACAATTTCTGAACTGGTGCTAATTGGGACTTCTCTAAATTTACTAAGAATCCCAGAGATGATAGGAACCTGAAAATCCACTGCACATCTCTTGTGAGGATCTCTTTGTTGCAACCCATCACTAGGATATCGTCCAGATACATGATCATACGAATACCTCTCTCCTTGATAGCTGCATTTACTGGTTTCAACACTTTCGTGAAAGCCCAACGGGCTGACGCCAGCCCGAACGGGAGGCATGCAAATTGCCAAATCTCTCCTTCCCATCAGAACTGGAGGTACTTCCGTAAGGCTGCTGCTATCGGAATTGCTAGATAGGCGTCCTTGAGATCTAGGTGGGCTAGCCAATCTCCTGAACGCAATTGGTCTCGGAGCAGGTGTATGCCCTCCATCTTGAAATGGTTGTATTCCAGCCAACTGTTCAAATCTTTTAGATTTATGACTGGACAAATCTTTTCCCCTCTGCGCACTAGGAACATATTGCTGAGAAAAACCTGCCCTTCTGTGCTCTCGCACTCTATTCTGTTCTTCTCTACTAGTTTGCTTAATTCGCTGTGTAAAAGCGCTTTCTCTTCTCGCGGCATGCAAATGGGGGCGGGCTCCCTGTCCTGTCTTGGAATGCCTATGAAGTCTAGGTGAAGACCCGCTACTGCTTGCAAAACCCAAGCATCGCTTGATAAAGCTTGCCATTCTTTCAGGAAGCGGAGAGTTCTCCCTCCGATCGGGACATTTGGTGTACTCACCGCCTGTTGTGCCGGGCTGACGGAACAAACCTCTTCCTCTACGGCCTCTTGGATGTCTTCCTCTGGCCGGAAAAAAAGTGTCTTGCTGACGGTTTTCCCAATATTGCACGCGTGGACTTGAGTCCCTCTTTGATAGTTGTAGCGACTGGACGAGTGACCTCTGAATCGTTCGGTCCCAGCAAAAACACGCCCTGGAAACATCTTCCTTATAGAGCTCTGGGCTTTCTCGAGAGCTGTGTATGTACCAACAAACTGAGACATCTCCTTCGCGAAGGCCTCTCCGAAAAGAAGGCCTTTGGCACCCTCACCCGCTTCATATGTCGCTAGATCGCTGAGCTTTTTGTCAATCTTTAGGAGGTCTCCTCTTCTCCTCTTCGAAGAGAGAGTGCAGTTGGCATTACCCAATAGGCACACTGCTCTTTGTGTCCAGTTACCCAGGGCATGATTGTCTACTGGGATACCAGTGTCTTTTGACTTCTCCACTGGGTCCATCATTTTTGCCAGTGGTCCTGCTAAGTCCAGGAGCTTGTCCTGACACCCTTTCCATGCTCGATCGACACCTTTCCTAATGTCTTGCGTGGATTTGGTGACAGAAGTGACCATCTTTGGGTCTAGGTCTGGTGTATCCGCCAGCTTCCTAGGCAGCTCAGGCCGTGGAAATTCTGATCGCATGCGGGAACGAACTTCTCTGTCCAGCGGCTTCCTGATGTGTTGTGACATGTATAACGCTACTCTGGGTGAGGGCACCCACTCAGATGACTTTGGGTGTCTAATGGCCTCTGGGTCAAACATATCAATTATGTTGTCTTCCTCCTCGGGAACATTTTGAGGAATGGGTTGAGGAATATCTTCTTCTTCGCCGCCTTCTCTTACACTTTCCAATTGGCTCAAGAAATTCGAGATTCTTTTTTCATTGACGCCGCTCTAAAAAACATTTGTATTGATGCAAACTTTAATGCGACGATGTTGGTTGTATTAAGTGGTTTTGGGTAAATGCCAGTCTTGGTTTTTTCCCAAAATACTTTCAGTACATGCCTTGTCCTTTATAAACATTGGTTAGAAAATGACTCATTCCATAATAAAGGCATATTTATTAAAAGTTTGCTCTTTACATTTGAATATTTCAGCTCTACCAACTGCTTTAGAATTTGTATGTTATCTTTATTTTATTTGGAGTTTTTTAAGCTGCTGTATGAAGAACACGTATTGGCAATGCCAACAGTTTGGGATTTTGTGTAAGCATGGGAAAGGCACTTACCAGGCACTGCTGTAGTGGTATTAAGTGGCCCTTGATGGTGCAAAATGCTGTGAGTACCTGGGCATATAATAGCAGCGCCTGGCAAAGGCTTAATACTTATACACAAGCCAAAACTGTTGGCTTTGCCAATGCTTGTTTTTTTTGAAAATTTGGTTTTATTCGAGTTTTACAATTATGACATAATTCAAAAAATAATGCAAGCATTAATATATATCAAAGTGAGGTCACAACTTTTCCCCCCCACCCCACCTCCCACACCCGCCCCACCCCATCCCATGCCATGGTATAATGGTCGATAACAACAACAACAACAGGGTCCAGCACATCATCTGAGGATGCAATGCGGGCATAGGGTTGATTCCGAAAGAGAGACAGTGTTCAAAAACAAGGTCCAACATATAAAAGTCAAATTTCCTGTAACAATCGATCTCTTCCCACTCCAAAGGGGTTGCCCCGATAGTATTGTTCGCATCAAGAGAACCGTTTGAGATGGTTACTCATTCCTCAGGCTATTTTCCGGTATTTATCAAAATATGGCAGCCATAGGGCCTCGATGTTAGATTTGGATTCATCGATCAGGTGGGTCAAATACTCCATATCGTAGATTGCCTGTGTTTTCGCTACCCACTCCCCCTCCCGCTCCCCAGGAGGTCGGGGTGATTTCCATTTTTGGGCCCAGCAGCATCTAGCCGCGACTAGCATGACCTGCAACATGTGGCTGTGTTTCACCTTGGGGCCCCCCTCAACTTCAATACCGAACAAAACCAGCCAGGGGGACAGAGTTTTCACCATTCCGTCTACTCCTCTTATCCATGACAGGACCTCACTCCAGTAGGTTTGTGCCACCTGGCACTTCCACCACATATGGACATAGTCCCCCTTTTCAACATGGCAATTCCAGCAGTGGGGGTCGTAACCTTTTCTCATTCTGGCTATCCTCTGTGGGGGGTAGTGACATCTGTGTATCAACTTCAGGGCCTGGTGGCGGTATTGGGGTGCAGATGTGGAACGGTGTGCCTGCCTATCTTGGTCCATCTTTTTTCCGTTATGGGGGTGCCTAGGTCCTTCCCCCATTGTACTTGCGAAGATGAGGCGTCCCGTGGGGTAGAGAATAGCAAAAAGCTATAAAGCCGCGATATCACCCCCTTGGTACCTTTGTGTGTTATGAGGAATTTCTAAAAATCGGTTAGGTCCCGCCTAAGTGTGTCTCCCCATCTGTTCTTGGTAAGGGCACCCTTGAGCTGTAGATATCGAAAGGGGGAGAGGTTAGGGAGGCCCAGGGCGTCCTTCAAGTCACCAAGAGAAATGAACACCCAATCCATCCAAAGCTGTCCGGCCCTACAAAGACCCACCTCGTTCCATTGCTGGAAGGATAGCGGTTCGTTGATCCCTTCCCAAAGTGGCGGAGCCCAGATGCAGCTCAAAGGTGAGGGCCACGTTATGAGCCATTTTAGGTAACACCCTTGCTTCCAAATGGACCACAGCACTCCCAACACTGGATGTTTCAAAATCCTTCTTAGAATGGATGTCTTGGGGACCCATAGCAACTCGTCCAATGTGACCGGCGAGAAGAGTGTGTTATCTAATGTTACCCATTGTTTCTTTGGGCCAGTCATCAAATGGTCAACAACGATGCTCAATTGTGACGCCTTATAATAGGTGTTTAGATCGGGGAAATTAGCTCCACCCTCATCTTTGGGTCTTATGAGAGTGTCGTAGGCAATTCTATGGGATTTACCGGCCCATAGATAACGGAGAAGGGCCCGCTTGATCTCCAGGAGAAATGGGTTCCGTATCTGGGTTGGCAGCATTTGAAACAGATATAAGAATTTGGGGAGGATTACCATTTTGATGGAGTTGAGGCGAGCCATCCATGAGAGGCCGGATTTTGACCAGCGTCCTATGTCGTGTTTGATCGACCTCCATACGGGCGGGTAGTTTACCTTAAAGAGATCCCCTAGGTCTGATGGAATTTGGATCCCCAGGTGAGAGAGTCCCTCCGTTTGTTTACAAAACGCAAGGTTATCGATGTATTGTCTCTCGGTCTCGTTGAGCTGGCCTGCCGGGAAAGCCACTGATTTATCTACATTGACCTTGTAGCCTGCCAGGGAACAATATTGCTCTAGACTATTCAACACCTCTGGGACAGATTGGGATGGTTTAGAGAGGTACAGGAGGACATCGTCGGCAAACAGGGTTATTTTGTAGTCAGTTCCCCCTATTTTAACACCCTGGATCTGATTGTTAGTCCTGATTGCTATAGCCCAAGGTTCCATCACCAGGGCGTATATGAGAGGAGACAATGGGCATCCCTGTCTTGTGCCTCTCTCTAAAGGCAAGGACTCTGACTCTCTTCCATTGACCACCACTTTAGCGGAAGCGCGGGAGTAAAGGGCCGACATCCATCCCCGCCATCTGGGTCCCATCCCCAAGGACGACAGAACCCCCTACATGAAGGCCCAGCTCACCCTGTCAAACGCCTTCTCCGCGTCTAGAGACAGGAGAAGGGCACCATCAGATTTCACTCCATTTGAGCTCAGTATGTGCAAGGTTTTGCGCATGCTATCTGCTCCTTGTCTATTTACTACAAAGCCTACCTGATCGGGATGGATCAGGCGGGGAGACACCTTTCTAGACGTGTCGCCAGGATCCTGGTGAAGATCTTGGCGTCTGTGTTCAGGAGCAAGATGGGCCTATATGAACCACACTCCGCTGGGTCTCTGCCCAGCTTAGGGATAACTGTGATTATGGCCTGCAGGAATGTCGATGGAATGTTTTCTAAGGTTTTGATTTGGTTAAATAATTTGGTCAGTGGTTGGGTTAGTTCGGACTGGAATTGTTTATAGAAATCCGCTGTGTACCCATCTTCCCCCGGGGTCTTGCCTATTTTAAGCTTTTTGATGGCCTCTTCCACCTCCTCCTCCGTTATCTCCTTGTCCAGTGCCTCTCTCTCTCTAGGTCTGTGAGCTTGGGTAGGGGGTGGTCTTCAAGATATTTTCGAATTTCATCCAGTGATTCACCCTCTTGTTTAGTGTAGAGGGCCCTATAGAAGGCGCGAATGATTCAGCTATGTGTTCAGTTTTTATCTGGGTGTTACCTGTCCCGTCCTTTACCTTTCCTATGTGTCTGTCCACCCTGTTTCCCCTCAGCCTATGTGCCAGAAGAGTTCCAACCCTGTCGCCCCTCTCATAGTATCTCTGCTTCGTGTATCTCATTTTTTTAACTACCTCTCCAATCAGGATTGTATGCAGAGCTTGTCTCTTCTCTCTCATTTCACTCAGGAGGTTTTCGCGGTCTATGTTTCCCTTGGTGAGCTGTGCCCTCATGGCCCGCAGGTCTTCCCGGAGTCTGGATTCTATCAGGGCCCTCTCTCGCTTCTTGCTCGAACCCTCTGCGATAAGGAGACCACTGAAGGTGGCCTTCGCTGCCTCCCAGACTGAAACCATTGGGACTTCCCCTGTGTCGTTCGATAAGAAGAAGGCTTTTATTTCGTTCCTAAGGAATTCCCTAAACACCTGGACCCTCATCAGGGTATTGTTACAGCGCCACCTATGTGATTTCACGGTGGCTTGCAACCGCCATTCCATAATGAGGAGCTCATGATCTGACCAGGTCACAGATTCAACCGTAGGGTTTCCAACCTCTCCCCCTCCCTCCTCCGAAACCAGCAGCAAGTCAATTCTAGTATATGTTTGGTGGAGAGGGGAGAAGAACTTGTAACCCCCAGGGGTTTGCCAGCATTTGCGCCATACATCAACCCAGTAGTACTCCTGTAGGAGGTCCCTCAAGGCGAGATTATCTTTTGTGGAGGCTTTTGGTCCCGTCCCTTTGGCCGACCACCGGTCAAGATGGGGGTCTGTAATGAGATTGAAGTCTACGCCCAGGATGTGGCTCCCTCGGCCCACCCATCCATGACTTGGCCGGTGTTGGACGCGTATATTGTGGCTAGTGTGACTCGTGCGCCCTGGGCTAACCCCTTGATCACAAGAAATCTGCCTCCAAAGCCCCTTTTCGTCTCTACATCGGTGAGATGTAGTGATTTACCCAAGAGGATACCCACTCCCTCCTTCTTAGAGGATTTGTGCGAGGCCCAGAAGTTTCTGCCTATCTTCTTTCCTTTGATCGTTGACTCAGCCCCCTTCTATAGTGGGTTTCTTGTAGGAAGAGGGCCAGTAATTTCTGTTTGCGGAATAGGTTACTTGTGAGAGACCGCTTGTTTTGCGAGTTGAGACCCTTAACGTTGAGCGTACCGATCCGTCGTCGCTATCCTTGCCCTGTGAAGCCTCAGTGAGTGCCCCCGTTATTATCTGTTGACTTGAGCCCCGGAACCATGGCATGGCGTTCCCTATTTCTTTCCCCTTCCCCCTCCCGCCTCCCCGGTTCCCCATTTCCCTTACCCATTTTGGTAGGCGTCCGTTTCCATCGCCCGACATACATCGGGTTTAGTCAACGAACTACCAGGCCCGCTTCCCGGGCCCCGAGAGATAAATAGTGTGGATCGTACCCTCCAAGTTATACATATAGGAACATTTTACAGCTTTAGTCGGAGTCCAATCCCTCAACAAGACCTCCCCACCCCAGTCCTCTCTACTCCCGCTGCGTGCCTCATAGGGGCTGGGTCCAACCGTGAACTAGCTTCCAGTGTGGGTTGGGGGGACTTCGAAGGTCTCGGGGGGATGCACCTGGCCACCCTCCGACAACCGAGAACAACACCAATCCGTGTTTCAGACAGGTGGGACCCAAAACCTTCAACCCTCAATTTCAGCATAAGCCTTGCCAACCGTGGCAACTTCACAATACTACATAAATAGCCCCAAAACAGGAAGGGGCCCATGAGGACCCTGCGATCCAATGCAATGCAATACAACACAACAACATCACATTTCTTAACTTTCTCCCCTCCCCTCTCAATCACTCGGATCCATCGCGCGTGCCTTGGCATCAGCAAAAGTGGAACACGTTTCTCCTCAATTCGCCAGCGGCCACGGGGGGGCGAGTGAGCGAGTGAACCACAACAGATCGGCACTGCGTTCCTTTTCTTTTCTCCTCTCTCCCATAATCATGCGGGTCCTCCACGTCCCTCCGAGGGGTGCCTGGTTTTTCTGAATTTCCGGGTGCCCTTCACTTTGTGTTTCCCCTGGCTGAGGTCAGAGCCCTGTGGGGCCCGGCTCGGGCCTCTGTCCGGTCTGCCGTTCTCCCCCGAGGGCCCCGGGGGGACCCCGATCAGTTTGTCGATGCCTCTTTGGATGTCTTCTTCTGTAATGAGCTGGAAGTTTTCCCCTTGCCACTCGAAGGATAGGTAGAATGGGTGTCCCCAGCAGTATCGGACCCCCTTCTCCTGGAGCCACCTAGTGATCGGACCTCATTTTTTCCTCATTTGTAGCGTGAGGGCAGATAGGTCCTGGTAGATTGCCACCCTGGAGTTGTCGAATTGTATCTCTCTTAGGGTTCTAGCTCTTTCCAGTATTTTCGCTTTGTCTCTGTAATAGTGGAACTTCGCAAGCACGCAGCGTGGGCCCCTACCGCCTCCGCCGGCTCGATGAACCCTATCAATCAGGATGGTTTCTCCGGAGTCAGTTACCAAGACAATCCTAATGATCTCCTGCACTTTGCCCTCCAGGCCGGTCTGGGTCTCCCCCTCCACCTCCGTCAGGCCGAAGAATCGCAGGTTACATCTCCATTCACGATTTTCCATGTCGTCCACTTTGAAGCAGAGCTTCCCCTCGCGCCGCTGCATCTCTTTAAGCCTTGCCTCCATCTGAGCCTCCAGGAGGAGGGTGTACGCCTGGTTATTCTCTACCCCCTCCATTCTGTCCTCCAACGTGGAGACCTTGGCGGTGAGGTCGGCCAGCTTGGCTCCCATGTCCGTTCTCATCCCCCTGATTTCCTCTAAGATTGTCTGGATATTGTTCTGCATGGTGTTCATGTCGGGGTTGGCGTAGGTGGGGGGTTGGTCTCCATCTCTTGTTTTCGGGGAGTGAATTGGTATCTTGCCAGGGTTTCTTTCCAACTCATGGGGTGTCTCCCCCTCTAGATCTTCGTGGTTCCTCGCAGTCTCCCCCGGGGCTCGGGGGGACGGTCCCCCAGTTCCGTGCCAACTCCGATGAGGTGTGGTGGTTAGGACGGGCGGGTCGTGCCCCAACCCCCCCGTCAGCCACTAGTCACGGTTGCTCCGATGTGGGGCCGGTGGATGCGTTCAAAGGTCGCAGAGGGGCCCAGGTGCGCTCCTGCGTCGGCCCGGGCCTGTTAGCTGTAGGCCTCTAAGGATTGTGTTGCAGTAGCGGCCGGGTGGAGTCCTTGTGGTAGTTGTTGCGAAGATGTTCCCCAATGCCTGGGGGGTGAGGGGAGGAAGGGGCCCGGGCGCGCTCCTGCGACGGCCCGGGTCGAGATACACCCGCGTGTGTGCGGCAGGCCGGGGTCCGGCCGTGGGGGCCCGGGGCGTACTGACGTCCAAAACCACCGCCGCGGGAGCCGAAGGTGGGCTCGTCTGGGGAGGCCCCCACGGACGATGGCCCCGGTTTCCGAGGGGCTCCCACGGTCTTTCAGTGATGCCGGCAGAGGCCCAGGGTGTCGATTCCTCAGATTGATCCCGGCGCAGTGCTCATCCGCGGAGAGGAGGGGCCGGCCACGGAGCTTCACCTCGTGCGCGGCATGGGCCTGGAGGGGGGAGGGGGAGCGCGGAAGCTCCAAATCAAATATCTCGGGGACCCAGGCACCCCCAAGGCTCAGGAAGGTATCTCCGGAGTCCCCAGGGGATCCCCCACCTGGATTCAGCCTTTATAGGAGGATAACGTTCCTTTTATCACAGTTTACTCCACAAATCTCTCGGGGCTTCAGCAGAGCCGAAGGATCAGGCAGCCATCATGCCTGCGCCCCCTGGTGGCCTTCCCGCCAATGCTTGTTTTTAACAGGACTTCTCTGAAGGACACGCATAATGCCTACAAATGGATGGCAGAAGGCAGCCCTTGTTTAGGCATTTTTATTACACCAGTAGCGTGTTTACAGCTCCAATTAAGTCATTGGCCCTTATTATAGGTTTGCCGGTATCCTGCTGGTAATTCTGGTGGGATACCGGCAAACCTTACTTACCGTCTCTCCCGCTCGATATTCTGGTATTACCGGGATATTATGGGCAGCAGACAGCCGGTAAATTCCCATTCCCATGGAGTCTCACAGGACTACATGAGATGAGGTTGCCTGAATCACCGGCACCGTTAGTAACGTTGCTGGTGATTCAGGCATTTATTTGCCGGTAGGGGCCTGAAGTCCCAGCAGGTCAGGCCGGCCAGGAGATCAGTGGCCCCCATCGGCAACCTTGAAGAGTGCCGGTCTGGAGAAAATGCCACATATATAACACTTATAATGAGTGACATTAACTCTCAGAAGGCTGATTTGAAAAAAACACTGGCAGGCCTTTCGAGTGTAATGTTTGATGGTAAGGCTTGAGTAAAGTGATCTGATAGAGCAGTCAATGGCTGGGTAAAAAAACAAACAACACCTTGAAGCTTTGTGTCCTCATCATATGCCATTTCTCCCTATCTGTACTCGAATGCAATAGCTTGTGCTTGCCATCTAATTAGCCAGACTAATAAACAACTACAGTGTGCGGTGTGGGGCATGGGGCATGGGCAGTATGATGGGAGAAGAAGAAATCGGGAGGTGGAGGTAGTGGCAGAAAAGAAGGTGAAGAGGGGTGGTGAGGTTTCTATCATAGCAGACTGAGGTCGCATTTCAATTAACAGCTGCACACATTTAACATTTATTTCACAGCGTTTTTTGTTTACTGCGATTATTCTGCACATTAACAAACCTTGTATATAATAAGTCAGAACAGTAAACCCAAAGATGTGTCAGAGTAATGCACAAAACAAAAAAAAACATACTAAATATCCCTCACATCATCATTCACAGGAAACCTGCTTTGTGAATTATGGGTAACATGCTTGTGAATCTTGATTGATGTAATACGTTTTCCAGCCAGGAGTGCAGGTGCTTCAGAACAATGCTTTCTAATCGTCGCCAATGTGCATCTCAAAGCGCTACCAATGGAGGCACTTCAAGCCAGGTATAGAGTGGTTTCTCTTACTGGCAGCAACAACCAATTTCCTGCCCTGGCCATTGACCTTCTGGATAATTAATAACATGCATACTAAAAACGAAATTCCCTATTTAGTTAAGCCAATTAATTATACTCGGTTCTGAGCACACATTTTGAGTTTTGTAATATGCTCCTATAGTTTGTGATTTGTTTGTCTTTTGCTGTACCAATACATTTGAGCTACCTTTTCTGCTTTACCTCCCATTGCCCCTTCTCTATATCCCTTTTCTTCTTTTAGTTTTTTTTTACAATACGCATGTAGTGTAACAATTAGGAATAGCTATCATACACCAACCCGTGAGCACCTACGCATCTGATAACCGCGTATTCAATCAAAGTAGAATTATATGAGCCGCTAAGAGCAACTATCTGGGAATAACTCTGGCTAGTAACGGGAACAGACCATCCACTTCGAAGAAGAACCGGGTGACCTGGGTTACAGAAGTGGGGTCATTCCAGGGCAGACCAAACTTCTTGCCAGCAGGGGCCATGATTAAGCCCTACACATTATGCCAAAGCCACTTCTTCCATACCATATTGATCAGGACGGTGGGGCACGACTTGGTGCACATTTCTCCAAAGTCAAGAAAATACCCAATTCTATTTATTCCTCATCCAGCC
Organism: Ambystoma mexicanum; assembly: GCF_040938575.1. Classification (NCBI taxonomy): domain Eukaryota; kingdom Metazoa; phylum Chordata; class Amphibia; order Caudata; family Ambystomatidae; genus Ambystoma; species Ambystoma mexicanum. Next base: position 473,660,845 of record NC_090928.1, on the reverse strand, counting down.
TACGTAAAGGTCTGCAAATGCAAATGAACGGGCCTTCGGTGGTTAAACAGCAGGTTTCTCTGCCTCCACCAACCTGCATCCGAGGGATATGAACTATTACCCAAATGAGGCATGCCATGCCATCATGCAGCGCTGTGTGTTACTCAACATTCTAAAACGCTAATAGTAGAGCCTACCATATTGACCAACTAACATTGGCATCCGAACTGCGCCTCCGCATTACATGCTACTACAAAGTTTAATACCTTCTGCAAGCCCCTCTGCTGTCACCTTCTGACATTTATTTATGCCCATCGGCTACCGAGGCTATCGACTTCCTGTCCTAGGTCTACGCTTGAACGTGTGCATTGTGGTCCCGAACAATCGACTCCTAACCGCATGTGCCACAAACTTTGCTATAGCCCACAGCCGCTCACTCTACTTAACCCACAGCAGATTTACATATGAACTGTGATGTTGCAATGTGCCTGAATTACAGCCTATGAAATCACTGTTGATTTATTGCTGCATATGCGCCTATGGTATGTAGTGCCGCTTAAGCAAGTATGCTACCTATTGCTGACTACCTTCTTGATATTACTACCATGCATCACTTGTAATTACTTGCCTCTGTCTGACTATCATCTATGTTTGCATGTTCACTGCATTACTAATTGCAAATTGTTCTTTGCCACTGTATCATAGTGAAACTTATGCATGATCTACTTCTCCTGACATATTTCGGTCATTTATGTAAAGCTGATCACTGCTAAAAACCCACTGCGGACTAGCCTGTAACACTACAACTATACAAATTGCTGCTTGAGCAATAGATTGGCCACCCCAGCTCAGCACTCTGTATATTCTAGCATACTGATCATTTCGTCCATTTGCAATTCAGACCTCACCCTAATTCATGAACCCTCAGCACACGTGACTGCTCAATATGCCAAATTGCATCTACCGTGCCGGACCAAGGAGCTTGCCTGACCTTAGTTAAAAATCACACACTGCCTAGCCATGTTCATGTCCTCCTTAATTATCGTGTGCCTCATAACCTTACTCATCTCCTTGTCCTCGCCTATGATGGCCTATAAAGCTATGAGTAATGACTTCTTACCAACATACACTGACTTCTATGCCATGCCTAGTACACATAGTATTTCTTTATCCAGGTCCTTGACCTGGATAAAGAATGTCCAGGTCCTCGACATTACCGCTATCTGAAAACATACTTCTGTCACTATTCCTACCGGCCTGTCACGTAGCAGCATCTAGTAGGCCTACTCCACCACCATTATGTAACTCTCATCCCCTCACACCTGCACAGTGTATTAATCTCTATACCACGAGACCCACACCTAATTAACCTTGCCCATCTAAAATTAGGAATCCAAAACTATGCTCTAGATTACAGCCAGTTCATTTAGCACCCAACCCTAAACACAACACCAGTGCCAAATGCTCAACCACTAGAACCAAAGTATTCAATACTACTAATAGTTCAACTAGCAATGTACCTACACCTAGAGAAATCATATCCTACACGAAAACTAAGCTACAGAACCCCAACACCTTGATTAAGGGTGCTCTTATAAACGCCAGATCTATATCAGCCCATGCACTAGATGTAGCGGATGTCATAACCTCTATCGACATGGACTTTCTAGACATAACGGAGACCTGGCTCTATGCCGCGTCAGGGCCCTCCCTCAATCTTGCCATTCCAGATAGATATTCCATAAATCGATTAGACAGGGAATTATCAAAAGGTGGTCAGCATAGCATTTATTGCCAAAACCACACTAAACATAAGACCTATACCCAACCAACCATTCCCCTCAAGTGAATTACTATCTATCAAGCTACCCATCACAGCTTCCCAAACGCTCATCATCCACCTCATATACAGACCTCCCGGGCCTATCTCCACCTTTGAAGAAGATATTACTGTTCTTCTCACCAATAAAACTAAACCCAGTTCGCAGATCATACTATTAGGTGACCTCAACCTAGGCTTCCAGGACCTCAAAGACGACAAAGCTTCAAACCTTGCTAACACTATCTCAGAATTAGGCTTTACACATCGTATCACCCAACCCACACACAATAAAGGAAGGACACTAGATTGGCTGACTGTTAAGGGACTTCAATTCAGCACTCCCACTAAGTCAATGCCGAGTCTGGGATGCCGAAGGGAAGCCCTTATTTATATTTTTTTATGACAAGTTATAATCTGGATGATAAACCCTTATATAATGCCCCTCTCTTTGAATCCCCCTGACCTCACTGAGCCAAGAAGTAGGTTGGTTTTGCAAATTAAAAGATTTATTTTACAAATTAAACAATATATATATATATCACACTTTAATAATACATTAATATTTGATCGCGCCCTTATGAATATGACAGTGATCAACAATGGACAATATTACACTAGCACACTTTTGTAATCACTTAGGAGTTGGGATAGAAAGGATAACTTAGCTCAGAATGCTTTTATGGTTTCAAGGAAAAACAATGATGGAAAGAATGCAGCACAGAAATAAACTGATATGGTTTCAACAAGAGAGAATATAATCACTTTTTCTTTTGTGGCAATTCACTCCCCCCCTATGCAATATAAAAAGATGGAAGGAGAGCACACAATTTTCAGGAATACAATCAAATGCAATATAGTTCAGTTCCCGTGGCAAGCTTAGAACACAGGGATGATTTTAAAACACAGGCAAAATACTTAAATGTGATTTGCAAAGAAGTGAAAATATGCTAAAAATGATTTTACTTCCCTATTGGCGATTCAGGGTAGGTGACAGCTACTTTGAATTAGTTCAGGTCAACATTATCAGTGATTCATGAGGGATTATTAGGTTGAAAACGGATTTCAGCAATGCAAAGCAAAAGACAGCGATTTTTGACAGGTGGTGAAATGAGCTAGTTGCAATTTGCGGCACTTCCGAGTGCGTCAAGCGCGATTACAGAAAAACTATAAGGCGTAGAAAGTTTGTTGGAAAGCTGAGGATCTTAGCTTTAAAATGAAAGTTAAATCTCGATCCTAGCACACGCGGTTCCAAAGATATGGTCAATTTTGTGGAGGTAGATTTTCAGAAATAAAGTAGTGATTCAGAATGGCAAATGACACTTTCACAGGTTTAAAGTCAGAGAATGGACACAATTTCTATTATGCAGTTCTGGACAGGATAAATGGTTTAAATCAGATTATTTTAGACTAAGAGATTGGTTCTGGCACAGTTTTCAGGATACTCACTCCTAGTCTTGGAAGGAATGGGCCTCCGTCACGGATCTGGTCAACAGTTTTAGCTGCGGTTCTCTCGCCACGGACGGTCTCTGGTACCGGTTCTGCTCACAGCGATCTGGGTCAGCTCTGCTCTGCTGGTCTGGATCTCTGGTTCAGGCAAAAGTTCTTGGCACTGCACAGCGGTCTGGTCTGGATACAGCACTGCTTTCTGGGTTCTGGCATAGGGTTCTAGCCAAAATCAAACAGCACAGCCCAGCTGTTGAAGAGTCAAGTTGCAAAAGGTTTTGAGGCAACTCAAAAACTTGAAAAGGATTCAGTTTGTAGTTCAGGCCCCTCTGCTTTAAAGTTCTGGAGTCTGGAGTCTAAGTTCTGGATGGTCCTTCTTGATATTGTCTGGTCCGGCAGAGTGCTTCGCAAGAAATCAGTTTGAAATGGAAAATGAATGTCCCTTCCTGGGTCTTAGTGGCTCTTTTTATGTCTTTTGAAAGTGGGTGGGTCGGCTGATTTTCTATGCCCAACCCTCTCATGATTTGATAGGCTATAGACTTTTCTGTCCTCTGACTGGAGAACGGAGTAGTGAGTCAGGATGAGTCAGAGTGATGCTATTTTTAAGGCTGGCTGAAGTCCCTCCCCATTGCATTTACTTAGAAAAACGATTTTTCATAACCACACATGCTTCCCAGATATACACGTTGTTGAAAATACATGTACACATGATGGATGAATTAAGACAGGTCTCTGATCACGCCCCATGTTCCTGCGAGCTTGGGTTCAGAAATGACAACTTATTTTCATTTTTAGTGGGTTTTGCCATATTGGACTTTTACCCAAATTTACACAAAGGTACACCCCCTCTCTGGGCATATTACAGTAAATTACTATGTCTCTAGCATAAACACAGTGCCTACAATATTCATAATTTCCTGGGTTTTGCCTCAGAACATCACAGAGCGACCAGCTGAGTCTTGAGCCGTGAGTAAAATTGTCATTCTAAGAATCTCAAAGTTGTACATTTCTGTCATCTGGTTACAATTAGTTATCAGTATTCTTATAAAACATATATTTGCCTTCAATTCAATTCACAAAAGTGTCTGGGTCCGCCTCCAGAAGCTTGGTGAGTCAGATGGTCACATGGCCTGTTTCCTGCCAGTGCACTGTTTACAGTTACACCTCAAATCAGCATATTCTATTCAATTGAAAGAGTCTATTGTGTTGTGTTCTGCAGGCTTCAGGGAAGTCCCCTCCCTCCCAATAAACAGGGCCATGTGATATCCTGGGCTGTTGCTGGGAAGGACAGGTGTGAATGTTTCCCATGGACAGGCAAGTCTTTTGAACTTTTAATTACATAAGACCACCTTCTGATCAATGCACAGTTCTGCAAGACGGCTCTCATGTCAGGATTTATAGAGCGCCAGTGCCGGTCAGTGGCGTGCAATGGTACTGCATCCATTTTTTTTGACAGCTGTTATTAAATTTAAAGGGGAATTTGGCTTGACAGTTATGATCCTTGCTGACAATGTTTTGATGGGGATCCTTGCAATAGAGTGATGTGGAACACCCCACAAGAAGGTTGAATCTTTATAATGGTTTTGTGGGCCATGATTTCAGCAAATTTTGACACCAATGAAACACATTTTTGAGCAGCTCTGTGTTCAACCAAAGGATGGGTCTGGGAATTGTCAAAAGTGGATGGTGGCTTATCGGTCAGGTTTTCACTGCGCTTTTTCTGGTGGGCAGCATTGCTTTTTATGCCATCAGCAATGCACAGTGATGTTGTAGGGCTAGGATGCGTGGGTGAAAACATCCCACAAGCCCCCCTTCTTGTGATGGCCATTCTGATCTTCCATCGATGGAGCTTCGCAAGACTGGGATGTTAGCATCATCTTCTTCTGATTCCGGAGATGACCAAGTTCAGCATCTTTTCCTCCATCAGGTGGATCGATCGGTTCTGCTCGCTAGTCCTGATGGGAGTATTGGGCGGTACTCCGGGCCCCTTGGATCTCTGCTCCCGGTCCCCGGATCGTTCTCCTTGGCCAGTCTCCAGGTTTTCCCTCTCCTAGGATGACAAAGCAAAGCGGCAATATCTATTCATAGACATTTCTCCCCCACTATTGATATAGTGGGGCGGCATATACATTTTATTAATCAAGAGACATTTGCATTCTTATTTTTAAAACAAGATATAATCAGGAGACAATTGCATTCTTGTTAATATATTTTTGATATGTGGAATATTTTAGGGTTGGAGTTTTTATTGATCTGGTGCGGCCCCCTCTGAGATTCCAGAGGATTCCTCCAGTTGTTGCAGAGTGTGCCTGGGATGGCAACACTTTAGCTGATTAATATGGACCCACTTGTCTTCCCCTTCCGCCAAACTGCCTTTGGGGATGCAGATCTTGTAGGCGACTGGGGAGATCTTGTCTACAATTTCAAAAGGTCCCTTCCATGTAGGCAAACATTTCTGCTTTTTGGCCTGGTTCCTTTGGAAATTGTATAGATAGACCCGGTCTCCCACATTGTATTCTTTCCTGGTAGTCGTCAGGTCATAGTGAGTTTTCATACTCTCGGCTGATCTTTCTAGATTCTGCTGAGCATAGGCAAAAGCATGTTGGAGGTGTTTCCTTAAATTCTCAAAGTATTCATGAGTTGTGGAGGCATTTATTAATGTCTGCTCTTGGGTCCTGTAGAGCAAATGCTGGGGAAGTACCATCTTGCGTCCAGTCATCAGCTCAAACAGTGACATTTTAGTTGCAGATGAAGGGGTATATCTGATGGCCATTAGGACCAGAGGTAATCGGATATCCCAACTTGGCCCAGAATCTGCCACAAACTTTTTTAAGATGCTCACAATGGTTCTGTTGTATCTCTCCACTGCACCGGAAGAGGCTGGCCGGTAACCAATATGTAGCTTCCTTTTAACCCCCAGTATCTCCCACATCTTAGTCATTACTTCGCTGGTAAAATGGATATCTCTGTCTGACTCAATCCCTTGGGGTAGACCAAAACACGAAAAGATGTGGTTGATCATCAGGGCAGCTGCTGTTTCTGCCTTGCAGTTTGGGGCTGGGAGACATTCCACCCATTTAGTAAATAAGCATGTCACTGTCAACATGTACTTATTTCCCCTAGAGGAGCGAATCACCGGGCCTATGAAGTCGACTTGCAAATCTGACCATGGCAGTGTCATCCCCCTCTTTTGGAGAGGTGCACGGTGTGTGAGGGATGTTGGTTGAAATTGTGCACACTCAAGACACCCCTTCAAGTATTGGTCGAGGTCCTGCCCCATGTGTGGCCAGTATGCAACCTCTCTTAAGATCTCAAGTGTTGTATGAAATCCCCTATGACCGGCGGTGGCTGCATCATGAGCGTGACTTAACATCAGGCTTCGGAATGAGGTAGGGACCACCAACTGATCATGGCCAGCTTGGGATTTCTTTACCAGCAAACCGTCTTGGACTCGGAACATTTTTGGACATTTCATCAACACTCTAAGGTCCTCTTTCCCAATGTAATCGGTATCCGTCAGGGGAAAGTTCTCAGGGTCCTCAATGTGTTGGTAAAACTTACCAATTATTGGATCCCTCTTCTGAGCCGTAATCAAATCAGCATCTGGGGTCTCCTTACTCCATTGTGCATTTGAAATATCATTGTGAGCATTTGTCTATGACCTAGTGATAGCAGTGACCTGGATTTCCGCCAACAGGGACTCAATCTCTATTAGATCCCCTTGGATGGCCCCGGTTTTGGCCAGCTGATCAGCTATGTCATTTCCAATTTTGTCTGGTCCCTCTACTTTGGAATGACCCTTGATCTTTTTCCAGTAGATGGTCATCCCGTTCGAGGTGACTAGATCATCAATGTTTTGAATTAACTTCCCATGTTTAAAGGGTTTGTTATTAGCACATAACATGCCTCCGGTTTTCCAATTAACCAGGTGCTCCACGAACCCGTTCCACACATAATCTGAATCTGTGATTATGACCAGTTTGTGGAGTTGATGTTGGACAGCAGTGAGGATGGCCTGATACACAGTCATCAATTCTGCCACCTGACTACTTCGGGGACCAATTTTGTATCCAGCGGAGGGTTCTGGGGACTCATTCACCCATGCATTCCCTACGCAGGCTACAAGTACTTTTTCCCCGTTGTTGTCAACATGGTAAGAGCATCCATCCACATAGACAGTGGGCATTCCGTCACACTTGTCTTCTTCAAAGACTTTGTGTGGGGAATTAAGGTATGCCTCCATGTTGTCCTTGATTTTTAGACTTTTGTCCTCGAGACAGTTTTTCTCTGGCACAATCATGCAAGTCAGCCAGACCTTGTGCAAGGGGACTCTTCTTGTTTTGGCCATATCGGACCTCCACAGGAAAGCCTTGCATTGACAGAATCCAGGAAGTAATTTGGGAATTACTCACATTTCCGGCCCGGATTCTGTCACTTTGGAGATATTGCAGAGGTTAGTGTGGAGTCTCCACTATGATGTGTTCCCTCTGGATAAACGGGCGGTAATTCTTCAATGCCCACACCGTTGCCAGGAGTGCCTTCTCACAATCATTGAATTTTTCCTCCACAGAGGATAAAGTTTTACTCGCATAGGAGATTACTTTATTGACCTTGTCATGCTTTTGATATAATACTGCAGTCAAGCATGTATTACAGAACCCTGTCTCCAGGAAGAACTCCTTGCTTCTGACAGGTTAAGCTAGGCAAGGCACTTGTGAGAGGCTTCTTCTGAGTTGTCTTACTGCCTCGGAGTGTTCTGGACCCCATTCCCACTTGACCCCCCCTTCAAAAGATGAATCAGGTGGCTGGTGATCTCTGCGTAGCCCTCAATGAACTTTCTGCTGTAATTAGTCAGTCCAAGGAGGCTCCTTAGTTCCCGCAGAGTTGTGGGGTCTTTCAGTTTCTGGAGTGCTTCCACTTTCTTTTTCTGGGGACAGAGACCCTGAGGAGTAATCTCATGCCCCAAGAAATTGACACGGGTTCTACACCACTGTGCTTTCTGAAAGGAAAGTTTTGCTCCGGCGGCTCTCAACTGTGTCAGAACATAATGGATCTCTGCTATGTGTTCTTCCACAGATGAACTTTTGATGAGGACATCATCTACATAAGCCAGGTTACCCCTTGCACCTAGGTCGGGCATGGCCTTATGTGGGAAAATGTTGAATTAATTGCCGGAGTTGAGGTATCCGAAGGGAGTTCAGGACTAGGTGTACTGCTGGCCCCCAAAGTTAAAAGCCAGTTTGTATTGGTCCTCCCTACTGACAGGCACAGTCCAGTATCCATTAGTCAGGTCTATTGTGGTGAATACCTGTGACCCTTGGATCTGGGCCAGCCCTTGGTCAATGTAGGGAAGAGGCCATTGGGAAGAATGGACCCGTTTGTTGAGCTCCCTAAGTTCAGCACACAGTCTCCACTGGCCATTTGACTTCAATATTCCCAGGACTGGATTATTGAAGGTGCTGTGGACTGGACGGATTATTCCCCGGGACTCAAGGTTCTTAATTATTTCAGTAAGGGACTCCATGTATGCGAGAGGCAAGCAATATTGCTTCACAAACACTGGAGTCATGCCAGGGTCCGTGGGAATCGTTGTTGTGTGGATGTCGGTGTGACCACAGTTATATGAGTCTACCGCAAAGTGATCTTGGAAATCCAAGAAAACTTGTTTCAACTTTTGCTTCTGTTTCAGAGTCACACAAGCATCGGCTAGGTTGACTCTCTCTTCCACCATCTGCCTGAAGCCTGGAAAGACTTCTGGTTTTGCTATTTCAGCAGCCTCCTCCAGCTGGGTGGAGAAGTCCCTGGTCAGAGTGCTGATTTGGACTGGAGGCTTCAGGTGGGAAAGGCAGCCTTCATGGACCTGGAAAATCACCTCATCCCTTCTGAAGTCACAAGTCACATCTTCCTTACCATAAGGGCAGGAAGTGTACACCAGGAAGTTCCCCCCATGCCGGGCAAAGACCCTGTCTGGTATTGGGTTGTCATCACTGTCACTGTCAAAACAGTCCTTGGGGATTGGTCCTAACAGTTCATTTCCTAAATCAAAGGAGAAATGTCGGTCATCAACCGCCATTCCAATAATGGTGCCTGCGGCTAGAGTAATACTCTTTAAGTCGCTGTTATCCACCTCTATTGGAATGGTGTCATGTTCTATGTTGACTAATGGTGTTGGGTTTACCCCCAACCCTTGCTGTTGGAGAGAAGCATTTAGATGAATGCAAGCATCAGAGTTTTTCAATTTATGTCCTCTTTTAACTTTCACTTCCAGGGAGAATTGTCGGGTCCTTTCTGGGATGGTGACTTTCTCTTTAATCTGTATTTCAACTGCATAAGGTAGCAATTGAGCTGACTTAAATGCTTTTTCAGGATCATCAAAGCCCATGGGATTATCCACTAATTGGGACCAAGCTTTGAAGTTTATTAGGTCCAAACTAATGGCAAAGCGATTGAGAATGTCACTGCCTAAGTAAAAGGCGGCAGTGACGTCTCGCACGACCCAACAATTATGGACTATGCTCTTGTTGCCAATGGAGATTTTGAGCATACACCTGCTTGACAGGAGATGTTTAGAATTGGGTGTTTCCAGATCCCTCTCCCATTTGTCTATCAGTTTGAATGTGGGAATGGCTGGATCTTTTGGAAGTTGGCGGAACATGGCTTCGCTGATGAAGCTCTTACCGTTGTTCACACACACTCGGGCGAGAACAGAGTCTTTCCCATCATTTAAATGAACAGGGATGAACAACTGCTCTCCAATTTGCTGAATATCAGCCAGCCTCTGAGCGTATTTCACATCTTTCTGGACTATAGGAGTGGGAGTTTCTGATTGTGGATTAGTAAAGAATTTCAGAGTGTTTCCTTCCAGTGTAGAATACCACCTTAAACTGGAAGGAAGGTTGATTTTCAGAAATAGAGAGTACCCCCCATCACCAGTCTGTTGTCCTACTGATATTACTGTCACGTCTGGAATTTGGTTGTTCTGGAAGTGAAATTCTACTTGGTCAGATTTTTGTTCAACCATGTGGCAGGTGCCGTTTAAACTAACATGGTTGACGCTCTGTTTTAATTTTATTGGTCGGCTAGCCTGGGTCCAGAGGACCTTGTTTACGCAATCTATTAGGGGTGACAACCTTCTCAGGAGGTCATTCTCTAGTAAACAAGGGGTGCCCTCTGGAGTCACTACTTTGACCGGATGTTTCACCTTGTGTCGCCCAATTTTAATGTCCAAATCTGCAGTCCCCTCGACGGGAATTTCCTTCCCGTCAAAGTTCTGAAGTTGTCCAGAAAGAGAGGTGAGAGGAATTCGATAATTCTCCCCCCTCCCTGCATTTAGTTCATCAAAGGCCCTTTTGGACAGAAGGGTAGCTTGGGATCCAGTGTCCACCATGCCAAAATTGTACCCTGCCTCTGTACTTGCACCGGGGCATAGTATCTTCCCTCCTTCTCCTCAATCGGGCACAGATAATGCACATTTTCGGACAACTGGTGGGCTAATTTTCTGGTTTTGGACATTGAGAGAGAAGGGATTTGGGCAGAGTTCGGCAGGGAGTTTTGGGAATCCGAAAGAAAAAGTTGTCAATTGGATATTGATGCGGTTTCGTGTTCCCCTGGTTCCGGTTCTGGCCCGCCCCCCACCCCTTTTTGGAGGCAGTCACCAGGATGGGTTTGAACCAGGGGTTTTCGGTATTGTTGGTTCTGGGATAGAATGATGGGCGGCGACAGCTCAATCCCCACATCTACCCAGTCTATGGATGCGGTTTTGGGTTCCCCTGGTTCCGGTTCTGGGCCGCCCCCCCCCTTTTTGGAGGCAGTCACCAGGATGGGTTTGAACCAGGGGTTTTTGGTATTGTTGGTTCTGGGATAGAATGATGGGCGGCGACAGCTCAATCCCCACATCTCCCCAGTCTGGATTGGAATCCCTTGGGACCCATTTTTCCTTGGGACGAGTTCCCCTATCTCTGAAGGAGAAGATCCTTTTCCCGGGATCATCTGAGGATCCCTTTCCCTCAAATTGGAAGAGCTGTACCTCCTCCACAAAATGGGTCTGTTTGGGTCCTTTGTTTCTCCTACTTCCTCTCTGCTCCTTGGGTGGCAGACTTTCAGGGGTAGGAGATTGTGTTTCCGGTTCCTGGGTTTCCAGATGCTGTTTACAAGTGGGGAAGGAAGCTTCCTCCAAGGCTTTACACCCGCCTTCCCCTTTTGCCTCCTCCCTGGGAACCGGTGGGTTATCGGGGTGCTGCCCCTGTCATTGTTCTGGAGCACCAGGCCCAGGGTTTGGGGCATTCTGCAGTGGCATGCTCATCTGAGGGTTCTGTTGAGCCCTCAGTATGTGACCCAGATCCTGTGCCATATTTTGGACCTGGTGCTCTAACTGTGAAACCCGCTCAGGCTGATACAGGGTTCTATTTTCTCCCCTGGGTTGATCCCGGGAAGGGTAGCTATCCCTTCTCTGGTAGTACCCCGGGTTGGGACAATTTGGGTACCCCTCCACCCTTGGCCTCCCCCATCCCGGAATAGGTTTTCTGGGCTCAGGGAATTGGGGAAAGAAGGATGGATGATTTTGGGGCTGGAAATTGGGTGGATACCTGGGAAAAATGTTCTGCCCAGGGTTTGGTGAAATTCTGCCCTCCTGTGGGAAGTTAGGAGGGAAGTTCCCTGGGTTGGGTGCCTGGTTGGATTCCCCCCCTTGGGCTGGAGGTGTCCACACATACCCCAGGATGGGTCGGTTTCCCTTGTAGCGGGTACTTACATAGTCAGGGGAGCGAGGGACCCCATTTGTGGGACTACCTCCTTGACTCCCTGTCTGTGACTGGCCCAAGGGCCTTCTGGGCTGAGAATTATTTGGTGCAGGCAGGTTTTTAGGCCCCCTCATCTCCAAATCTAAAATGGGGGCAACCTTTACCTCTGCCACCTTGGCAGCAGCAGGGGTGTTGGTCGATTTGGGGCTTTTCTGAGCGTTATGTTTATTTTCTATGGGCTTCTGCACCTCATAGATCCGGTTAGCCTGTTCAATGACCCAGTCCAGTGACCTTTTCTCATGAAAATCTCTCACTAGCTGGGTCATGATGTATTTGGGTAAGGCATGGAAAAACGTATTTACAAACTCTTTACTGTCCGTGCGCACTCTTCTGGTAGTCTACGCAAAGGCACGCTTCAATTCCTGCACAAATTCTTATGGGGCCTGATCCTCCCCACATTGCAAATTGTAGGCTGCCTTGGGAGCCTCTTGGGGATTTCTGTGAACAGAAAAATGTTTCAAGATGGCCGCCCTATATGTGGACCATCTTGAATGGTTTTGGTCCTCCAGCCCCACAAAGAAACTGGAGTATTCTGGGGAGAATGTCCATTTGACATATTGAATGCAGCTAATGCTGTCTTTCAAATGGAAAGTCTCCATCATTTGCTCATAAAGCTCCAAGTGTTCCCAAACAGAATACTTGGCGTTCTTGCGATAAGGGGTGATGACACTCCTTATTGCCTTAATCTGTTTTAAGGGGTCCTTAAGCAAGGCCCTTTTTGCCTTATTGTTCTTTTGAGGTTCGGGTAACCCTGGTCCATGCATCCTCTGACTCAGAAGCACTGCTCCCAGAGGTGCCTGTCTGATCTTCCAGGTTTTCCCGGATTCTGCGAGCCTGGGAGTGGCTGGCAGAATGTGGTGACCTGGTCTCCTGTGTCCTGTGACGCTCAGAGGAGTCTTCAGATTCCTTCTTGCTGCCAGGATTTGATGAGTACCCCCCCCACTGACCTAACTGGGCAGAGGTTTTCAGGATGCCCTTAGTGGGCCTACTCTCCTGGGGTTTCCCACTAAATTGCACTGTACTTAGGTGCCCATACCCGGATGCCCGCCCATCCATTCCTGGGTGGTACTGGCCTATGAGCCCCATACTTTTGGCTGGATGGTAATCTGTCATCCCCGTGGCCCTGGGCTCATGTGCGCCATGGGACATGGGGGTGGCAGAGTCCAAGGACTGGGAGAGATGAAGGCCTCTGGTACTAGGGCTCCTGAGGTTATGCTCAGGTGTTTCCCTTTCCCAGCGAACCTCATCTCTATCAGCCCCCGCTCCCTGTTGCCATGTAAGAGCCTGTGCTTTCAGTTCCTCAGTTAAGGCCTTACTAGACTCTATCAGTCTCTCCTGCATGGCTACCTGTTGCTGGAGCCTATCATTGTGCTGACAGAGAGCCTCATTCTTTCTGTGTGCCTTCTGGTTGGTCCTGGAATACTGGGCCAGTCTTTGCTGCAGGAGGGTTACCTCCTGGGTCCCATCCCTACTGGCCTGCTCCTTTCTTGCCAGAGCATCTTCCACCCTCCTGGTGTGCTCTAACAAGTTCTGATGGTCTTTTTGGAGGTCACTCAGTCCCTGGAGGGCCAAGTGATTTTCTTCAATTTGTTCTTTTAATCGTCAGACTTCCTGGCCTAAGGTGTCCCTTTCCTGACTAAGGGCCTGCATCTGTGCCGCCAGGTCGTCCCTCTGTCTTTTAAGGGCCCCAGCTTTCTGGCGCTCTTCTTCAAATTCTGTCTGGGTATCCAAGTCTTTCAGAATCAGTTTGTTGCTCTCTGCCTTCTCCCTACCTAGGTGGCTTTGCAGGGTGACTACCTGCTCTGCGCATGCCCTATTGAAGTCCAGTTGTTGCTCCAGCTTTTTCTGGCTCTACAATAGGGCGTCCAAACCTTCTTGGTACTCCTTCTGCAAGCCCAGAAATCTGGTATCCTGGTCAGACTTTTCCTGTTGCAGGATACCCATATCCTCTTTTATTTTAATGATATACTGCCTACTATCATTTTCTGACTCCTGGCTCCTCTGCAACCTCTGCTCGGAAGAGACCAGGTCAGATTGGGCCTTCTCTAATGCCATCAGTTGCCTATTTGCCAGATCTTGGTCTTCAGCACAATTGTCCTGTATGGCTCCCATATATAAATATAAATATGCCGCTACCCTGGCAATCTTGTTGTGCTCATCCTTGGCCTTAGGGGCCATATATAGTTCACTCAGGGCCACATGTAAGGGACCCTGATCTCTCCATATATCTGACCCAGTTACAGTGACCTGTTGCACGATTGCCTGCAACCACACATTTTGGTCCTGTTCAGTCCACTCACCTCTCACAAATAGTTTATGTAAGAGGTGCTCTCTAGCTATTTTAATTTCTACCAAGGTCGTCATTCTGGAAATTGATTTCCTTCCTGATTTACAGAAGTTAGTGATTTATTTTGCAAAACAGACCGTTTCCTTAGAGCGTTCCTTTGAGGAATGTTTTTACAGTGTAATACAGCATGGTGATCCAACAGGATTTATGTATCCTATCAGTTAGCACACTGTATCAAGCTGCACAAGTGGTAGACCTAATCCAGATATCCCAGATGAGCCCCCACTCTGTTAAGGGACTTCAATTCAGCACTCTCACTAAGTCAATGCTGAGTCTGGGATGCCCAAGATAAGCCCTTATTTATATATTTTTATGACAAGGTATAATCTGGATGATAAACCCTTATATAACGCTCCTCTCATTGAATCCCTCTGACCTCACTGAGCCAAGAAGTAGGTTTGTTTTGCAAATTAAAAGATTTATTTTACAAATTAAACAATATATATATATATCACACTTTTATAATAAATTAATATTTGATCACACACTTATAAATATGACAGTGATCAACAATGGATAATATTACACTAGCACACTTTTGCAATCACTTAGGAGTTGGGATAGAAAGGATAAGGTAGCTCAGAATGCTTTTATGGCTTCAAGGAAAAACAATGATGGAAAGAATGCAGCACAGAAATAAACTGATATGGTTTCAACAAGAGAGAATATAATCACTTTTTCTTTTGTGGCAATTCACTCCCCCCTATGCAATATAAAAAGATGGAAGAAGAGTACAACATTTTCAGGAATACAATCAAATGCAATATAATTCAGTTCCCCTCGCAAGCTTAGAACACAGGGACGATTTTAAAACACGGGCAAAATACTTAAATGTGATTTGCAAAGAAGTGAAAATATGCTAAAAATGATTTTAATTCCCTACAGGCGATTCAGGGTAGGTGACAACTACTTTGAATTAGTTCGGGTTAACACTATCAGTGATTCAAGAGGGATTATTAGGTTGAAAACGGATTTCAGCAATGCAAAGCAAAAGACAGCGATTTTTGACAGGTGGTGAAATGAGCTAGTTGCAATTCGCGGCACTTTTTCTGAGTGCGTTGAGCGTGATTACGGAAAAACTATAAGGAGTAGAACGTTTAGGGCTTGTTGGAAAGCTGAGGATCTTAGCTTTAAAATGAAAGTTAAATCTCGTTCCTAGCACACGCAGTTCCAAAGATACGGACAATTTTGTGGAGGTAGATTTTCAGAAATAAAGTAGTGATTCAGAATGGCAAATGACACTTTCACAGGTTTAAAGTCAGAGAATGGACACGATTTCTATGATGCAGTTCTGGACATGTTAAAATGGTTTGAATCAGATTATTTTAGACTAAGAGATTGGTTCTGGCACAGTTTTCAGGATACTCACTCCTAGTCTTGGAAGGAATGGTCCTCCGTCACGGATCTGGTCAACAGGTTTAGCTGCCGTTCTCTCACCACAGACGGTCTCTGGTACCGGTTCTGCTCACAGCGATCTGGGTCCGCTCTGCTCTGCTGGTCTGGATCTCTGGTTCTGGCAAAAGTTATTGGCACTGCTCAGCGGTCTGGTCTGGATACAGCACTGCTTTCTGGGTTCTGGCATAGGGTTCTAGCCAGAATCAAACAGCACAGCCCAGCTGTTGAAGAGTCAGGTTGCAAAAGATTTTGAGGCCTATTGAAAAGGATTCAGCTTGTAGTTCAGGCCCCTCTGCTTTAAAGTTCTGGAGTCTGGAGTCTAAGTTCTGGATGGTCCTTCTTAATATTGTCTGGTCCGGCAGAGTGCTTTGCAAGCAATCAGTTTGAAATGGAAAATGAATGTCCCTTCCTGGGTCTTAGTGGCTCTTTTTATGTCTTTTGAAAGTGGGTGGGTCGGCTGATTTTCTATGTCCTACCCTCTCATGATTTGATAGGCTATAGACGTTTCTGTCCTCTGACTGGAGAACGAAGTAGTGATTCAGGATGAGTCAGAGTGATGCTATTTTTATGGCTGGCTGAAGTCCCTGCCCTATGCATTTACTTAGAAAAACGATTTTTAATAACCACACATGCTTCCCAGAATCACAAGTTGTTGAAAATACATGTACACATGACGGATGAATTAAGATAGGTCTCTGATCAAGCCCCATGTTCCTGCGAGGTTGGGTTCAGAAATGACAACTTACTTTCATTTTTAGTGGGTTTTGCCATATTGGACTTTTACCCAAATTTACACAGAGGTACACCCCCTCTCTCGGCATATTACAGTAAAGACTATCAGGCCGATTCATGTAATTACTCACAAAAGTGTCGCATGCGGCTGGCACACAGCGTGCCCGTGCGAATGTCTGCGCCAGCCGCGTGCGATAAAATCAATTTCCGCACACACAGCGTATTCATGGATTCTCGCCTCCAAAAGCAGACATGGCACAGAGTGGCGCAGCGACCCTGCAGCAGCGCCAGTTACACCCCCAAGAACGTCTCACGCAAGGAAAAGCCATCAAGATCGCAAAACCATCGCAAAGGGCTGTGCCAACCATGTACCAGTTTACCGGACTGGCAAACAGCAAACGCAAAGCGGGGAACGTGTATTACGGTGTCGGGAACACGCGTGCGCGAGATGTTTCACACGCGATCTGGCCTGGGGGAGCGTGTGCATGTATTTCAGGGGTGCGCGAGAAGTATTACATATGAATGGCCTGGGTGCGTGTATTTCAGGGGTGCGCGAGAAGTTCCACACGTGAATGGCCTGGGCGCGTGTATTTCAGAGATGCACGAGAAGTACTACACACGATCGTGAAGTTCCACACGCGATCTGGCCTGGGGGAGCGTGTGCATGTATTTCAGTGGTGCGCCAGAAGTCTCACACGCGATCGGGCCTGGGGGAGCGTGTGCGTGTATTTCAGGGGTGCGTGAGAAGTTCTACACGCGAATGGCCTGGGTGCGTGTATTTCAGGGGTGCGCGAGAAGTTCCACACGCGATTGGCCTGGGCGCGTGTATTTCAGGGGTGCGTGAGAAGTTCCACACGCAATTGGCCTGGGCGCGTGTATTTCAGAGGTGCGCGAGAAGTTCCACACGCGATTGGCCTGGGCGCGTGTATTTCAGGTGTGCGCGAGAAGTTCCACACGCGATTGGCCTGGGCGCGTGTATTTCAGAGGTGCGCGAGAAGTTCCACACGCGATTGCCTTGGGCGCGTGTATTCCAGAGGTGCGCGAGAAGTTCCACACGTGATTGGCCTGGGCGTGTGTATTTCAGAGGTGCGCGAGAAGTTCCACAGGCGGTTGGCCCTGGGCGCGTGTATCTCAGGGGTGCGCGAGAAGTTTCACACGCGATTGGCCTGGGCGCGTGTATCTCAGGGGTGCGCGAGAAGTTCCACACGCGATTGGCCTGGGCGCATGTATCTCAGGGGTGCGCGAGAAGTTCCACACGCGATTGGCCTGGGCGCATGTATTTCCGAGGTGCGCGAGAAGTTCCACACGCGATTGGCCTGGGGGAGCGTGTGCGTGTATTTCAGAGGTGTGCGAGAAGTTCCACACGCGATCTGGCCTGGGGGAGCGTGTGCGTGTATATCAGAGGTGAGCGAGAAGTTTCACACACGATTGGCCTGGGCGCGTGTATTTCAGGGGTGCGTGAGAAGTTCCACACGCGATTGGCCTGGGTGCGTGTATTTCAGGGATGTGCGAGAAATTCCATACGCGATTGGCCTGGGCGTGTGTATTTCAGAGGTGCGCGAGAAGTTTCACACGCGATTGGGCTGCGTGCGGGTATTTCAGGGGTGCGCGGGAAGTTTTACACGCGATCTGGCCAGGGGGAGCGTGTGCGTGTATTTCAGGGGTGCGCATGAAGTTCCACACGCGATCTGGCCTGGGGGAGCGTGTGCATGTATTCCAGGGGTGCGCGGAAAGTTTTACAAGCGATTTCAGCAGGGTACGTGTATATCAGGGGAGCCGGGGAGTCCTACATGTGATTTGGCAGTGTGGGTCCTCCCAGGTGTTCCCTGTACACCCTCCACGGCTCCTGCAGGCAGCCCACACCACAGGGGACTACCCTGCATCCCTGGTCATGTCTCGCAGGCAGCCCACCCAACATGGGCATGCCCCCCAGCAAAGGCACATGTCTCCTTGCACTAATGATCACCAACTCATGTCCCCTTGCACCCCCACCCCCAGCATTGCGGGGCACCTGCCAGCAGGCCCCCACTCATGTCCCACTCATGTCCCCTTGCACACCCACCCCCAGCATTGCGGGGCATCTGCCAGCAGGCCCCCACTCATGTCCCACTCATGTCCCCACCACCCCCACCCCCCAGCATTGCGGGGCACCTGCCAGCAGGCCCCCACTCATGTCCCACTCATGTACCCACCACCCCCACCCCCCAGCAGTGCAAGGGCACCCTCCACCAGGCCCCCACCCATGTCTCCCACCACCCCCACCCCCCAGCAGTGCAGGGGCACCCTCCACCAGGCCCCCACCCATGTCTCCCACCGCCCCCACCTGCCAGCACTGTGGGGCACCTGTCAGCAGGCCCCCACCCATGTCCAACTCATGCTCCCCACCACCTCTACCCCCCAGCACTGTGGGGCACCTGCCAGCAGGCCCCTACCCCTAACATGTCTAGATCCCTGGTCCCTATGGTCAGCCTCCAAATGCAAAACACCCACCCGAGTATTGCATCCACCCACTCAGAAATGGCAATTACATGACAGAATACCAATTGCAAGTTTCGAAACAAACACATGTCCCTCACATACACCCAATGGGTGTCAGTGAATCTCAAAACCCATATCATGATATGCCTGAAACCAATGAGATGATACTACACATTGAAGTTCGATAAAAAAATATGTATTAAAGGAAACATACATAGATTCAAAAATAAAGAAACAGTAATGGGAATGTACAAAAATTAAAAGAAGCATGTCCGTGAAAAAAAGCAAAACCAAAAATCATAATCCAAAGTAATGGTGTCCAAAGTCACTGTCCACAAAAGCAAATCCAATGGGAAATAATAATTGAAAGCCATTGCTCCATGGGTAAATTGTGAAAGAAAAATAAAATCCAACAGTGAACTATGTACAGACGAACAAGCCAGGGTCCAATATCCCAACAAAAGAAATGAAATCTATCTAACAACACTAACTAATAAAATAAACTATATACAAAAATGTGGCCAATGTCCAAAAGGTCCAAAATAAATCAAAAAGCAAAGGAAACCTAACACTACCTACATACCTATGTACAAGGGCAGCGGGCTAGTCTGACGGCTCACTTTTGGATGTCCCGGCCCAGGGCATCATCGAACTCCTGCTCAATGTCCCGGAGGCGGTCCTCCTCCATGGCCCCGAGGGTCCGCAGGGCCGTCGAGGTGTCCACCTCCAACCCCCTGCAGATTGCCTCGAGGCACTCGGCCCGCCTCAGGGCCCTCCGCATGGAGTTCTCCACCCTCACCATTGTGAGCCGTGCCTCTTCCGCCCGCTGTCGCTCCGCATCTATGGCGTGGCCCAACCGCTGCCACACGGAAGGCACTCTCTGTCCTGGGTCCTCCTGCCCTCCGGCCGATGCCTGCCCCTCCGATGTTGAAGGCCCCGAGCCTTCATGGCTCCCACCACGTTGCTGCTGCTGCGCCTCTGCCCGTGCACTGCCTCCTGCTGCCTGCACATCCTCCGCCGGCTCGGGTGCAGTCGTTGATGTGGCCACCCCTGCTGGACGTCCGACTCCCGACTGTGGCAGGGATGCCTCCTCCACCAGCCTGGCCGCACCGTCAGAGGCAGCTCCACAGGGCACCCAGGTGACTGATGGGTGGGAAGATGGCACGGAGGACGACGGGCGCATAGTGGGTTCAGTTGAGGAGGGGGTCGTAGCAAGCCGCATCAAACGGAGGAATCCGGCCTGGGTGACCTGTCCCAGCAGGCTGACGTGGTCAATGAGCCATTCGAGATGACGTGCAGTCTCCTCATGAAAAGACTGCAGGTCACCTTGCATGGCCCGTTGACGCAACGCCACACCAGTCAGGACAGGCTCAACCCGGACCCGGATAGCCACGTCCGCAGGCAGAGGAAGGCCAGTTGTCGTTTGCTCATCCCCTGCCTGAAAACGGGTCTGGACATAGGCATCCCTGTAGATACAAGATGATGCAGGGACAGGATCAGGGACAGGATTGCACACAGGCACCTCCGCGGCGGCCTGTGCTGCCTCCTCTCCCTGGTCCTGCACTGCACCAGTGGGATCCCCACCTCCAGACCCTGTCTCTGTTGCTTGCACGGCCTCCTCCTCCACCAAACCCCCCACCAACCTGGATGACTCCGTGCCATCTTCCCCCGTTGGGCCCTGTGGGGTCCCAGCTGCCCCTTCTGCTGCCGAGGAGTCCAACTCCAACCTCCGCCTCTTGGACCTCCACCCAGCAGCTGCGGCCTGGGACGCGGCACCGGACTCCTCACTCCCCGACGAGATGACAACATGGGAGGGGAGCCGGGCCTTGCGTCTCCGGCTGGCGGTGGGATCCCCGCCGCTGTGCTCCACAGCACCTTCTCCACCCTCTTCATCAGTTGACGCTGCAGATAGGGAGAAATAAAACACAGGCATCAGGGCACTGTACAATGGCCACATACACACATGACAGTTGTACATGAGTGGCATTGGCAAACCTCAGACATGCCATCACAATCCCCAACACACATGTCATTTCAACTCGCACACATGAGCCATACCACAGCCATATCGCAACTGCCAGCACCATCCATACCCATACAACAGCATGAGCAGGGAAAGCTGAGCCAGACATCACATGCAACACAGGAAGTGCACCACACATGTACACACACCACCACACTTGCATGCATGTGTACACCTCTGCCAAGTGTCGCAGTGTTCAGATGGGCATCCATGTCACATCTGCCAATCAGGCTTCCACATCCCTCTGTCACATGCATCCATGTTGCATCACTGTTGCACCCTTGTCAAATACACACAAATGCACATGTACACAGTGCTGATACATGCAGCTGAAAACAACATACATGCATGACATCACAGACATGTCTGCTTACATACACATTCATCCAAACATGTGTGCCCACACAACTGCATTTAGCATGCAAGCCTACACACACAAGCACCATCCATGTCTCACACATTACAGCCCTCGCATGTGTTAGCCCCACGGCCCTGTACACCCCCACCCATACTCGACCCCATACAAACAGATGTGCAACCTGCACACTACTGAAACATCACCACACGCATAGCTCACAATCAGGATGCATGTACACTTACCGCTCGACTCCAGACGGGTCTGCCTCTCAAGGACCTGGATGTGGAGCGCTGGGGATATGCGTTCCAGGACCCTCATCTGAATTTCTGACAAGTGGCCCCGGCGCCCCTTGGCATCCGCTGCCTTCAAGAGGCGCCGGGCCTTGTTCAGGGTCCTGGACCTGAAGTCCTCCCAGCGCTTCTTGACATGTTGGAAGTCGCGGACTGCCACCCCCTCTGCGTTGATGGCAGTCACGATGTCAGTCCAGATCCGAGTCCGTCCTTCCTTGTCAGCGCGGGAACTTCCGAAGAGGGCATCATACTGCCCCAGGACTTGCTCCACCAGGACACCAACTTCCCTGGCACTGAAGCTGGTGCCCCTCTGCCTCTCTGGCCGGGGGTTGTCAGTGGTGCCAGATGTTGCAGTGCCCGACATGACAACCCCAGAGGCAGGAGTGGGTGGGCAACTGGGTCCTGGGGCTGGGCTGTGGAGCGATGGAAACCCAATCGGGAGTCTTCGGTTCCAGCAGGGGTGGTCACAGCAACAGCATCCCTGGCTGATGTGCAGGCAGCAAATGGCAGGGCACGTGGGCAGTAGGCAATCAGGCAGCAGCAGATGGCAGGTGGGAGCGTGCTGGGGGGTTCTGGGGGCAGTAATTCGGCCTTCTGCGCAGGAGCGTGGTCTTCCGTGTGCTTACGCGTTGCCAGCTTGATACGGAGTGATTTGGCACGTGAAAATTCTGCATGTCAGCGTGTAATTCGAGGAAAGGCCCTTAGCGCGTAAGCGCGTCAGCACGCATACGCGATTCCATTGGACCAAAGGCCCTTAGCGCGTATGCGTGTCTGTGACGTATCGCGCACTGGCGTTGCTTTTCGTGGGGTGCGGTGCATGTGTTTTGCAGGCGTTGGGGTTCACACGCTATCACTTCACAGCGGGTGGGTGTTGGCTACGCGTTCCTCTACACGCAAGGCAGACCCCTGAAATACATGCGCCCAGGCCAATCGCGTGTGGAACTTCTCGCGCACCCCTGAACTACACGCGCCGAGGCCAATCGCGTGTGGAACTTCTCACGCACCTCTGATATACACGCACACGCTCCCCCAGGCCCGATCGCATGTGGGACTTCTCACGCACCACTGAAATACACGCACCCAGGCCATTCGCGTGTAGAACTTTGCGCGCACATTTTTTTCCTGCGCAGGGACGCTACCGCCTGCTTTCGTGTGGCGGACATGTATGGGCCTGTGCGCGTCTTTGGCCCATGCGCTGTTTTTCCCTATTCCATTCCACGAATACGTGTTGTAGGCGAGCGTGTGGGCGTTCCACGCACTTGCCTCCTGTGCTTCCCCCGTGACGCCCACATTTTCACGTGTTGTTCCCCATTCTGCGTGTAACGCCCCGTTTTACGCCTACTTTTGTTGTGTGCGCCGCGCTATGTGCGAATTCGCTGTGGCCTTATCGCATGGCGTTCGATACCCTGTGCGCCAGCGTGCGCCAGCGTGCGCCAGCGTGCGCCGCGCACTTTATCAGCGCACATCCCACATTTTGCGCGTGCAGGGACTTCCAGGAATAGGTGTGCGCTGTTTTCTATGCGATAATGGCACTTGCACTGAGATTTTCACTATTTCACTGCGATTCGCACGTTTTCGCACACGTGCACCGTTTTTTCGGCACACATTCATTCCATGAATCGGCCTGTATGTCTCTAGCATAAACACAGTGTCTACAATATTCATAATTCCTGGGGTTTTGCCTCAGAACATCACAGAGCGACCAGCTGAGTCTTGAACCGTGAGTAAAATTGTCATTTTAAGAATCTCAAAGTTGTACATTTCTGTCATCTGGTTTACAATTAGTTATCAGTATTCTTATAAAACATATATTTGCCTTCAATTCAATTCACAAAAGTGTCTGGGTCCGCCCCCAGAAGCTTGGTGAGTCAGATGGTCACATGGCCTGTTTCCTGCCAGAGCACTGTTTACAGTTACACCTCAAATCAGCATATTCTATTCAATTGAAAGAGTTATTGTGTCGTGTTCTGCAGGCTGCCTCCCTCCCAATCAACAAGGCCATGTGATATCCTGGGCTGTTGCTGGGAAGGGCAGGTGTGAATGTTTCCCATATACAGGCAAGTCTTTTGAACTTTTAATTACATAAAACCACCTTCTGATCAATGCTCAGTTCTGCAATGCGGCTCTCATGTCAGGATTTATAGAGCACCAGCGCCGGTCAGTGGCATGCAATGGTACTGCATCCATTTTTTTTTTGACAGCTGTTCTTAAATTTAAAAGGGGAATTTGGCTTGACAGTTATGATCCTTGCTGACAATGTTTTGATGGGGATCCTTGCAGTAGAGTGATGTGGAACACCCCACAAGAAGGTTGAATCCTTATAGTGGTCTTGTGGGCCATGATTTCAGCAAATTTTGACACCAATGAAACAAATCTTTGAACAGCTCTGTGTGCAACCAAAGGATGGGTCTGGGAATTGTCAAAAGTGGATGGTGGCTTATCTGTCAGGTTTTCACTGCGCTTTTTCTGGTGGGCAGCATTGCTTTTTATACTATCAGCAACTCACAGTGATGTTGTAGGGCTCGGATGCGTGGGTGAAAACATCCCACATGACTGACCTCAACTGCGACACAAATATTCTCTCCAACACACCCTGCGCATGGTCGGACCACCACTGTATCACATTTACTATAAAAAAAAGATAATCATCTCCACTATCAAATGCCTATTGCTCCACCAACATGCACAAGGAACAACCGCAACATAACAGCAGAGAAATTCCTTCCTTTGCTACAGCCGATCATCAAATTCATGCCTACAAACTCAGACCCTACTTCTCTAGTAGACCTATAGAACCTCACCTTGCTCAATGCTATCAATACTATTGCACCACTAAAAATGTGCAAAGCCAAAACCTGTGAGCATCTAAACTCCTTGTTTACCCCTGACCTTAAAACCCTATATAAAAACAAGAGAAATCCTTATGGAAAAACTCCCCTTCATTCACTAACAAAAACAAGTTCATAATAGCATCCACTAATTACAAAGAAGCCATTCTCCAAACCAAAAAAAGAGACCTACAATAATCAAATTATCAAAGCAAAATCTAGTACGAAAGAACTTTTCAATATTCTAAGAGAGCTAGAATCTCCCTCTCCTTTACCAGACACCTGCATTAAAGACACCACATGGTGCACCAACATTCAGAAGGCCTTACTCGACAAAATATCAATGCTACAAATCAAAATAGAGTTAAAAAAAACATAGTCTCTCCCCTGACCCAGCTCAACCACTACCATCAACAGCATAGTCTAACACTCACGAAATGCTCAACTTCTCACCTCTTTCCATCAAAGAGGTTGAGGACATAATCTCAACTTTTAGACCTTCAAGATGCCAGGGAGACATTTGCCCTGCACTATTCATCAACGATGCAGAAAAGCAATTGCCACCCTTTATAACCACCCTAATTAACGCTTCATTTGAAACAAGTACAGTCCACACTAACCTAAAAGATGCATGGGTCCTTCCCCTACTAAAACAACCTACCTTAGACCCAAACATCCCTACTAATTACAGGCCGATTACAACAGTACCATTCCTCCTAAAAATCCTGGACAGAGCGGAATACTTGCAGATCTAGAAACATCTAGAAAATAACAAACTCTTGGGTCTCAGGCAATCAGCTTTAAGACTAAAACGCGGTACAGAAACGGCCTTTATTGACCTCAAGACGCAAATGGACAAACTTAAAAGACCATGGCAAACTCGCCCTCCTACTACTATTAGAACTCTCGGCTTCATTTGACCTAGTAAACCACAAAGTCTTATGCAACCACATCTCATCAGCAGCACACTTCTCCAACAAAGCCAACACTTGGATATAATTCTTTCTAGATAATAGATTAATGGGGGTCTTTACACCCTTGGCTTCCGTCGAGCCAGCACCAGTCACATGTGGAGTCCGTCAAGGCTCCTTTGTGTCACCAACACTATATAATGTGTTCACAAAACCTCTATTTGACAAGCTTGACTATTTGGGTGTCACCTATATGAACTATGCGGATGACACGCAAATACTCAACCCTATCACCGGGGACCACATCAAGAACTCTATAGTTCTAAATGACATTTACCTCATCATACAAGCCTGGATGGCTAAGCATGGAATATCCAAAAACAAAGGTGGGAACCCCTACATGGGCATCTGGGGTGAGTTCAATATATACTAAACAGAGAGGATGTCCTATGTGCTGAAAAATTCAATAAATGTGTTTCAGAAAGCGCATGCTGAGGACCAGAGAGTGTGTTCTTATTGAAAATATATCATTTTATTCTGTTACAATTTCATAAAATACATCATTTTTGAACAATTATAAGACAACAATTCATTTCAAATCAACATATATTTAAGTGAACAAAAGTTTTTTGTGCAAATAGCGCATTTTTGTGTAGACATGTCTCCTATGTGTATATCACTGACACACCATTCTACCATTCATCTTCACAATCAAATCTAGTTTGTATAGAGACATTCTGAATAACTTTTACAGTAGTAATATTCCTACTTTGGCAGTCCACCATTATGTATCAACTATAAGTATCCAAGATTATTCTAGTAGTATTCCTCTCATCATTGGATTTCCTTTTGTATAGTTTCGACTTGACATCAATTGGCCAAATTTTACAGAACCATTGGTCAACGTCTTCTTCAGGATTAGTAGACTTATTCAAAGGCTTTATCAGTGCTACAACATATAAAACAACAACACCATGATTTAAAACATTAAATAATGCTTAAAAACATAGACAAACGGCTGGCCACCAGGGGGCGCACGGACGATGAGCACCGCTGTGTGAGCTCCGCACCCACGGGTCCCAAAAGTGTCCTGAGCCCCCACTTTTGACCCCCCGTGCAAAAACAACTGCTGCCCGTGCCACCTGAATTGGCACCCCCATCGCAGGGCGGAATTTGGATGAAAAATGGACATCCCATCTCAGAGAAAAGTCTGTCTAGCAGCACTGCCCCTCCCTGCTGCATACGCAGCAGCCAGAAAGCTGAACGCGACTACGCACCACATCGAGGAATCCGGCTCCCTCTACTAGCTGACTGCGAGCGGGGCAGGCTCTGCTGCGAACCTCCGGCAGCCGCGGGGCTTCCGCCTGTCCTGCTTCGCCTGCGGAGCGGACGACCACCCGGGGCAGGCAAGTGT
Organism: Ambystoma mexicanum; assembly: GCF_040938575.1. NCBI lineage: Eukaryota > Metazoa > Chordata > Amphibia > Caudata > Ambystomatidae > Ambystoma > Ambystoma mexicanum. Next base: position 473,634,027 of record NC_090928.1, on the reverse strand, counting down.
GTCCGCACTCCCCGTGCGGCCGTCTGAGCAGCTCTGGGCTCCGGCGCCCCGCCGCAAGGTGAAAGGAAGCCGTGGAGAGGGTAAGTGGCCATCCTCAGAGCAAGCAGCGGCGCTTCGCCTGGCCTGGGGCCCTCCCTCTCCCCCCCGGCACTCTCCCCATCAAGGGCCTGGGGCTGGATATAGTGTTTGGGGCGCGGAGAGGAACACCCCGCAACCCCCCACCATAACTGAAAACTGGGTGGGGGCCCCTGCGACAGGCAGCACGCGGCCCCAAGAGGGCCCCCACAACAAGGCCAGACACACAGGCCACCGAGGCGGCCCACGCATAAATTGAACGCCGCCTACACCTCTGGCCCAGCAGTCCCAAAAGACAAACACAGTACCGTGAAACGAGATTTTGCCACTACAGACAGCCACAGAAATCAGGGCAAGGGACTTGCGCCCAAAGTGAGGACAGTGCAGAGGGTTGGGCCCCCATCTATGGGGCGTGTGCCCTCTTCTGCACAACCACCAGTCTTTCACCCCCCAGGGCCAGACGGGCAGGCCGGCGACAATGGAAAACGTCCACCTCTGAACCTTAATTTGAACTAAAGCCCCTTGTCAGGAGATCTCCTCCACGCCACCCTACCTGGGCCTACAACCAAGACCACGCTGACAACAGAACACCCTTCCCGCTGGAAAGGCCCACCAACGCTGAGAGCTGGACCCCCGTGCACTGCGGGCGTGTGCCCTTCTCAGAACCAACACTCATAAAATGCCCACCTCTACTGGACCTCAACACTGTTAAGTGGGTGCCCTCTGATAAACCAAGGTGCAGCATACACCCTGCCCCTCCTCAACAGTCCAGATTCCTCGGCCAGAGGGAACTCTCCAACCTGTGAGCCATATTCAGTTGGGTGGTTGTGGCACCAGGAACAGGCCTTGATATCCGCTCTCTGCCTGTACCCTTAGTGGGATTTCTTGCTCAAACACCGCCAAACCCAATGTATGAACGCCAAGGAGAGACTGGCGGCATACCAGTTCTCACCCTCGCAACACTGCTATTGCGCACCTGGAGTCGCCACCATGTCATCACCAAGACCCGAGGCAGCCTCCAACAAAGCGGATGTCGCCGATATCCTCAAAGAAATGAGGAGAATGAGAGCAGACATTGGCGGCAAAATTGATAAAATAACCCAAAGGATGGACAAAATGGAGGACAGGCTTCAAGAGGTTGAGCAGAAACAGACTTCGCTGAACACCCTAGAGACCCAAATGGACGTGCAACTCGCCGAACTCGAGGCCAGGGAAGAGGAATTTCGCCTATAAAATGGATGACTTGAAAAACAGAGAGCGGCGCAATAACATACGCATCTTCGGAATTACGGAGAATGAAGGCGAGACTGAGTCAGACTTGAAGAGAACATTGCACAACATAATGAATTCGCTTTTCAATGATGACTCAATTGACAAACCCAAAATTGATCATGTCCACAGGGCTGGGGGAAAGCCAGGAGGCCAGAGAACGGTGCTTGCCCGATTCCATAACTACGCAGACAAGGCCAGGGTCTTGGAAAAGGCCAGAAACACTCCGCAAGTCATGATGGGCCTGGGGCATTTCTCCATCTATCAAGATCTATCCTCCCTCACGCTCGCAATGTGGAGAAAGTGCCTCCCACTCACCAAAATGCTGAAAGAAAAAGGGGTGCGATACCGCTGGGGATATCCCTTCTCGCTCTCATTTGAATGGGAAAGCAATGCCATAAAACTAATCTCAGAAAGGGATATTAGGAGCTGCATATCTGATCTATTGGGTACCTGAGAGGAGGAACCATCACAGAGCGGAAACAGGCCAGAGGCAAAGGAATGGCACACCAAAGGTCCATGGAGAAAGAAGATGCATGGCTCCAGGAAATATAGACGGATGAACGCCTCCCCGGACACCGAACATTAAACTCACCTCGTTCTTCTAACTGTTTCTCTCTTTGTGGGTGCACCTGATGACGGACATTAGACTAATTAAAGGCCTCTGAAAACATCAGATGGACACCCACCGGGTAGCAGCAGGGGAGGGTGGAATCGTTGCCCTCCTCGCACCGCCCCACTTGATGCGGATGAGGTACTCATAAAGCAATCTGGGGTGAGAGTACACTTAGACAATGTGATTCAATGCATTTTAGTGGGCCTTAAAGAAGGTGGAGGAGATCAAGGTTTGAGTGCGGCCCGAGAAAGGGTAGCACGAAGGAGGTGGTGAGGACCGATATGAAAATGAAAGAGGACCCTTACGAAGTCTTACCGGGGGCCGAATATCGGGCGCAAATTACCGAGATCTTACTGTTGAAATGCAGTTTGGTTCGTTAACATGTTTACATATGCAGGGGGGAGTTGGGGGCTCATGGTTATGTTTTATGATTATGTGAATCGGACCGTTGAAGGTACGTTTCCCGTTGGTGGTCCGAAGATGATTGGGTGAATATAACCCAGCCGGATCGGACGCCGTATGGTTTGGGGTGGGGGGAGGGTGGGCTAGTGCAACTCGAAGGGTCAGGTGGAACAGATGAGTACGAAAATGAGAGGGAGAGAAAGGCACGCTTGACATTGTTGAAGGCTGAGCAACAAGGATGTTCAGCGGCCCCCACAGGGCCACATAGGATCCGGCTTACTTGTAAAGAAATAGACATATGACAGGCACCTAGAGCAGAGACACTGAGGCAGGCGCACTTATTGAGCTACCTCACTCATTACAATGGCAACAACACTTAGACATTACAAGCTATGCATATGCACACCCAATGTAATAGGCTTAAATTCCCCCACTAAACGCTCACTGGTAGCGAGAGAATTTAAGAGGTCTAACATCGATATTATGTTCTTACAAGAGACGAAATATCAGAAGGGTAGCGAGAAGGGGATCCCCAGTGGTCTGGTGGGGCACACATATTGGAGTTCGGGTGTCCTCAAAAAAGCTGGGGTGGGGATTCTGATCCGGAGGAACCTCCGCATGAAGATATGAAATTCCTGGGCTGACACAGAGGGTGGAGCCATGTTAATAGTGGGATCCATTCAAAACACAGTCGTAACCCTTGCCACAATGTATGCACCCAACCAAGGCCAAAAAAGATTCCTCCTTAAAACGACTGGATGGCTGTGGGTTAGTTTTCTAGTTTTGGACACTGATAGGGAGGTGATTTGGGCAGAATTCTGTGGGGAGTCTAGGGAATCTGAAAAGAAAAGGTGACAACTAGATATGGGAGAGGTTTTGGGTTCCCCTGGTTCTGGTTCTGGGCCACCCCCCCTTTTTAGAGGCAGTCACCAGGATGGGTTTGAACCAGGGGATTTTCATGTTGTTGGTTCTAGGGAGGGATGATGGGCGGCGCTAGCTCAGACCCCACATCTACCCAGTCTGGATTTGGATCTTTTGGGATCCATTTCTCTTTGGGAGGAGTTCCCCCATCTCTGAAGGAAAAGATCCTTTTCCCAGAATCCTCTGAGGACCCCTCTCCTTCAAATTGGAAGATTTGTACCTCCTCCTCAAAATGGGTCTGTTTGGGTTATTTGTTTCTACTACCCCCCTCTGCTCCTTGGGTGGCAGACTTTCAGGGGCAGGAGATTTTGGTTCCGGTTCCTGTGTTTCCAGGGCCTTTTTACAAGAGGGGAAGGAAGCTTCCTCCAAGGCTTTACAACCCCCTTCCCCTTGTGCCTCCTCCCTGGGAACCGGTGGGTTGTCAGGGTTATGCCCCCATCATTGCTCTGGAGCACCAGGTCTTGTGTTTGAGGCATTCTGCACTGGCATGCTCATCTGAGGGTTCTGTTGAGCCCTCAGCAAACAACCTAGATCCTGTGCCGTGTTCTAGACCAGGCGCTCTAGCTGTGAGACCCGCTCAGGCTGATATGGGGTTCTGTTGTCTCCCTTGGGCTGATCCCGGGAAGGCTAGCTATCCCTTCTCTGAAAATACCCTGAGTTTGGAAAATGTGGGTACCCCTCCACCCTTGGCCTCCCTTCTCCTGGATTGGGTTGTCTGGGCTCAGGAAAGTGGGGAAAGAAGGATGGATTGTTCTGGGGTTGAAAGTTGTGTGGGTACCTGGGGAAAAGGTTCTGTCCAGGATTTGGGGAATTTCTGCCCTCCTGGGGGAAGTGAGGAGGGAATTTCCCTGGGTTAGCTGCGGTTTGGTTGGGTCCCCCCCTTTGGCTGGAGGAGTCCACACATAACCCAGGATGGGTCTGTTCCCCTTGTAGCGCGGTCTTATGTTGTCAGGGGAGTGAGGGATCCCATTTGTGGGACTACCTCCTTGGCTCCCTGTCTGTGACTGGCCTGAGGGCCTCCTGGGCTTCGGATTATTCTGATTTTGTGCAGGCAGGTTTTTAAGCCCCCCCATCTCCAAATCTAAAATGCGGGCAACATTCACCTCTGTCACCTTAGCAGCAGCAGGGGTGTTGGTTGGTTTGGTGCTTTTTGGGATATTTTTGTTTTCTATGGGCTTTTGCACCCCATAAATTTGTGTGGCCTGTTCAATGACCCAGTCTAGTGATCTTTTCTCATGAAAATCTCTCACTAGCTGGGTCATGATGTACTTGGGGAGAGCGTGGAAAAAAGTATTCACAAATTCTTTGCTGTCCGTGCGCACCCTTCTGGTGGTCTGCGCAAAGGCACGCTTTAATTCCTGCACAAATTCTTGTGGGGCCCGATCCTCAACACATTGCAAGTTGTAGGCTGCCTTGCGAGCCTCCTGAGGATTTTGGTGCACAGAAAAATGCTTCAAGATGGCCGCCCTATGGGTGGACCATCTAGAATGATTTTGGTCCTCCAGCCCCGCAAAGAAGCTGGAGTATTGTGGTGAGAAGGTCCATTTCACATATTGAATATAGATTTGGCTGTCCTTCAAATGGAAAGTTTCCATCATCTGCTCAAAGAGCTCTAGGTGCTCCCTAACAGAATATTTAGCGTTCTTATGATAGGGCGTGATGACGCTCCTTATCGCTTTGATCTGTTTTAAGGGGTCCTTTAGCAAGGACCTTTTTGCCTTATTGGCCTTCTTCGTTCGGGTAATCCTGGTCCATTCCTCCTCTGACTCAGAGGCACTGCTCCCAGAGGTGCCCGTCTGGTCTTCAAGGTTCTCTTGGATTCTGCGAGCCTGGGAATGGCTGGCAGAATGTGGGGACCTAGTCTTCTGTGTCCTGGGGTGCTCAGAGGAGTCTTCTGATTCCTCCTTGCTACCAGGGTTTGATGAGTACCCCCCACTGTTCTAGCTGGGCAGAGGTTTTCAGGATGCTCTTAGTGGGCCTATTCTCATGGAGCTCCCCACTAAATTTCACAGTACTTTGGTACCCATACCCAGATCCCCGTCCATCCATTCCTGGGAGGTGCTGGTCTATGAGCCCCATATTTCTGATTGGATTCAAATCTGCCATCCCTGTGGCCCTTGGCTCATGTGCCCAAGTGGACATGGTGGTGGCAGAGTCCAGGGATTGGAAGAGGTGAAAGCCTATGGTACTAGGGTTCCTGAGGTTATGCTCAGGTGTTTCCCTTTCCCAGCAAACCTCATCTCTATCAGCCCCTGCTCCCTGTTGCCATGCAAGAACCTGAGCTTTCTGTTCCTCAATCAAGGCCTTGCTAGTTTCTATCAATCTCTCTTGCATGGCTACCTGCCTGTGGAGCCTGTCATTGTTCTCACTGAGAGCCTCATTTTCTCTCTGTGCTTCCTGGGTTGTTTTTGAGTACTGGGCCAGTCTTTGCTGCAGTAGGGTTACCTCCTGAGTTCCGTCCATACTGGCCTGGTCCTTCCTTGCTAGAGCATCTACCACCGTCCTGGTGTGCTCTAACAATTTCTGATGGTCTTTTTGGAAGTCACCCAGTCCCTGAAGGGCCAGGTGATTTTCTTCCAGCTTCTCATTTAAATAGCAGACTTCCTGGCCTAAGGTGTCCCTTTCCTGAGCAAGAGCCTGCCTCTGTGCCGCCAGGTCGTCCCTCTGTCTTTGAAGCGCACCAGCTTTCTGGTGCTCTTCATCAAATTCTGCCTGGGTGTCCAGGTCTTTCAGGAATAATGTATTGCTCTCTTCTTTCTCTCTGTCTAGGTGGCTTTGCAGGGTGACTACCTGCTCTGCACATGCCCTGTTGAAATGTATTTGTTGCTCCAGCTTTTTCTGCCTCTGCAGTAGGGAGTCCAAACTTTCTTGGTACTCCTTCGGCAGGGCCAGCATTCTGGTATCCTGTTCTGCCTTTTCCTGCTGCAGGATACCCATGTCCTCTTTTAGTTTGATTATGTACTTCCTACTTTCATTTTCTGACTCCTGGCTCCTCTGTAGCCTCTACTCAGAAGAGTCCAGATCAGTTTGGGCCTTTTCTAATGCCTGCAGTTGCCTGTTTGCCAGATCTTGGCCCTCGCCATATTTATCCTGTATGGCTCCAATATATAGGTATAGATATGCCGTTATTTTGGCAATCTTGTTTTGCTCTTCTTTGCCTTAGGGGCCATATATAGTTCACTCAGGGCCATATGTAATGGACCCTGGTCTTGCCATATATCTAACCCTGTTGCAGTGATCTGTTCTGTGATTGCCTGCAACCATACATTCTGATCCTGCTCTGTCCATTCACCAATAATTTATGCAATAGGTGTTCTATAGCCATATTGATCTCTACCAATATCACCATTCTGGAAATATTAATTTCCTTCCTGACTTACATAAGTTTTTTTTATTTTTGCAAAACAGACCACTTCCTTAGAGTGTTCCTATTGAGGGGCACTTTTCACAGTGTAACACAGCGTAGTAGCCCAGGAGGGATTATGTACCCCACTAGTTAGCACACTGAATTAGACTGTCACAAGTGGTATGTCTAATTCAGAAATGTCGGACACGAGCCCCCAATCTTGTAAGTGGTTTCAACCCAGCATTCCACCCAAGTCAATGCCTAGCGTGTGATGCACAGCTGGAATCCTTAATTATATATTTGTGTCTATAAGTGCTTTTGTTTCTGAATGATGTACCCTTATATCACGCCCCTCTCTTTGAATCCCCCCCTTCCTGGTCTCACACTGAACCAAGAAGAAGGTTGTTTTGCAAAGTTAAAAGATTTATTTTTTGGATTTGAACAAGACATACATCACACTTTTATGAATTTGAACAATATCTAGATATCACACTATTAATATTTATACAATGATCACCAATGGGTGATATTACAATCACCAATCTCTTTAATCATTAGCAGTATAGATGAGAAGAATAATGTATCATAGAATACAACTTTGTGTGGGTTCAGTCAAATGCAATGATAGGAAATTAATGCAGCACAGAAATAATAATTTTGTGTGTTCAATCAAATGCAATGTAATCACTCTTTCCACCTGATATTACTCAAACCCCCCTAATATGCAATATAGAGATGGAAGGAGAGTAAACAAGTTTCAGGATTATACAATCTCAAATAATACAGTTTCAATCCCAGTTCCCCCCCAGCAAGCATAGAGAGAAACAGGAATGATTTAAAAACAGGTCAAATGCTTTTAAATGTGGCTTGTAATGAATGGAAAAAACACTGAACATGGATTTAATTCTCTAAATTGGATTCAAAACTAGTGGGAGCCACTTTGGATAGTTCTGGTAAACACTAGCAATGATGACTGAATAACTAGCAGATTGGAAACTGAATTCTGAGGTCAGATGCAAAGAATAGCTATTTTACACATGTTGAAATGGAGCCAAATGCAAATCCGCAGCAACCTTTTCAGTGCGCGAGAAACGCGATTGCGGCACAACTATAAGGAGGCTATGAAGATGCAAGATACCCAAAAGGACAGCCACCAGAACAGCAGCGCATCTGCTCTGACTTTTGCCCACCAAGACACTTGTCTTTCTTCAGCAAATATATTAGCGCAAAGATGAATTTATCACTACAATTAACAAAGGACTATATGGATGAGGGAAAGATTCAGAAAAGACATAAGAGATTCTACAATGCAGTTATGGATATGCTAGAATGGTTTTGGATTGGATTACTTAAAGCTAAGAGATTGACTATGGACAATTCTATGCTTGATACTCACAGCTATGGTTTGGAATAGGCCCGTCAAAGATCTGGTCAAAGGTTTTGGACTGGAATCTGCTAGCCCACCAGACAGGATTCAGGTGCTTGGTTCTGCACTCAGCACGGCACTTGGTCTCTGCACGGCCTCTGAACTGGATCTGATGGGTTGGTTCTAGGTTACAGCTATCTGGTTACAGCTCTGCTCTACTAGTTTGGATCTCTGGGTTCTGGCAAGAGTTCTTGGCAAGAAGCAGAAACAGCAGGGTCAGGCTGTTCAATTTTTGGTGTGCCCCTTGGAGGTCTGGGGGTAAAATCAGGTTGCAAGATTTTAAAGGCCAAGCTGAGAAAGTTTCAGCTTTGGAATTGGGCCTTCTGCTTTCAGAGTTCTGTAGTCTTGGATCTGGGTTCTCCTGCAGAGCGCTTCGCCAGTAAAACAGTTGATGGGTGAAACTGTGTGTGTCTCTAGGTCCTAAACTGTCTCTATTTATGTATTTCCCAAAGGGGTGGGTAGGCTGATTATACTAAGCCCACCCTCTAGGAATCGGATTGGTCAGAGTATTTCCCATCTTCTGATTTGAGAAATAAATCTAGTTTCATAGTGATGCTGCAATTTACAATCCAAGGAGTACCTCCCCTTTGTTTGTACAGTATATCTATTTACATATAAATCGTATTTACAATATAACCAACTTGCTAATAATACATATATACATCACAGATTTAATAGAGCATGTATCCGTCCGAGTTCCATTTTATTGAGAGCTTCGGTTCCAATTTTACAGTTTTTCACGCTTTTGGTTGGGTACCCAGTGTCAGATCTGTCCACATTTTTCTCCATACATGCTCATGACAGCTGGGCATAATCATGTGAAGTTTCATATTTCTGCAATTATCAAAATTGCTACAACATCAACATTTTGGTAGTCCTGTCTCTGAACATAGCACAGATTTCAGAGTAGTTTCAAACTGTGAGCAGAAATTTCATTTTAACAACACTATATTTACAGATTTTTACCAATTTTGTTCAGTTCTCTGTGAGTCTTTTTTTCAAAAAGATGTTTTCTTGTAATCTAAGATACACAAATCTGTCTGGCCCCGCCTCCAGAGTTTGATGGGCCCAGAGAAGTCCAGAGCTCTCTTTGCTGGCAGTTAGTTTCTGTTGACACCCAAATTTGCATTTTCTTTCAGTCCAGGAAGCCTATTGTCTCTCTTCCAGAGAAGCAGAGCAACACCCCTCCTCCTTCCATTAACAACTCAATGACAGTCCTGAGCAGAGAGCAAAAGGAAGGCACTCTTTGTTGGAGTAAACTGTGGAATGTGCCTTTGAAGTACTGTGGCTAACATTAAAACCCCTGGGTTAAAATTGTCTTTTCTAAATAAACTTACATTTGCAACAAATATACCCACAGATCTCATAATTCCAGTCTTTTTCAAACATAGAGATTGAATTGTAGCAACCTATATTGCTTTTGATGGCAAGTCTCTGCTTTTCCACAATTTGATTTTACGACACAAGTTTTAAACTGCCAGTATAAGTAAATGACAGCTTTGACACAGGCGAGCGGCGGTACTGCGCCCATATCTGAAAGATTTTTCCAGGCAAGCATCTTTTTGAATGTGGATTTTCTTATGATGAAATGTGCTTCTCCTGACATTGTGCTTATGGGGATTCCTTAAATAAGGTGATGTTTAACACCCAACAAAGATGTTGGATCTTTCCTGGTGTTTGGGAACCATGATTTTGCACTTTCAACAGCAAAGGAAAAATGGATTTTAAAGCATTTCTGGGTTTTTCTGGCAATGTAGCCCTGCCTTTTTATGTATTTCCATTTCACTCTGTGGGCAGCCCAATGAGAGGTTTTGGTAGTGTGGTCTTCGGTTCTACCACTGACACAAGAAAAATGGATTGGTGGCCTATTTTTCAGGTTTCCTTGTGTACTTCTCAGAGATTTTCAGCGCACATAAGGCTTTTCGGCAGCCATTCTGTTGTTTTTGATGAAAGCAGCACACAGTGATGTTGCAGGGCAAAGCCTAGTGGGTCAGAACATCCCACAGCATCTTCCTCCGTGGCATTGCTTTATAGTCATTACTAAAATGATCTACCCATCTATTGTCTGGAATGCTTGACTACAACCCGGTCAAAAGCTCTTTTTAAATTGGGCCACTATTTACTGCCTTCCATACATTTGTGGAATCATTGTCTTTAGTCGCTGTCTCTAATTTGCCCCATGCCTGTCGATCAAGGGTTATTTTCCATTTTATAATATGGCATTTATAATGTGCTGTACCCCAAACAAGCTCCCCCTTTGGTGTCTCTTTCTTTTCCAGTAGGCATATCAATTGGTTCTTTGCTACCCTACACTTCTTATTGAACCAAACAACATTGGTACCATTCCTTTGCTTATTTGTGTGAATGTTCATAGAGCTATCTTGGATATCCCCCATCAATCTCATAAAAGTCTGTACAATCACTGCTGGGTTATTTCAAGGATTTAGTAAAGTCAAAAACCATGTAATGTTTTCCTTCATGATTTTTGTATTATTTCTAAGGGCCTCATTACGACCCTGGTGCTGATGGAATGGAGGGGGCCGGTACGGGACTGGCCTCCTTCATTCCGTTAGGGCCGATTATGAGGTTCCCTTTGCAGGACCCGGATCAGACGTCTGGTAAAACCAGACGTCTTTTCCGTGTCCCGCGAGGGGAAGAGGGAGGTAAAAACGGGACACTTGTAATGTGCCCATTGTTACCTCCATCCCCATTCCCATTGAGCCCTATCGGGGCTCAAAGGGAATGGGGAATGGTTCCTGCAAGGAGGAATTACCGGGTCCTCCTATGTCGGAATGACCCGGTTATTCCTCATTGCAGGAACCCGGTAATGGAGCCCGGTTTGGAGGCAGCCATGGAGCTAGTAGCTCCATGGCTGCCTCCAAACTCGTAATGAGGCCTAAGTCTTTTAGTAGTGTTTCCCTGGCATTACTTCAAAACCTCTCCACTTCAAAGCCAAAACAAGAGCATAGCGATCGCTATACAGATCTGTATTAACTCAGAAACTCTATATACTCCACATATTGGTAGTAACAAGTAAGTAATCGATCACAAACTTCCTCTCGTACTTCTAAATGTAACTGCACCTGGACTATCATATGGAAATCTACCAGTTGTGGTTCTTGTTAGGCAGAATCACCTGCAGTACCTTTGAGGAAAACTACAGGCAATTAGGACTACAAGTGTAAGCACAATTTCACCTTTGGTACAAGCCTGTACTACACAGTAAAGTGGTTGTGATGGCTGAGCAGCCAGACTTATCTTAAGAGTTTAAGTGAGCAGTAGAACAAGTTACATAAAGGACCAACACATACAGTGATTCAAATAAACACTTACTCAAGGTTTCTTGGTAAAAGAATATACATTTATTTACTCAGTAATTTAGAAAACATCACTCTAGCATAAGCAGTTCAATATCACACACTAATACACCACAAAAATCCAACCGTTAAGTAACTGAACAAGTTTAGCTAAAAAATGTAGTAGGAGCAAAATGGCACTTCAGATACTTAATAAAGAAGGGAAAAGACAAAGTTATAAGAACAGACAGCCCAAATACATTCATAGGCAGGGAAAAGGGTTTCAGTTAAATACAACCAGCAATTCTTCTCAACAGGACTGGGTCTAAGTCAATGGTTCAGAGTGTTTTGTATAGGATAGCACAGTTCTGGTATATAGCGGTTAAGTCTTTGCCACAGATTTTTAAAGGATTTGGCTAGGTGAAAAGTTTGACGAATGTTTAGGGAAGGACAAGCCTTCATAGTTGAGGAAAGTTTCACGCACTTTCTCGATGGCCGAAAAGATTTCCAGACCGCGTTTGCACAGTACCTTGTCAATGAAGAAAGCTGTAGCTGAGGCAGTTGTTCCTGGCAGTTCGAGCAGATCTCGCTGTTCCTGAGCTTCAGTTGTGGGGACAAGAAGGAGGATGTCGGGAGGTTCCTGCCCTGCCCAGGGAAGAGGCCAAAAGCTCTAGCAAGATGTCGGTTTAAGGTGTGAGTGCCTTAAATTCCACGAGCTGGTTTCCTTTCCTCTGGCTATCCGGTTTTCAACAGCACTCTGATGAAAATTCGACCACAATAGGACGTTGTCCAGGTGGCTTGTGAGTTGGTTGTTCCCACCAAACTCAAGGGAAGAAGTTAACCTTGAAGGGCTTCTCTGTCATCAGAGTTTCAGGCAATTTGGACCTGCAGCAGGGCTTCACCGGTCATCCAGGAGTTGCAGCAGTACTCTTCCTTCCTCTCCTCTTCGGTTCTTTTGTTCCAGTGCTTTCCAAGTCCCATAGACCTGCTTTTAAACAGTTTTCCCCCATTGATTCCAGCCTGGCTGTCATTCACAGAGCAGGGTGGCTGTCCTTGTCGGATAGCCAGCCAGCCAATCACGCCAGAGTGCATTCAGGTCTCCTAGGCGACTAAGCACAGGGAGTTTCGGGCACCTGCCTCACATCCTGTCCACCCCAGACACTCAGGCGCCAGAGGAGGGCTTCAGCACTGAAGCCAGACGAAGGCCAATGAACAAAGGGACCAAACCTGGTTTGGCATGCAGATAAAAACACAAGAAGGACTTTTCCTAAAAGAAATGGTGAAAAAAGATGACCAGAGTCTGTTTTTACAGATAGGTCTTGGGAGCCATATTGAAAAATATGGCTGACCTGATTTTTAGCTACCGTTGTTAGCGGTCGGGAAAAATCACGGTAGCTGATCTAAACCACTGCCACCAGCCATTTAAAATAGGAAAAGGTAACATTTTACTGTTACATGAGTGTTTTGACTCAGGGGAAGCTAAGCAACCCCTCCAGCACTCTATCAGAAGATAGTGTGTGCTGGGTCAGTAAATTTAAAAAGACTAGTAAAGTCAATTTAACTTTACATGCTCTGGGAGACGGTAGTCAGTCCTAGAGAAGGTATTTAAACCTGTTGGGAGTCTGAAAAGACACCCATGTGCCACTGCACTGAAGGTGCTGTGTGACACACAGCAAAAGATGATGCCACTGGAGTTGTTTTAAAACTCCATAACCAAAGAACAAAAAAGTAAAACACACACAAAATGCATGGAAGAGTGGGAAAAAAAGGCTCACACTCTTCCCAGCTAAAAAATCAAATCCTAGACATCCAGCAAAGTTTCTAGGGGTCTCAAAAGGAATTAGCACATTTGGAGAATTCTCCCTAAGAGTTCTCAGAGCAGTTTCCATCAACCAATACCAAAACTTGAGCCCTGCTTTATACATTCTCAAGTCCACCTGGGAAGGAGGGACATCCAATATCACATCTTCTTCTAAGTCAAAAAGACCTTCCTTTGGGCAGTTACACAGCCTTACATTGAAATCCCCACCACATACAATCATTAACTCGTCAGAGAATGTGTTAAAAAGAGTATCAATCACACATTTCAAGGTTGTGATGGGATCTGTCGAATTACTATTTGAAGGACTATTATATGTGTTTATAATGTGAATTGGAGCCCATTCAAAGGAATCAACTTAATAACGTGGATCGGGGCATCCAAATGGACACCAAAGTCATTAATTTTGCAGGTAAAAGAACACCTAACAAACGTTGTCAGCCACACCATAATTTCTCCCCCTTTTGCCTTTCTTAGCCTTGACTTGATAGACATTGTAACCATCGAAAACCATCTCTCCCCCTTCCCAAGTCTCTTGTAGGAGGATAATGGTGAACTCATTCAATGCTTGTTTGATATTATTATCAACTAGTGGTACCACCCGGCGTTGCCCGCGTCTGTAGCTGAAATGCACATGGGGTCTGCTATAGCCTTGTGTATGTTTTATTGAGTCATAACTTCCTATTTTTGAAAAATTGCAAAATCAGCAATCTCCCGAAACCACCTATACTGATAGCACAGGCCCAGACCCCACTCCACCCCTGTGCAGGGCAAATGGTGGGGTTGGTCAAATTTTGCTATCGCTAGTACACCTCAGACTGGTATGCTGACCTTATGTCCTAACTTCCTATTTTTGGAAAAGTCCCAAAATCGTCAATCTCCCAAATTCGCCTGTACTGATATCACTGGGCTGGACCCCATCCTGTGCATTGTGAATGGGTGGGGTTGGTCAGGTTTATCTGTCCTAGTACACCCCAGATTGGTATGTCGACCTTGGGCCAAAATGTTACTGCACCAACTGTTATGGGCCTGAAGCCAACTCCAAACATACAAAAACACTTTCACAAATATATAAATAGATAGATCAGTTTGTCCTTGGCTCCTGCAATGTTCCAGGAAATAATAGATACATCTGCCATATGATTAGAGGCACTCAAGTCGTTAGTTTGGCTATTAGATATATAGAATAAAGACATCTGAGAGTACTCTAGAGGCCTCATCACGAGTTTGGCGGTAAGCCTTAAATCCGGCGGTCGTGCTATTACTGCCGGATTTAAGGGTCCGCCAAATCAGGGCTTCAGCGGATTTCTCCCCAGCTCTGAGCTGGGGGGAAATCTGCCAAAGATTTGCGCTATTACTACAGCGGGAAATCCGCCGGTGGTAAGAGTGCGAAAATTCCCCATTGAGCCCAATGGGGAATGGGGCATTCCCGAATGGGCCCAGTGGGGAATGAGGAATTCCATTACGGCCAAACCCGTGATCCGGCGCTAATAGCACCAGGGGGTTTGGCGGTAGGGCTAATACCACTGGCGGTAATACCGCCGGCGTTACCGCCCAACTCGTGATGAGGCCCTAGGTCAGTATCTAAAAGAGGTGGATTAAGGACACATTGGCCCTCATTACAAGTTTGCCGGTCCAGAAACAACAGTGACGGTATGCTTACTGGCACCGTTGTTTCTGTACCGGCAAACTACGAGTCTGTTGGTGGGTGCCATTCCGCCAGCCAGGTCTGACCCTCCTGGGCGGAACGGCACCCGCCAGCAGACTTTAACAGAAGCACCGGCATCGTTATTAACGGTGTCCGTGCTTCTGTGGTCCCCATTCCCGTGGAGTCCTATCACGGGAATGGGGATCAACATTTTACTGGCGCCTGACTTACCGGACCGCCGGGGCTGTAATGCCCCGGTTATTCCAGCAAGTCAGGCACCGGTAAATCATTATGGGTCCAGTGGCTATCTGCCATTTTTTCTGGCACAGTTTCCACTGACTCTTAATGAGGGCCATTGATTTTCAGTCATTTGTAAATTTGGGTCCATCGCTAGTCAGTAAATAGGCCACATTACAAGTCTGTTGGTCCGGGAATAAGTGTACCCATAGCAACGGACCAGCAACCTTTCCGGACAGCCAGACTATGAGACTGCCTGCAGGGGCCTGTTCTCGCAGCAGGTCTGATCTGCCAGGAGCATCGGCCTCTGCAGGCATGTTTTTTACAGAAGCACTGGCATGGTTAGCAACAGTGCCGGTGCTTCCATGTCCCCATTCCCGTGGAGTCCTGTCAAACTCCACAGGAATGGGGACTTACAGTTTCTGCCGCCTGATATCCCGGACTTGTAATGTCCCGGCGGCACTGGGATCTCAGGTGGTGGAACGTTGGTACGAGGTCAGCGGCAACCCCCACAATAGCACCAGCGGGTTATCGCCGACCTTGTAATGAGGCCTAGTCTCTTCTATTGAGGGCAGGTGGTCAAATCTATTAGGCAATGCCAAATTGCTTTGCACATTTAACTCATTCAAAATCTTTCTCCCATTATTTACCCCTGGATTGTCCACTGCTTTATCATTTCCAGTTAGAGGACCTCAAAGTCCATAATGTGAATCACCTCGACACTGCCATGTTAAGGCTTTCCTCCCCTCCGAAACAAGATTACATTTAAGATAAAAACAAAGATAAAGAAACCATCCTAGAGGAAGGGTTTCTTGATGGACATACCACATGTTATCAAAGTACATAGGCTGCGACATGTCTAGAAGCAAAGGGCACAACAATGCAATCTCCTTTATCTGTTTTATTTGTTACCCTCACCCAATCCACTATCCTGCCCATAATAATAGTGCTGTGATTCATTCGAGGCCCATGCACTCGTGTGTTAATCCATTGGGTGGCTTTATTGATCAACAAAGAAGTAGCCTCAAAAGATCTTTTAGGTAATGGGTCAACCCCAACTATTATTCCGACTGAAGGAGTGCTGCCGGCGGAAGTCTTAAAACAAATTTGTTCTTCAAAGAAACCGAAAGTGAATCTACATGCTCCTTAGCATCGTTTCCCAAGTATTTGCAAGGCCCTTTACAAAGGATCTCGCTTGGATTTAATTTTGATGGTGCTTCAGCCACAGCCTCCTCATTCACTCCAATACACTGCACAGGGACCACTATATTCCGTTCTTTAGAAGTAGCAAATTGTGGGGTTTCAGACTTACTACAATTATTAGCTAAAGGAGCAGTTTTGGCCTTGTGAGTGTTTTTAGTGTGTCTCACCATATCATCCAAACCATTTAAAAAAGTAAAAAGCGTAGTTTTGAACTTAAAAAAAAAATCCCATACAGGCTGCAACGAATCCTTTAACATCTTTTCACTTTAACACTTTCCTTAAAATGATCCACTAACATATTCATTGCTATTAGGCTGACATCCTGGACAAGGCCAGAACTTAGCCAGATCAACTACACTTTCATTGCTTAGATTTTCTTTTTCCAAAGCTGGCCCCTCTTCAGCACTGCCATCACATTTCTTATCCCATTAAAATCCTGCGAAGTATAACATACATTATCTTGCCCCAGAAGTGGAACAGAATGATCAGATTGCCTGTACCCATATTCTGTCCCAAGAGGTCCTGCATCTTCAACTACAGCTTCAGACCCAACTTCTACTTCAATTTTTTCCACTACTTCCAAACTTTCTTTCTGGCTTCCACTTTTCCTCTTGTTAAGTTTATTTTTCCCAGATACATCCTAGTACTCTCAGCTGCTATTAATGGTACCACTTCATGGGTGCTAGAAAGACATAGGCCCTCATTCCGAGGTTGGTGGTAGTCATGGCGCTATTTGCGCCATGACTACCACCAATAACGGTACGGTGTCCGGTTTGGTGCAATGGGGACTTACCTGTCTAGTCAGATCTTGGCGGGACCGGTAAGTCCCCAATCACCAAACCATTCCCCATTCCCATTTGAGCCCACATAGGGCTCAATGGGAATGGGGAGGGCGCAAATAACGGGACACTGTATGCCAAGCCCGTTATTTGCACCCAGGTCCCTTAACTGGTCCCGTCCTTAACGCCTGGTCAGACCAGGCGTTAAGGAAGGGACCCGCTAAGGGACCTCGTAGTAGGGCGGTAAGGGATTACTGGCACCAGTCTCCTTACCGGTGCCCGGTATCCCTTACCGCGCTACTCGGAATGAGGGCCATAATCTTGTTGCCATTAGTTCTTTCTCTACATTCATGATTTTCTTTTCCAGTTTACCGGATATGTCCCATAAATAAGTGTCAAGTAATGTCATCCCATTTAGTATTTCTGTGCATTACATTTTTCCCATTCTCTTTAGGACTCTCATACTGTTTGGTTTTCTTTGCATGTGTTTTCTTGATATTGTACTTGTTGCATCTTTTTTTCACTCCTTCTTTCACTTTCCAATTGCCACTTCTCTCACTCTTTGTGGCTTTTCTATTCTCTCCATTTTCCGTTCTCCCTTCCTCTACCAGACTTTCTTTCTCACACAAACACATATATACACTCTCATTCCTTCCTTTGCATATGCATAGTCTAGTCCCAACTCTCTCACTTTCCCTCCCTCTCCAGGTCTTTATTCAGCTGCCTCTTTTCAATTTCTTTTTTAATGATCTCTGGCTCAACCCCAGATCCCCATGCACACTGATGCTGCATCTCACTGGTTGTGTCTAAACCTCTCTTTCGCACAAACCTTTTTAAATGTATTTCTCTTGATGGATGTATTTTTTGTCTTTCCTTGACAGTCAGAGGTCCCCACATTTAAAATCAAGAACCTTATTTACAGAATCAGATTGCACATATTTGTGCACAAAACTCTATACAGTCTCCCGACAGCAGCAATTATATCACTTGTTTTGTATTGTATTTTATTCTATTCATCATTTATGTAGCGCCTTTTCCCCATTTGTATGGCCTAAAGGTGCTTTGTGGTTGGAATGCCCTCAGTGACTGCAGTCCATGTGTAGGAGGTTCTAAGAGTTTAAATTAAAGATGCTTGTGCGCATTTTTGCCGGGTTAGGACTTAGGTGGGCTGGCTAGGCTCCAGTAAGCAGTCCGGAGGTGAGGCACATGGGTGTGCACTGTTGGTGGTTTAGGATAGAGGTCTAGTGCTGGAGATTCAACGTGTGCCCAGCAAGACCGAATTTGTTTTCGTTGGTCATCGCTGTATGCTAGTGGCAGTAGTGTTGAGGCACGCCAGGGGTTTTAGTGTGGACGGCTATGTGTGCTGCTAGACCGGAATAGCTTAGCCATAACTGCATTCTAGGGTGCATGGATGGGTGGCCGTGTACACAGATGTGGTGTAAGGTATATATACCATAGGCTATGCTGGGGTTTGACTGCAGTGTTCTTTTTCTTGGTCTAGTATGATTGGCTGGTCTCACTATTCGTGGTCTCCCTGGAATGAAAGTCTGAGCAGTGGGAGAGAGCCTGTAGGGATGACAGGGCAGGGGGTAAGGGAGGGGGGCTTACCTGGCCTTGGTGTTAGGAGTGGGTTTTGGGGCATCTGGATACAGGGGGAGGGGCGTGCCTAAAAGGGGGCACCAAATTAGACAGTAGAGTACAGTAGCACCTGGATTTGGGACATCTGGGTAGAGGGAGGGGGGCCTAAATGGGCATACAGCAGTGGACTGCAAATGCATTAGCACCTACATTTGGGACACCTGGATAGAGGAACACCTAGGTTTGGGACATCTCGATAGAGGGAGGGAGGCTTATGTGGACATACAACCGTAGACAGTAAAATACAGTAGCGCCTAGTTTTGGGACAACTGGATAGCTCCTAATTTGGCATTCAACAGTCGACAGTAAAATGCAGGAGCACCTACATTTGGGACACCAAAATAGGGGAGAAAGCCCCAGGTTCAGAACACACCTAGGTTAAAGTGCAATATAAATTCAAATGGCCGATACTTAAACAGGCTTTAAAAACATGTGAAATGTTGATAGCCAAACTGAATACAGTGCAATTCGGTCCGACCTTGCAAGTACAACTGATAGTAGCACAGTAATTCACCTGTGCCTGTATATTTTTCTGCCTGCATACAATCCATTATTATAACCTTTTTGGCGAGGAAGGATAGCTTAGGGGCAAAGTGTTTTTCTTGGAAGCAAGCAAGACAATGCAGCACAACACAGGTTCGAATCCCGTTTCCGCGCTTTGAAACCACTTGTTGGTATTAAGGGCGTTATAAATGAATAATTATTATTATTATCATTGTACTTGAGAAAGACTCTTAACCTCCACCGAGCACGAAAACATGTATGAGCTTTGTAAAGCACAATCATAGTTGGGAAGTAATGGAGCACTGAAAATAGAGCATGCACCTTGTGGATCACAGATAGCATTCAGGGGTAGCAGAGGTTGCTTTGTCAGGCATGTGCGGCAGGGGACAGAAGAGGCTGGGAGAAGAAAGGTTAAATGGAGTGATTGTAAATATATACTTTCAGGAGTAGTGTCTTCAGGTACTTCTTGAAACCTAGACTGGAGGAGACCAGTCTTATCCGTGTTGTTAACTTGTCCCAGAGACAAATGTGGACAAATTCTGTGAATGATGTTAGCCCTGTGTACCACAAACATACATTTGTGAGTCAACCATCTGTGTGTAGAGGGACCTTGTCTATGTCTATGTGGGGAGCTAGTCCACAAGCACATCATAAACATAGAAAGAGGACTATTATCTGCACACAGAAGTTAATCCCACATTCTGCAGTGACAGAGTTCAGTGTGTCAAGCGGTTACATGATATTGGTAGGTTTGGTCGTAAGTGGCTGAGACAGTAAAGAGGCTCTCTCCCTACCCCTTTATAGAAACTTCTTCAGTCCAGACTACCTTTTGCCTAATGTACCTATGATGCAATGATTACTACCCTACAGGGATGATTAGTGGTTAAATCGCCTACTCAGCCCCCACAGTACTACTAAACCAGTACTGAACCAAATCATATAGGTAAAACAGCCAGAGCTTGAAAGGTATACCTCCTTCACCTTATATTGTAGCAAAAGCAGAGGGCAGGCTATACCGCCAGCAGGCATGTAAGCAGATAACATTAGCAACCCAAACAGCTTTAGTACAATGGTTCCCAAATAAAAGAATGTGCAATTAAGGTTTATGAAAATATATTCGCTAGAGTCAATGTGATCATATTAGCGGTCAGCATCAAATCAGTTTAAAGGTGCAAGCTTCCGATGGGTCAAGTTGGCATTTGAGACAGTACGATGATGGCTTCAAATAGTTTGGGGCGGTGGTTAAGTCAGCGGAGAGATGCTAGCTCTGCTGGATCGAGTTGGAAATTTAGGTGGCTTCAAGCAGTTAAGTTGACACTCAAGTCAGTTTCTCCCATGATATCAAGCCCATGAACCGGTCGATTGGGAGGAACTGCGGCAATGGGTTGAGTTGACGCTGGGGTGGCTTGAAATACAGCAAGCGGTTTGAAGGTTGATAGAGCACCAAAGCAGCACTGCGGGTCCTGTATCAGCTCAAAGTGCATCAAACACATTCAAGCCGTCTTGCAGAGATCTTGAGGAGGTAGAACAGGAATCCAGCTGCTTGGCTTGCACAGTGTGCAAATCGAGGGGTTCCAGGACAAGGCGAGTCCTTCAATCCCTGCACTTCTACTCATGGAAGTTGTTTGTCGCAAAAAAGGGGATCATTCAACTCCAATGAACACAGTCCTGCAAATGAAGAGTTTGTACTGCTTATGCTAATACCTAGCAAAAGCAAATAGAACCAATATGGAAGTCGAAAGATCACTTTATCACCCTTCCACTTCTTCACTCTGTTGTTAAGTAAGTGGAGCACATAGGGGAAGGCGGTACAAGGCCACACTTCAGCATAGGTGTTAGGAAAGATTTTGTTTTCGCTGCTTACCTCCCATAGACATGTATATGGGACCCTGTTTCTTTTTTATTTGTTTTGCTTCTTGTTCTGACAATTAGGAGGTAAGGAAAGCCTTATGGTTTACTTCCCATATCCCTTGTCCTTTTGCTCATTCTTATGGGAACCTGATCAGTCTATAAGACTATCAGTACTGAGAGACTGTGACTCTCTTAGAAGGTTTCTTGTATTGTTAAAATTGCCCACATCACACTAAAGTGTAGTGATATTAGGATACTTTGTAGCCTTGTAACTTTTTCTATGATAGCTTTTTGGTTACTTTTACAATGTGCCTAGGATCAGTGGGTGGCAGCAGATATCTTTCTACTATGTTTTACACTTTTTACTCATGCACTTTTGCATTTACTGCAAATAACTAATAAAAGTTGCTAGCACCCTAAGATGGCTGTGCCGTGAAGATTTTGCTTTTCTTGTGGCCATTTTCTTTCCTGCCGTATTGGGTCCATAGTTGCCATATATGAGAAGCCCTTTCCCTGGCAAAGCTTCTGCTTTTTCGATCAAAGAGGCGGTTTGTGTATGAGCCTGAATGCGGGGGCTCTGGCCCTCTGGTCGCAGTACACATCTGGTGCCTGAATGCCTGTTGCTGGGCAGATGTTGTGTCCAGTGTTTGTACATGATTGGATAACCACTTCCAGATGAATGGTGCAGATCCTTGCCATTGCTGGACCTGAGCGAGCTGCCTGTCTCAATCTTGGATAAAAGAAGGACACCTGCAGCAATTTGTCACACCATCATTGGAGCTAAGTCCTCTATGAAAATGAGTGGCCTGCTGATGAACCCTGCAGATGACCAGTTCCAACTGCAGTGAGGTTTTCTCCTCTGTCCTGATCTCATCTCATTACTGCTTCAACCCCAGGACTAGTGGAAACAAATATTCTTGGTGCTTGCTTTAGGATCGGTGCCCTAGGAGCCTTCAGATGTGTCCTTACCTCGCTGCAGCCATTGCCATTCTGAGTGCATCCTTGGAACTTGGAGGATATTCAGATGCCTATTGCTGCATTTTAAACCTTCTTGCATCAATGGAAGCTGTGCAGAATATGCTTCTTTTTCACCCTTTGTTTAAAGAGCGCCTGTATTGGCCGACTGCGGTGACTCCCACTACAATTAATCTTTTTAATATCCTAGAGTTGTGCTGAGGTTGCCTGGTCTGCAGAAGGGCTCATCTTTTATTTTCTTGGGGGTTTAGTTGCAAGGTGAAACCGAGATCCAAGTACTGTGGCCGACCAAAACTAAATCCCCAAAAGTGGACTCTGCACCCACAACTCCTGGGCCTCCCTCGATGGGATTCAGCTCTGAAGACTGGGGGTTCATTATCATACCTGTTCCTTTCCCCTCCTGTTCTCCATAGGGTTACATGGGTGTAAAGTCCTGTCCCTGAAAAGACTTTCCTGACTTTGGTCAGTGTAGGGCTGGTCAAGAATCCCTTCATAGGCTTATCCTAGTGGCTGGGATTGATTAGGTTTACTTACCCCAGCTTTACTTTTTTTAAACCATTGTATCATAACCAATGGCATTGTCTAATCTTTCAGTAAACCTACCTGAAAAGTATAACTTTGGAAATCTTAGCGCTGGATTTACTAAGAGTTAGGGAAACTGTTCTATGGTTATTCTAAGTTTTTTTCACTGAATGACATGTATCTAAGTACTTACTTGCATTACACTGGTTATTGAATCACATGCTTTCTTTCATCTCCTAAGAGTGAATGTATATGTCTGTTTTACAGTAAGCGTGTGGCAATAGCTGCCTCCAGCCTTTACTTGCTTAGTGTGTATTTTGAAAGGCCTAACACATCATTGTATATTTTTGTACTTAACTGCCTAACTGGAATTATTGGTGTTGTTCTGTGTGGACTCAGTGTACCCCTATATGACTCTCACATCCCTCCTGAGACTATGCCTTGCTGCTCTGCTACCTTAACTTAATTGGGTGTGGCTAGTCCTTAGTGTCTCTCTGGTCACCATATTAGGTTGGGCTCCCAAAATCCACCCCCAGGGTTGGTTTTGGAAATCTATCTGAACAATAGACATGCAACATGCAGATGCTAAAGGATCTTAGACAGACACACATCTGGAATGTTTAAATTAGTTTACATGTCATGGATTTTTGGTTGCTTGTTATAAGGTCAAATGAACACATGTTTTTCATTCACCTGCATGATTGTGTTGCCATTTACTGATCTAAGATTTTGTTTCAAGCCATCTGAATTTTTATTAAATTGTAATATATAAGGAAGGGTGCTGTTAGCATTTTGCATTTCTGTAGGCTAGATTCATGCATTATCTCCCGTGTTCAAATGACGGATGTAACAATGCTTTTGGATGTGGTGGGCAAGTCTCAAAATATCAAAAGGTGATAGACTATATTAACATATATGTTCGTTCAATGACATTTGTGATGTCATCTTTGATGTCCTGGATGTAAGTCTTAGAAGTGCACCGCGGTGGCGCGCGTTACGGTTTCTTAGCTTACCATGGCCCTCATTACGACCCAGGTGGTAATGGTTTAACGGCGCCGTAAAAGGCGGCGGCGCCGTTAAACCATTACCGCCTGATTACAAGGTCTCTTTGCGGGACCCGTACTTAACGGCTGGTGTAGACCAGCCGTTAAAGTGGGTGCCGCAAAGGGACCTTGGCGATAATTATGGCAACCGCTATTAGCGGTGCCGTAATTATCACCTTCCACATTCCCATTATGCCCTATGGGGCAAAATGGGAATGGGGAAGGGCAAATGGTGAATGGGGAATTACCGCCCCCGCCAACCTTGTGATGGGGGCGGTAATTCCGCCATCCACCATGGTGGAGACCGGCATGGACCATGGTGCTAATAGCACCATGGTCCAACGCCAGGGTCGTAATGAGGGCCCATAACTGGCGAATTTCTGTTTTTTTTCGGTTTTACTTATAACCATAACGTCACTTTAACAATGTTTTTCATTGAATTTCATAGGTTTTTATTAGTGCAATTTAACGATAACGTCCCTTTAACAAAGAATATTCAGTGCATTTCATGGGTTTTTACCAGTGCATGCTATTTTCCTACAACTTACTAATATCACACTTACCCCAATATAGCAACATTTTTATCAAATTGTTTTGTTTCACCTTAAAACTCTGGCCTTTTCCACCTTCTAGCATCATTTTTAACCCTTCTATACACTTTTTGCAACTTTTCCCACTGTGTTTGCGTCCATCGATGACCGTGAACATCTGAGGTCATCGAGGACCTTCTGGACAGTGCCAAGTGACCACGCGTGCGGCATGATGATGTGTCCACGAACTTGTCTGCACTTCACGATCGGGTCCGTGCTTTGAGGACCGTTCGGAACTACATTTTCTACTGATCTAGGAACTTTCAAGCTCAAAATGTACCCTCGCACAGCTCCTGCACCTAAACGTACTCATTATCCATTAACAATCTAGTACAAAGCACATACTTTGAAGAATATTTGCAAAACTGCTATTTATCGTAAAAATGGCATCAGCTATTGCCATCTCTCCTCCTCAAGAACTTCCACCACCAACAGCTGGAGGACTTAGACAACACATAAAGTACTTCCAATGACAATGAAGACAACCAAGAACATGAGGTAGAGGAAGTACCTACCTCTAGCACTCAGGGTGAATCATCAGTGTGGCAGTGCTTTACCACTATTGGGAATGTACCAAAGGCTAAAGCAACCACAGTGAAACGCACTCAGTGCAACTTTGTACTCAGTCACAAACTACCTGGACAGTACTCCTACGGGACCACCCCCATGCACCGCGACAGCAAATCCAACCACTGCAATGCTCTCAGAAAGATTATTCCTTTCTTAGCAAGTAGAAGGCTGTCTTCCTCCACCTCATCTTCCTCAACCAATACTATAACCACACAGCCTACTTCAGTGGGACACAAAATTCCACCAGCGACCTTGCAAGAAATAAAAGAGGCTGTTGATCCATATCTTTCGAAGACAACAGTCCTCTGTATATACTGCAACACACCACTCTGCAGGGGGAAGCAATTTCGAAGTGCTTTGGAAGCTGTAATCGAGGAGCATGAGAAACACTGCCCCATTGAAGTTACACACATGCAATATCTTTCCTTGTCCACTTGCTCCTCCATATTAGTGCTTGGTGCCTCTTCCCTCATTCCCCTCCACACTACGTTCTAACCTCTCCTGCAACAACTAAATATATACATCAAACAACAACAAAGGGAAGGTTCCTTTAGGAACCACCTTTCACAGTTAAAAAATAGAACTAAAAAATTAAAACGTTATAGACTCCATCTACTTTACATTTCGCAGTAAAGTACATAGAATCAATAAGATTTTCCCACATTTCCATTAGCATTTTGTGTTATGCTAATGGGAATAATGTGGAGTTCATCCCCAGTTCCAGGTACTGGAACATGGGATAACGGGCCGGCAGCCCAAGTATCGGCCCAAGCGAAGCGAGGGCGGATAATGAGGGCTCTGGACCGTTATCCCGTTATCCCCCGTTCCAGCCCCTGCAATGGGGGTGAAGGCCATTAGCAACCCGGGTTCCCAAAGCGGTAACACGGGGTGCTAAAAAAAAAAAAAAAGGTTTTTTCTTCATACCCCGGAACGTCTGTGGAAAATCCTTTTCCAATATGGCCACCTTGGTAAGGGAAGGTGGGGCTCCATACACAGCCCCTCTTCCCTTTCCCTGGCATCCTGCAGAAGGCGAAGAGAGAACCATATGACCATATTACCACAAGCACATTTTTTTTTCCCTTTCAAACCTATCCCACATTCGAATAACTTTACCACATACGCCGGTCCCAGGTGGACATGGCCACTTTAATCCCATTTGTCGTCCTTCGTGGTAATGGCCTGTAGCCACATTGTCCGGGTCATGACCTCATGCCATGACCTGGACAATCTGCCCATTGCCACAGGCTATACCTCAGTCACCAAAAGTATATCACAATTTTTTGTACCTACATTATGACACTTGTCAAAAAATAAAACACAGGCACATTTGCAAAACCGTGCTTTAAGGTCCTTGTCAATGCTCCTTATATGTGTTTGCTGGAAATCCACACATGTTTTATTTGTTCAAAAGTGTCAAAATGTATGTACATACAATTGTCATATAACTTAGCACCCACTTGATAACATCCATTCAGACTTTGCACAAACATTCAAAGTTGGGTCTATAATCTTTCTGGAAACCTTTTATCCACATTCGTCAAATGGCAACAAAGTTTTAAGGCATTTAAAAATGTTCAGACCCCCCCTCTAAATTAGCCTCCTCTTGACAAAATCCCACACATTTTTACAAAAACATTTATATCTAGATCTAAAATGTTTATGTAAACCTTTCTGTAGATTGGTCAAATGGCACCACATTCATAAGCCTTTACAATATTGTGGGACCCCTTCTCTAATTTTGCCCATCTCGACAGAATCCCACCAAACCATGCAAAACCATTCAGAATCAGGTCTAGAATGAGATTCCAAAACTTCATGCAGTTTCATTGAGTGGCGGGAAAGTTATAAGACAAACAAAAACTGCTTTTCACCAACCTTGTAATGCAAAAATAGGCATAGATGTCACCGACCATCCGAAGTGTTCGTGAACAACACAGGACTGTACTGAACATCTGGACTGTTCGCAGACTTTGGGGATGAAAAACGCCTGTTTGTTGTCTTCTTAGGGCCATAACACATCCCACCCTCATCACCCCTGACCTCCCCAGAGATTGCTTGATAAGTTTGACAAGTGCAATGTTTTGTTTTTTAATATGTTTTTACCACAGTGTCCGCAGTTACTGGCAGATGTCTGAACTGCAAATCCAACATGTCGGGCATTTCCAAAAATCTGATGCACTTCACGCTTTTCACCATCCAATCAGTGGGCACGACCGATGTCCATGAACATCATGTTGCCCTTTAGGCCAATCGGATGTCCGTCCGCGGCCCGAAAAGGGAAGTGGCGAACTCAGATATCAGTTATTTTTTTAACCTGCTTGTAGCCCATTTTACAGAAAACTACTGGACGGATTTACACCAAATTTACAAAAGCACACTTTCAGGACCAATCCTCAGCTCTTGCCGCACATTTGGTGAAAATCTGTCCAGCGGTTTGGGCTTTAGATGTGAGCGAACATTATTTTCCATTGCATATATGGAAAAATATGGGACCCCCCTATAACTTTGCCCCCCTTGATGAAACCTCACCAAACTTGCCAAAATGTTTGGTAAGGATTTGTCCAGGGGAAACAAAGTTATAAGCCACCCAGAAAGTTTAGTAATGATTCGTCCAGGGGGAGCAATGTAATAAGCTGGCCAAAAAGTGCTCTTACTATGAGTTGAACAACTTAACCATAACTACAGGGCTGCTACAGCAGAACCTGTAATATATATACATATTCAGTAGATGTGGGAATTGATGACCATCTTAAATCTGCATCCCGCCATAGAGGGCACACATGATGTAATTTTGTATGCACTTGTCAATCTCTTCTGTTACATTTAGTATTTGCTCATGGGCTTTGTTGCTCCATTAGAATTGACTTCGAAATATGGTGTGTTTGCACTGGTTATATGGCACTGGTTATATGTCATTTTGGACCTGGTATTTTCTTGCCATGCATGCGTGTGTGCATGAGCATGTGAGACACTCCCCTTTGCTTTTTATAGTGCTACGCATAATTCATTTTCTAAAAATCTGTTTGGCATTGATCTAAATTGTACCTTGTGAAGTATTTAAATGGCAACTGAGTTTTAAATTGAAACAACCAATGCCCTTTCTATTAATTTACAATGAGCCTGATTTACAAAAACATTTTACAACAGGGACGTCATTTCGCCACAATGCCAGGGGTAGCGGAAGTGACATCACATGACCATTGACCTCTGATGACATCACAGGAAGTAATGTAATTTGAGCCCACCCCTAAGTGATATCACGGGAAGCAATTGAATACGACCTTTCTCCCTTTGACAAAACAGGAAGTGGCATCACATAGCATTGTTCCTAAGTACACTACGAAAAATATGGTTACTATATCACTATAATGTGATATGCATTTAATATAAAAATGGATCTCATATGTATCGTTCAGATCAGTGTGCATAGGCCCATATTACCAAATTAGTATGAATGCAAGCAGCCATCCATGGTCAAATGATAATGATACCTTATTATATTGCACTTGCGTTTAATTGCTTTATATAGAACAAATATACGTACAATATCACCCAACCTGTGTTGGCACTCATTTATCGACCTCAGAAGGATGACAGGCTTAGTTGAGGTGTTTAGGAAAAGACTTAATCAGTGACTCACCCCCTGAAGTGCACCTGAAATAAACCTTTAATGAGTCTAGCAATTATTGTATAGAATTCCAGAAAGACAAATGATTTGTAATTCCTATTCTTTCTTATTTGGGGCCACTGCTGAAAAGTGTTAGACTTGTGTGACCCAATTATTTTATGAGGCTTGAACATGAAAGCCAACCACCAGAAGTGAAGACATGAAACATGAAAGCCAACCAACCAGAAGTGAAGAGCCACATGGTGCTGACCACATGAGCTTGCATTTCTTTTTTCCAGGGGTAGCAAGGGAGACCACATGGATAGCAAGGGGGACCTCAGGGGTTGAAGTTGCAACCCCCGGGGACCCATAAATGACGTCCCTGTTTTACAATGGTGCAATCCCATTGGAAAAAGTTTTGTAAATACGGCCCATTTTGTACATTTGCGATTATTTGATAACTTGCTATTTTTTTACATTCTGTGGTACTTTGCACTTGCTCTAAAAAAACGTTTTGCACTTGCTTGTTTTCTTATTTGTTCATGTACTTATCCTGTGCTCTTCTTCCCACCATAGGTGGCCATTTTCCATGGTCTTCCTCAGTGAAAATGACTGTCTTGCATGTGCTCCTAATGCATTAATCAAAATCTGGAAACAGCTCATATTGTTATGTCCCTTGGCGATGGCGTTCACTGTTATAGGGTGGGGGCAACACCTTCTGGGCCATGGGATAACACAATGAGTGTATTTTACATGCCTTAAATATATTTGGTGTGTGTTTTGATGGCAGTTGAATCATTGCAAGCACGGTTCACACAGTGTCATGCAGGTGCACAACCGATGCTTTGTGGAATGCTAAACTGCACAAGGGGATTCCTGTACATTTTAGGTAAGGTGTAACCCTTCAGCCAATATTCAAACGTTCTTTTACAGGAGTATGAGCTGGAAGCAGAAGGACTCCCTCCATTGACGAGAGGCCCTCATTTTCTTTTTCCAAAAGAGCAAAAGTAAGTTTGGAATTTATTAGAAATGTTTATTTTAATTTATTTGAAACCCATTTAGAACCAGCAGTAATTTAATGAATGGATATGGATCTGAGCGATTTGTCCAATGACTTAAATTTATGAATATAAAAATGTTCACATTTTCTGTTAATTGTGCAGTAAACTGGCAGGGTTATCTTTATGACGCCTGAGGCCATCCCTTTGGGCCATTTTTCACCTAGAAATACATTCACAATGTACCAAATTTGGCACGAGGAGTGATGGCTTCCAAAGGGCTGTAGAAGGCAATGTGTTTTTCCCCATTTTTTATGAAAATATTTGAAAATGAAAGGCTGCACTGATAAGTGACAAGACCCATTAGTCCATGCATAATTGTATAAAACTGTCATAATGTACTTTGCAGCTTTGTAAGTTAAATTAATGAACATGGCCTCTTTTCGCACGTTCGTCAATGTTTTTTCCCTAATGCATATGCATATTTTTGCCATTTTTTTGCTGACATTGCTCTCTTTCCAGGTTTGGCAATTTTACAGATGAGACGAGAAGGGCAGTTACTGGCATAGAAAATGGGTACAAAGTTTCAAACATACAATTCCGACCTTCCCTGTACAGAGGTGGACCTAAACATATACTGTGTACGAGCAGAAGTAGGTGGTTACGTTTAATGTGGCTCGCTGTATACTTGTTTGTGCTGTGAAACAATGTTTATTGTGTGTTGTATCTTGGCTTTCCCTGCACCCTGCTCTGTATGCATGAAATGATGTCAGTGACTGACACGGAATGCCGTGTATTAAAATGTTACGTTATGAATGGTTCTGCGGATGTCAGTTGAGAAGATGGGTTGACAGAGAGGAACCCAACGTAACATTGTGCTACACAAAACACCAATAAAATAAAAAACACGAAGTGACTCGAAATGCCTGTCTGATTTTATGGGACAATGTTTGCTAGATTTGATGTTTGCGCTAAGTGCGAATTTTTTATTTGGGGTACATCAATATTTAACAGCGTGCAGAGTCTACAAAACAGCCGTGTGTGTGGGGAACATCTGATGTTCTGTCCCACTCCTTCATGAAGCAATGAATATGTATGTGCACCATGGATGCATCCATGAACGTGTAGCCCATCGAGGGTGGCGCAAGTGGGTTTGGACACGTTGGGAGCATCTGAGAGGTTGCAGCTCCAGATGGAGTGCTTGTGTGCCTCTAAGGTGTGTCTCTGAAGCTGAGACCATGCCCTTTGTCATTGTATAACACATACTGTGGAGGAAGAACATGGACTTCGCAAGAATAAGATGCAACTTTGAGGACACAGTTGATAGCTCACAGTGAAGACGCTGATGCCTGGTTTGCCAAAATGGCAGACATAGTGGAAAGGGCCCAGGAAGCTGGTAGATTACTGAGACAATAAGGGTTGTTAGTCCCATTGACTGAGTTTGATATCTCAGGAACACCTTCAAGCCTGGGTTCCAGGTGGTCCCAATGGGTCGAAAATCTGGAGATATATTTTGACGCTACAGGGGAACTTAATGACAATGCCAAAAAGTCAACCCTGTTATATTCAGCTGGTCCTGCAGTTCACACATTCTTCACACTCTACCCTGTGGATGCCTCATATGTTACAGTGACGGTGGCACTGAATGTATTCAGCCCCATGGTATACATCGACTATGAGCGGTTTGTACTAATGGCTGCAAAAAAGAGGGAGGATGAAACACTTGATGCATTTATTGCTAGGCTGTGGCAGCTGCCATTTACATTTACATTCCATGCTCAATTAATACAAGGGTGTGTCTCCATCAAACTAAGGAAACAGATTTAATGAAAGCCTGGAATCACGCTAGCCTGTACTATAGAACTGGCTTGATCACATGAGCTGGCGGATTTGCACACATCCACAATGGATGCTACCATGAGGGCTATCAAGTTGGAAGAGGCCTTTGCAGTGACCAAACAACTGTTGAGATGAATGTACAGTGTCCCAGCCAGGCCAAACAATTTCAATGAGAAAGACCTATTAGAACAAACTTTCGCGGGAGCAAATTGAAGACGGTGCGGCAGAAGCACACATTGTTTTAGTTAGGTTGGACCCACAGTAGATGATCACATACAGCAACACTGAAAAAGCAACAAAATGTATCATTGTTGTGGTTGCAGAAGTCATAGATAGGGCAGCATATAGGCCCAGTGTTTTAAGTTCTGTATTTGAAGTAAGATAGTATTGTGTGAGGTGTGGGAAAAGACCGACTTAGGTGCAAAATGGAGTCAGCAAGTTATTGTGGTAAAAGCGAGGATGGTGTGTTAACATGGTAGTAGTGTCGCCATTTTGGATGTTAAGGCATAGTATACCAAGAATAAAATAGAACACAGACTGTGATGTGGAGCAGCGGCTCTGTTCAGCTCTAAAAATAAAATCCATTTCCCATTGCCTAAGAGAGAAGCCAAGTTCAGAGGAACCCATGGTACACAGATAAACGCTAATTGGGTCCAGCTGCAGAGCTTGAATGGGGTGGGAACAGAATGTGAGCTGGTAGGGATGCGCACTTTGGAGGACAAATTCACAAGAACAGGACATAAGGTCCTGTGATGCCAATAGGCAAAATGAAGATTTACAGCACTACTACCCTCGCCCATGAGCGGTCATCCCAAATGAATTACAAGTAGACATATAACCAAAATCAAATAAATCCTTGAAATTCAGACTGAAGAGCAGTGCCCCGGTCACACCAGTACTGGGTTGATGAGATGACCTATTGTCTATTAGTGCATAGTTGGCTTTGCCAAGTTACTTTGATCGCATCTGGAACTGGCGGGTGCACATCACATGGTGATCTCAATTTACGAATATATCAATGTTTGGAAACCACCAATCAGGTACCTGTATTTGATCATGACTATGTAGGGGACCATGTGTTTAGGGGAATAGGTTTAGATTAGATATGACCAATCAGTACATGGACTATAGGGGGGATTAGCATGTTCCATAGGAGGTAGCCAATGAGAGTGGGAGGGATTATGTTGTATTCATTATTATGCATAATACTGTCAATTTGCTGTTTCTCTGCTATAAAAGATGGAACTCTTGAGATAAGAAGAGCTCTGTATCAGTTCAGTTCTATGGGACTGTCTGAGATCTTTTTGCATTTGCTAAAACCTTGTTTTCCCTTGCAAAGAGGTGCAGTGATTATTTTGCGATTTGGAGTATTTTTACAGGTGGCTTTTGGGTTGCTTTCCTTTCACAATCAATGAGACCTTCCAGGAAAAGAGGAACATTCAAAGGTGATAAATTCACAGAGGATACACCGGTGTGCATCTACAGTGGTTACAAACTGCCACACTCAGGTGAGTCCCCGTAAAAAGGACATACATGTGGTAGACGCGTGTTAGGCAGAATTCCATGCAGTGCCCTTAGGGACCACTACACACAATTAAGACTACAAGTGGCAATACAAGTTCACCTTTGGTACAAGCCTGTACTACACTGTTAAAGTGGTAGCAGTGGCAGGTAGTCTAGTGGCAGCCAGACTTATCTCAAGAGCAAATGAGCAGTAGTAGAGATTACCCAAAGGACCACAATTACTGTGACTCAAGCAAACACCGACTCAAGGTTTTTAGTTAAAAAGTAAAAGTACATTTATTTTTGACCATCTGATGGCAAAACACTTCACTTCTATCAAATTAAAACCACACGTAAAATACACTACACACAACCAATTCACTTTGGATAAAACAACTCAAGGTAAGTACCTTATGATTTGACAGCCTGGTGTTGTGAAACAAAAGGTGGTACTGGGAATACCTAAGCGATCACTATTTGACAGTAATGACAGTTCGGTCTTAGTAAAGATACGCATATCTGCGGAAATAAATGTTACCAGGGTAAAGCACACTTAGCACCTGAGTTAACCAAAGAGAGTTGGGGGCAAAAATCATCAGCAATACTTTTGTCAAGGCAGACAGAATCAGAGAACACTTTCTAACCCAAAGATAAAAGTCAATAGGCCTGCGCCAGTGTTAGGTGGAACAGGGTTCCTGTTGTCGAGGATCACACAGTCAGATAGTTCACGATTCAAGGTTGCCAGGAGTACTTGGATATTGTCAAAAGGGGAAGCAAAAGTTGTAAGAGGAAAGGAAGACAAGGGCAAGCCTTGTATGAGGAGAAAAGGGTTCACCGTAGTTCCTTGAAGCTGGACACAGTACCTTATTCTTTGAAAAAGCTGGTTGCCACGGCAGTTGTTCCCGGTAGTTTCCCGCAGACTCCCAGTTCCTGGAGCTTCATTCGTGGGGACAAGAAGGAGGAAGTCTGGAGTGAGTTGCACTACCCAAGGATGAGGCCAGCAGCAGCGACAGTGAATAAAAGGTGCGCTCCTTTAAAACAGGAGAGGCTCTTCAGATGGCTATCTGGACCACCAGAGCAGTGTGCAGCGATTTCGACCATGAAGAGGATCCTCTGGCTGTGGAGGATGAGCTGGTTGACCCCACCAGTCTCAAGGGAAGAAGACTCCGGACTGGATCTACTCTGGTCGTTGAAGGGTAGATAGCTTAGGACTGCAGCAGGGCTTCACCGGGACTCGGTAGTTGCTGCAGCCGTCTTCTTCTCCGCTTCTCTTCGGTTCCTTGTAGTTCCAGTGGCGACTCTGACTTCCAGCCCAAGAGTCCTGCCTTTTATGTGAAAATCCCCCCTTCACACAGCTGTTAATCACACAGCAGGGGGGTTGTCCGACCCGGACAACCATCTCAGCCAATCATGGCAAAGTGCAACTTGGGTTCCCTATGATACCCTGTGCAGGGGGTGACTACACCCCTCCCTCACATTCAGCCTACCTAGACACCCTGGCTCCCAGTTGAGGGCTTCTTCGCAGAAGCCTGCCAAAAGACGGTGAACAAAGAAGGCAAACCTGGTTTGCCGTGCAAAGTGAAACACAAGAAGGACTTTAACAAAAAGAAATGGTCAATAAACCCAAACGGAGCCAAAAGAAAGAGCATTTGGTCAAGCGGGTTTATGTTTGAGGCTAATATAATAGCCTGGAACAATACCACGCTTATATAATATAATCGCGGTAGAAAAGTTAAGGTAGATACCACTGCCACCAGCCAAGTCTAAATGTTAAAACAGCAAAACAAAGCTCAGAGAGGCACAGACAAAAAGGGATAGGAATTAACCCTTTTCAGTACTCCATGTAAGATGGGGTGTACTGGGTCTGTCGTTTTAAATGACTACATAAAGTAAATGGCAACTTTACCTGTTTCTGGGGGACAGAAAAATGGAGTCAGTGGGAAGTCTAAAAGACAGCCCTGTGTCACTGCACTGAAGGTCCGGTGTAACACACACAAACAGTGGGGTTCATGGAGTGGTGTGCTCCAGAGCCCAAGATCACACAAACAGTAGAAACATACATGGCAAAAGCCCTGTACGAGTGGGAAAAAGACTCACACTCTTACCAAGTGGAAAAAAATAAAATCCAGCAAAGCTGCTAGGGGACTCACTAGATGAGGGAAATTAGCCATAGAATGAGAATTCTCCCTAACACTATGGCATGCTCACCATTTTGGAAAGGCGCATTGGGTTCATCTGCCAATGATGCAACTAAGTGGCATGGCCAGGCCAAAATAGCCATTTCAGAAGAAAAAGGTTGCATAGGTGGAATTGGCAGAGCTGAAGAAGGTGACCAAGTCTACTTTATTTCAAATGCACTGGAGCCAGGAAGAAAAAAGATGCAGAGTACGAATTCAAAGTATAGACACCCCCGTCCTCATCGATACAGGAGCATCGGTCAATGCAATGGCAGCATCACATTATAAAGCAGAAGTTAAGTTACGGGTACGATTTTTTAGTTAGAAGGCACTAAGAGGCTATGGAGTAATATGTGGTAACGTGTGATGGGAGGCAGCGACTTAGAAAAAACCCACAAGGCCACCCGTATGGCCTCAACAAGGGTGAACCAAAGAATATCAGCAGATTGGGTCTTATAGTGTCTGCGCTCTCCCTATCTAATAAATCTACAGATCCAATATTAGTTGCAATACAAAGTCAGTATTCCATTGAGTAGCAAGTCTTTTAATGGTTTGGTTACTACAGCCGACACGTTTTTTTCGACCACCACTTGTTCGTCTTCAAGGCTGTTATTCCACAAACATTATTTCCAAAATCAAGAGACAACAGTCCCAATTCATCTTGTATTATCCACAGATGATGGGAAAAACAAAAATATGTTGATTTGAACAGACAATACGTTGCCCAAGTGTAGATTACATAAAGATAAATATCAGTAAAGCAATTGCAGAAATTACATACCCATTGCTGTCACATAGCAGCGAGATGTAGGGTATCAGGAGAAGAAAACAAAGTGAAGGCATTTTTCATGTTAAAAAGTAAACAAATGACATCACGATCTCGACGTCTGACGTTACACACACCGGTTTAGCTCCGGACGTGTGACGGCACACGCACCATGACAAGTGTATCTGGTGCTGGGTCGCATTCGTGAACACGCTGATTGAGACAGTCTGCTCATTTGTGCAGGTATTTATGCCACTCATACATTTCACCTTGGAGCTCACTATTGTGGTTTTGTTTCCAAGTCCTTGACTGTAGCAGATGTCTTTAATCTGGATCTTGCTCTTTTTTCAGGGATTAATCCCGTAATTAGCACGTGGTACCTGATCTTTTAATTCTTACTTCTGAATGACAAGACACTACCTTATTTAGGTAAGGATGTCTTTTTATTGGTTTGAATTGAGATTGAATCCTAGATGGTATTTTCTTGGGGCTACGGGCCAGTAAATTAAGTGAAATTGGTTTCCTCTTGCAGTTATACAGTTCTAAATGTGATTTACGATGCGTACATAAGGATACTGGATATCACCTCAAGTTTCTCTCATTACTTGTAACTCAACATTCGAAAATTAAAAACCTGGTTTGTGTATTATCATTTTCTTGAGAAGAAATGTCTTTTAAAAACATGAGCTCATTCATTGTTTGTTGTATTATTTCAACCCGTACACAAATATATATTATATTTGTTTTTACAGAGACAGGCATAATATACTTTTCATCTTGGTAAGCTCCACCTTACTATGCTCACTTTGTCTTGATACACCTTTTGGGTGCTGGTGATTATGATACTATTGCAAATCAGGCCTGCCAAGATTTAATGACACATACAGGCAGCAATCCTTTGAATACCTAAATATTACAACTGACTTTCCAATGACTTATATTTAAGATGCATCGGTGTGCTTGGGTAAGGATGGGCACCTCCCTTTCCCATTTTATATGCTGCATATCAGACATATCAGACACTGATCCACTTAAAATCTTTAATTCAAAATTCTTTAGCACATTGAATTGGACTGTTGAACATTGTATTCTAGACATGTTTCATTGCTTCTGTAACATGAACAATGCCATTGCTTTGTTTTCTTTTCCTGCTAGCCTACATCCCTCCGCTATGTGACACAATGGGTATGTCACAACGGTCTTCATCACTACAAAAGATTGAGCTTTGGGCTGTCCTCATCCACACAGGTTTTCCAGAATGCAGCAGTGGGTGTTCCCACTGGAATCCCTGGAGCGATTAACATTA
Organism: Ambystoma mexicanum; assembly: GCF_040938575.1. Lineage (NCBI taxonomy): Eukaryota > Metazoa > Chordata > Amphibia > Caudata > Ambystomatidae > Ambystoma > Ambystoma mexicanum. Next base: position 473,597,101 of record NC_090928.1, on the reverse strand, counting down.
GCAATTACATTTTGGTGTTTGGCAGGACTGAAGTAGAACACATTGAACATCTGGAAATGGTTCTAGAACGGATTCAATCATTGGGCCTGACCTTACACAAAGAAAAGAGAATGTTCTTACAAAAGGAGACTAGAATTTGTTGGGTTCATTTTCAAAGAAGGGGGCATCTCAGCACACCCTGTCAAGGTAAAGGACTTTCACAGTGCCAAATCCCAAGTAAATGTATCAGAGGTAAGAAGCTTCTTAGGTATGGTCACATGCTGAGGGCAGTTCATCAAGAACTTGGCCACGCTGACCGAACCTTTAAGAAACCTGACAAAAAAAGAAGACTCCTTGGAAGTGGACTCTGTTGGAACAAGAGATGTTTCGCAAGATAAAGGATGTGCTCACCGATAAAAGTACCATGGCATTCTTTGATTCTGGCCAACGTTCAGAGTTGGTAGTAGATTCCAGTCTGTTTGGCCTGGGAGCCATACTGACCCAAACAGATGTGAATGGTGACATTCAACCAGTGGCGTATGCGCTCTTTGCCACTGAACAACACTACTCCCAAATTGAAAGAATGGCACTGACTGTTTTGTGGCGCTACCACCATATCATCTTTTTAGGTATGGCAAGCCGGTAACGGTTGTCAGTGATCATAAACCTCCTCTACCTATCATGCTGGGCTCATCATCTAGGTCACCAGAGAAAATAGAAAAATTACTGTTGCACTCCAAGAGTACGATGTGACTCTAGTCTATTGCCCAGGGAGCGACATGCAGCAGGCTACTTATCCATACATCCTGGCCCTCAGAGTCCGGAGTCAGTTGAGGAAGAATGCCTAACTGAAGAATATATCTGTCTAGTGAGAAAGCAGCAGTCCCCAATTCCATGATGATCGAAGAAATAAAGAAACATCAGTAGAGGAGGAATGCTTTAAAATCATGCAACAGGCAGTCATGAGCGGAGAGTGGAAACAAGTGCTGACAAACCTTCATAGACACACTCACTATGCCAAGATAATGCTAGAACAGCTGTGGCAATGGCAAGGGAAGAGTGTACTGGCATTCACGGCAGATGGCCTGCTGCTGCAAGGGTCATGGTTAGTCATCCCTACCAAGCTCATACTGAAAGCAATTGAACTGGCTAATCACAGACACCAGGAGACTGGGAAGATGAAAGCTTGCATGAGACAAAAGGTATGATTCACATGTCCGGAAGAGCTGGTGGGTGAGTTTGTCAATCATGTGTATGGTGTCAGACAGCAGCTCCTGAACAAAGAGAGCCCAGGATTCAATCCATGGTGCCTCATCATAAGTTTGCCGGTCCAGTAACAACGGTACCGGTAAGATACCCGTACCGTTGTTACCGGACCAGCAAACTATGAGTACTGCTCGCGGTGCCTTCCAGGTCTGTCCTGGTGGGCATGCAGGCACCCGCGAGCAGAGCATGTCGGATGCACCGGCACCATTCACGAATGGTGCCGGTGCATCCGACCTCCCCGTTCCCGTTGAGCCCTATGGGGCTCAAATGGGAATGGGGAGCGTTTTTTTCCAGCGCCCACAAATGCGCAATTACCGGGTTTGCCAAGGCCGTAATGACCCAGTAATTGCCCATTCGCGTGCGCCAGAAAAAAAAAGATACCGAAGATACTATGTCATTTTATAATTGTAGGAGTGATGAGCTTTGTAACCTAAAAGGTTTTACCGGCACGGCTACCGCCAGGATCATAATGAGGCTCATGGAGTGAAGTTGTAAACAAATGGACAAAGTTCATATTGATTTTGGATCCACGACCCCGGAAGAACACTTTTTGGTCATGGTTGACCAGGAGGAGTTTGTGGTGTCCACTGCTCTAAGGATTTGTTACTAATAATGGAACCAATTTTTGCAACTCATTGATATCTAGATGAAATTTGCTTGGACAGTGGCCCGCCATTTCAAGGGGAAGGATTCTGTTCCTTCATGCAAGCATGTGGCATCCATCACAGGAAGATCACCCTGATGTGGCCACGGTACAACGGCCGCTTATTAAGATCTGAACACTGGGGCCAAATCAGTGTAGCCACTCACAAGAGATCCATCAAAATGGGTAAGGCTTTCCCCATATCCACAGCCGCCAAATGGAATAGTCTGCCTGTAGATCTGAGACTAGAAACTAACCACCCGAGGTTCAGGACAAAGCTGAAAATCCACCTCTTCAAATAAATCTCAGCAGCTACTTCACACATAGACCTTAGTCATGTTGTCCCATTTATATTGTCCCGTCCCCATGTTAATCTCTTTTTCTTTGTGGAGTTTTTGTGTTGCACCCTGATGCCTGCAGGCGACCGGCGTGTTATAAATAAATAAATTAAATAAAATCCCCAACAGGCCAGACGTTTGTCTTCGAAGTCCATTATACCAGTTCTTCTTTGATTGCAGGCTCACCCCACACTTCATTTTCAACAGCTGTAAATGAAGTTAGAAGGACCTCTTTGTTTTATTTTCTATTTTCTTTTTTGAACAATAAAATGTTACCAATATATATGCAAACAGAAACTAAAAGTACCCTACTATAAATGTAATTATGTTTTTTTGAAACGTTCTTATAGATGTGTTACATAATGTTGAATATACCCCTGAAGAAGAGATGTTTATCTTGAAAGGCGTTGGCCATCTATGAACTTTTGAACAATAAAAATACCTTTGAAGAAATATACTCATCTTTGAGATTAATCATTGAAAACTACAATATTCTTGTATGCCAGCAATCATAATTGAATGTATTAATTGAAATGTACTTCTAAAATGTTCCTAAATGTTTAGCTCTTTTATGAGCTTGTGAAAGTGTGCAGGGGACGGGAGTCACTCCATCAGGAACTTATCTTGTTCACGTATAGTCCACAACCCAGATGCCAGGGTTGATTGTTATCTCCCCTGCACCTTAAAATCATCAAAAGCACTGTTGTGCGATTAAGTGTTTGCTTAAATTTTGGAAATACCTAAAACAGGTGTGCAAGGTGAACAGATCAGTGGATTAAGCTAACCATATCAGTTGATACATTAATTAGTTATAATTCTCCAGTTTCTCTTAATATAAGACAAACTGGCAGAAATGTGAGGCCCTACCTCGGAACATCTGTAAATGCATGGCCTGTATGGGGGATGCTTGTTTTAGATGGTTACCACATTGTTTCAAGTTCTTCGGTATTTAACAAGTGCTTTCAGGTATGATAAAGGATAATCTTGAGACAACTTGCTCTGCCATACTGAGTAGTTTAGATAAAAGGAATGGCCTAAAAATGTTCATGCAGGGAGAACACAAATAATAGAAATAATGATAATATGCAAGCTGAAATTACATCTTTAGGATTGTGGTAAACATACATATTTTGTCTGGGAGAGTGTCAAGTCACAACTGAAAATGCAGAACCTCTTTAGAGAGCCTGCAGCTGAAGGCCTTAGACTACCATCAAGGGCTGTCTTATCTGGTACAACTACCTTTACAACTTTACAAATAGCACCATTCTCTGCAAGCAGGAGAGGACATTCTCTGTGGGCTGGTTTGGGACAAGGCAGAGCTCAAAAATGGGACCTATCCATGATCTACAATTCAAGATCCAACAAGATGGTAAATACATTTATCGGTCCCAGCATAGGGACTTTGACAGGACCCATACTGTCATGAGAGTGGGAAGTATCTTGCACTCAGACTAACTAACATGAGGCAATTAAAAGATCCAAGTAGCTCAGAGACTAATATCCTGGGATCCTGGAAAGCTCTAGGTATACAATCTATACATTCTCTCAGGTGTTGTCTCAAAGAGGAAGGGGGGATACAGAGCCTTGATAAACTACAAGCAGTATGGCGCCTGCAAACAAAGAATATTAGTGCTACTTACAGCTAAAACACAGTACTTGTTCCATGCCAGGCTATTGGGGGATATCGACAACTCACAAGAATCTCTTACACTACAAATATGGGGAAAATACAAGATCTTATCAGCTTCCCTGGTATTGATATCCTCTACACACCAACTGTAAAAGTTGTTCTAAAAACAAACGGGGAAAAATCTGCAACACTGGAGAATTATTTGTTTTACTTCGCTCATCCAAAACATATGCGAAAGCTACTGAAGAGGCCCCATTGAAAATCTCACCTTACAAAATACCACATGATTAGCATTGGTCTCCTTCAGAACTGTACATCACAGACTTGATGCATATGGTACATGCTGAAGGTCCCTTGTCCATCCGTGTTCCATGATATTGTACAGCAGTGTCACACCAGTCAGTTGGAATCCTGTGAATTGCAGCAGGCAGCTAAGCTTCCAGTGATGTAGAAAGGGGTGTCAATGGGATGGTGGCAAAATAAGAGTAGTGAGCTACGAGAAATCAACAGGTTAACAGACAGATGATGGTTTGAAATATGAAATGGCCAACTAGCATATACGTATATATAGCGTATATATGTTAAGCCTCAAAGCGCCTCAATAGGCAAAAAGCAAAGTGGGGAAGGCTTTTACTCTGGAAGGAAGAAGGAAGAGTGGACCACCTTGATGATGACCCCACAGGGACACAGAATAAGCAACGAGAGTGATGCTTGGAAACCCTGATTAGTTCTGCTCAACAAAGGAAATGAGTACCCAGGTGTTTTGAGATATAATGACCAACGTATCATAATACGTCCCCATTGCGTGGTTTAACCATCCAACCTGAACATAACAGTGGTAGGGGGCACTCCACATGATCTTGCTAGGCCTATACAATATATCGGGACAATGAGTGAATCAATTGTTACCTGAGGGTTGAAGATCCCCCTGTGCCACATATTCCCAAATTTCAAATGCTATATGATATTTATCTTCCCCACTGGGCCGATATAAGAAGTATGGGATCAAATGGGCCTGGAACCTTGGGAGCTCTATTAACCAAGAGATTGGACTTCTTTTTTTTACATTCTTTTTATTAGTGGTCACAAAGGCTACACAGCACTACTCCACATCAACCTCACATAATATATACGGATACATTTCATGGTTCATTGTCATGATACAAGTTGAAGAGGCTCGTCATCATCAGAGATCATATCACACAAGTACATTCTAAAGGGGCCCCAAATGTCCTTGGGTCTGCTTGTCACAGGTTGGTTCAGGACAAATTGTTCTTCGGATTTGTTAACATGGGTCGGTTCACAAAGAAAGTGGTTCATGCTCGGTGGCGTTGAGCTTTTCCATGTTTGTAAGGTGCATTTCTTAGCAATCGCACATGAGATGTTGAACAACCTTCTGTTTGTTTCGGAGCACTTGCCTATGTCCTCAAACAAGTATTTCTGAAGTGTTAGATCGGGGGGAACCTGTGTAATTTCTTCCAACATCTCAGCCACCATGCTCCAGAACCCCGCTACCACTGGACATTCCCAGTACATATGGAAGGATCCTGCTTGAGACATACTGCATTTGGGACATTCGTTCGGGCCATCAGTTGTGAATTTAGCTATTCTAGCTGGTGTATAGTGTAGTCTATGTAGTATCTTAAATTGGATTAAGCGTAGTCCAGCATTGAGTGATACATTTTTTGTGAGTGAACATTATTTGCCCCATTTCCTGTCTTCAATGGGCATCTGCAGATCCCTCTCCCATGTGTCCCTAACCTGGTTTATTGTGGGGGTATGAGTCTGCAGTGACACATATAGCTTGGAGATCCCCAGACCATCTTTAGCCATAACTAATTATGTACATGAGTGTGGAGGGGGGTGTTCATCAGGGAAGAGCGGCCATCTCTTTTGGAATGCAGATCTCATACGGTAATACTGAAGTGTCTTAAGTGGCCCCCCGCCCAGTGCTCTCAGAAGTTCCGTCAGGGCTACAAATTTCCCGTTGGGGAACATGTCTCCTAGTTTCATTTCTCTATCGGGGTCCCATGATTCCTGTAAGTTACTATCATGTGTTGGAAGGATGCCTGGGAAATTCCATAGGGGTATTTCTGGGTTATAGGGTGTATCTACATGAATCTACATGAATCTTTGTATCATGGGTCAAAAATAACCAATTGTATGTTTGTGGGGTATGTGGTATATTCTTCTATTCATGTGTGGGGTGACCTATCGGCGGCATCATACCAATATTTCACAAATTGTGCTTGAGCAACATAGTAGTTGAGTTTGAAGTCTGGTGCAGCTATGCCTCCGGTGCAGTATGGTTCGGTCATCGTTTTCCACCCTATCCTTGCCGTCTTCCCGTTCCACAGAAATGTCACTTACATGGATCTAAGTCTAGTGAAGAAGGCTCTGCCAGGCCATATAGGGACGTTCACAAAAAAATATAGCAACTTGGGAAGGACTATCATTTTAAGAATTGCGACCCTACCATACAGGGAGATGGGCAGGCTTCCCCACATCTGGAGTTTAGTGTTTAGTGCTTGTAACAAGTTTTCATGAATGTCTGAATATAGAGTGTGTCTGTCCCTTGAAACTAGTATTGCCAGGTATCTAATGTGTTGTTCTGAGCACTTGAGAACGCATAGCGCACTCGGACACTTGGTAGCTTGGGTAAGCGGGAATATTTCGGATTTGGCATTATTTACAGTGTACCCAGAATATGCAGCAAACTCTTGTATTTCTTCCATGATGGGTGCAATGTTCCTCTCTGGTTCACGGACGTACAATAGCGTGTCGCTTGCTTATAACGAGATAAGCTGGGTGGAGCCTTTCATCTTTATCCCCTGTCTTCATGTCTTAGTCTCACCGCGACTGCCATTGGCTCTATGGTTAGGGCGAATAATATGGGTGAGAATGGACAACCTTGCTTAGTACCCCTTCCCAACAGGAACAATTCAGAAATGGATTGGTTTGTTAATACCCGAGCGCCAGGGTCCATATACAGCAGCTTCACGTACCTGATAAAGTTGGGCCCTATTCCAAAAGCCGCCAGTACGGCTAGGAGATACACCCATGAGACTGAATTGAAGGCCTTTTCGGCGTCGAGACATATAGCCACTGAGCACCTTTTCGGGTCTATTAGTGCCATTATACCAAAGAGCCTATGGAGATTCAGGGCCGTGGACCTTGTGGGGATAAACCCGTTTTGGTCGAGATGGACTAGAGTAGGTATGGCTGGCAGAAGTCTGTTCGCCAGTACCTTCGCGAATATTTTAGCATCAGAATTTATAAGCGATCGGGGTCTATAGGACGACACATCTTGTGGCGGTCGTCGAGGTTTAGGCAATACTGTTATTATAGCTTCTCTCATCGTTGGGGGTAGTATACTACTCTCTAGGGCTTCCTCCCATACCCCCACAGTGTAGGTACCAACTCATTGCGGAACTCCTTATAAAATTCAGCTCCTATCCCGTCCAACCCCGGTGCCTTACCAGATGATAATGCTTTGATTGCCTCAGTAATTTCCTCAGCAGTTATGGGTTGGTCAATTGCTAACCTGTCCTCAACTGGGAGTTTTGGTAGACCGAGTGCTGCGAGGTAGGATTTAATTTCAACACTTGTTTTCTTATCTTTGTTTGCATATAGGGTTTTTATAAAATGTAACAAATTCACTGTTTATTTCCTCCTCCCTCAGAAGCACCTCCCCTTGTGTTGTTTGGATGCTAGTGATCTGATTTGGTTGTTTTTCGTGTCTTATCAAGTTGGACAGTGACGTCCTGGCCTTATTTCCCTCCCCATATCTACATGCATGTATGGGAGCTTATACATAGCGTGTTTCTCTAGAAGCCAAGTCTGAGGAGTCTATGTATTTCAGCAAGCAGCTCTGTCCTGTGTTCGTGTATAAGCCTCTTCAAGTGTGTCTAATTTGTTTTCAACCTCCACTAGCTCGCAGCGCACACCCTTCAGGAGCCCAACAGACGTCGATATCAGGACTCCTCTGACCCAAACCTTGAAAGTTTCCCACACAGTAGAGTACCTGTCGACTTTTCCTAAATTATAAGTGAAGAACACAGCTATATCAACATGTGGTGATTCCACCAAACCGGGGTCCCCCAGTATTCCATTTGGAATCCTCTAACTTCTTGCGGGTCTAGGGGCACCCCGCAGCGCAAACTCTAACAACACTGGGGAGTGATCGGACAGTGTGCGAGGCAAGATCTCACATAATTTCAGTTCTGTATACATACTAGTGGAGACAAACCAATAATCAATTCTTGACTCAGAATCATGCACCGAAGAGTAATATGTATACCTCTTATTTACAGGGTGTAATTCGCGCCAAGCATCCACCAGTGACAACATGATAGAACATGCTCCAAGGTCAGCACTGTCTCATTTGGTAGCCTTATGGTTTTTGTGGACCTATCAAGTGTGGGATCAAGAGCAACATTGAAATATCCACCCCATATTACAACGGACACATCTATTGAAGCAATTAATTGGTAGATATTCATGTAAAAGGCTGGGGCGTCGATGTTAGGTCCATATGTGTTTACCAACATGTATTGTTTGCCTGCGATTTCCCCCCAGACCACCACATATCTCCCAAGCGGGTCCACCTTCTGACCCCCGAACTTAAACCCCACATTTGGATGTATGAGAGTGATAACTCCCCTGGACTCGGAAGAGTAATCTGTGTGGAACCTTTGCTTGCCCCATTTGGGCAGTATGTGCATATTGCTAGACCCAACTTTATGAGTTTCTTGTAACATTAGGATTTGGGGGTCATGTCTGGTAATATAGTTCCCAAATCTCTTAGCTTTCATATGGTTATTTAGACCCCGGACGTTCCATGACAGTAGTCGTATCCTTAACCCATCGCCCATAATCTGGAGAGAAGTATTTTGACGATATCTTGTCTCATAGGGTTTTGCCATATGAGCAATGTGGGCAGTGCCTGCAACAGAGCGACCACAAACTTAAAAAACAGTAAACTTTTCACTGCTGACAACTTCCCATCAGGACCCAACGGCGTCCAGTGGGCCTTGGCTCTACTTTTATACCATAATAAGTCTGTGCCAAAACAACAACAATCCACTTCACCTCTTACCTCCCACCCACCCTCATCATCTACCCCAACGTGATGCTCCCACTTAAACTTGTGGAATATTCCAGGGTTAGCCATGTTGCATCACATGACTACCAATGTCGGCTCCACTACTCCATTCAACCCATCGTTTCTGAGGTTGCCCTTAGAAAACAGTGCCACACGATTGCTCCTATAAAGGATATGGTACACTATGTATGTACTCACTCAGCGCATCTCTTTAGTCCGCCGGCCGGGGTCTATTGTTTTGTTCCGGTCTGCCCCCTAAGGGAGGTAGGGGTATAGAGTTTTCAATGTACATCATGGCTTCAGCCTGGGACTCAAAGAAGTGCTCTCTTCCTGCGTGTTGAATTCTCATTTTGGCTGGAAACATCAGAGCATATGGAATTTGGTGTGCCTTCAGGAGTTTTTTGACTGGTTCATAGGATCTCCTGCTAGCCTGCACCCCGGCCGAAAAGTCTGGGTATATGTGTACCCTGTTTTCTTCATAGTGCAGTGTACGATGTTCCCTTACCAGTCGCAGGATTGCATCTCTGTCACTTTAATTGAGGAGCCAGGCAATAATTGTGCGTGGTGACGCTCCAGGTTTAGGTAAAGGCGCTAGTGTGCGATGTGCTCTCTCGACCAAAAAGTGTTCCGAGAAGGATTCGGGTCCGAAGAGGGACTTGAGCAGCGCCTCGACTTGTTTCTCCATTTGTCCCTTCCCAAAGGATTCTGAAACGCCCACAATTTGGACGTTGTTTCTTCTTGATCGCGATTTAAGGTCCTCGCATTTATTCTGTAGTTTAGACATATTTTCTTTGAGCTGGGTGATGTCACGACCATGGTGGGCGATGGTGTCTTCGTTATTGCTGATTCTACTTTCAGATTCGGTGATTCCTGCACTCTCTTTGTCCACTCTGGCTTTCAGCAAGCCAATTGTGGCCACTATATCATCAAGCTTGACGTTGACTGCAAGGAATCCATTTTGCACGATAGTTGTGAGCCTGTCTTCCCGTTCCCCACCTTCAGGCTCTGCAGTCTCAGTAGGATTATTGTGTACTTCCGCAGTGGCTATCTGGTTCTGGCTGCTCGTGTAAGTATCCATTGGGCCCTTTCTTTTATTGCCTGGAGTTTTTGCTGCTTTGTCAGATTCATGTGGTTATCCCATTATGAGGTAGCAGTGTGTGGTGGTGGGATTCCTTCAATAGTAGTACCCCGCACAATAGATAGTTCGCTACACTTATGTGCTATGTCTCGTCAGCTTCTATAGGTTGCTTCTTATGCAGGGTTAGTAGGGATTTTCAGGTTGGGGGTATTATGCTTACTCAGTCATTCAGATTTAGCCATTCAGCCCAAGGTTGCCACGAGTGGACTGTGTCCTTCCACGTATTATGTTGTAGCCACGTAAGACATATAATGACTAAGAGTGCTGTGTCACTTTCACCAGTGTTCGTATCTTCCAGTGCTGGCTGACAGCTTCCTTGGGCTCTTCGTCTGTTTGTTGGCCAGTTTTCCCAATAGAGTCGCATGGCGCAGAGTACAGCAGTGTATGTGCTCCTCAATAGCGCCCTTATTCCTTACCGCCTGTTTGCTAGCCGTTCTCAGGAGTGCAATGATAATCAGGGGAGCGGCGTTCTAGGACCATGTGGGTCTTATAGAGGCCACATGTGTTCGCCGTCCCCTGCCCGCCTCATGCACCACTGGTCAAACAAAATGTCAGCTCCTGCACGGAGTGAGCCCACCACCCCGTGTTGGCGCAATCGGCTCAGGATGTTGGTCCGCTCCCCTCCCGTCACACCTCTGACCCACTTACTTGATTTTCTGTGGTGTATATTAGGTCGGCGCTGGCCTTCCCCCGTGTCGCAGGGCCGCAGGACCTCTCGGCGCCACGGGCTACCTTCGTGCCAGGGGTCTGCCGGCCACGAGGCGATGCGCCGCAGAGGCAACACACGGGCACACGCATGCTAGGGTCTGGGGGTTGATGTAGTTCCCGGCCCGCCCAGGGGTTCTGAAGGACTGCACCCGTTACAGTCATTTTAGCACCGTTTGAGCCCCCGCTGTCCGCTCTTCATTCCCAGCACTGGGCGCAATCCGGAGACCCAGGCTCCACCCAACTGCAGCCTTCCGCGTCGCGTCCCCGACTCCTATGTGTTTTTCTGTGGTGCTCACGGCCGGGTCGCGTCTCCACCTCTCCTCTGTAAATGTTTCGGCTACATGGATAATGTATTCACAGCAAAGTCCTATTATTGTCAAAATACCTACTGCACCTTCAGCATAATTATGTCATAAATGCATATCGGATGCATATTATCAAAAGTTTGCATTACACTTTTTCCACTCCTTTGGAAATCTGCATCTTGAACATTTCATATATGTTCAGAATTCTATGAAATTGCAATAAAAATAAGAACTTTTGTCCAGCCTGGTACTCAGAGGAGAACCAATGAGATTACATTTTATAATGAGGATGTTGTACCTACAATCTTACCAGTGCTCTCAGAAGTTCCTTCAGGGCTTCAAATTTCCCGTTGGGGAACATGTCTCTTAGTTTCATTTCTCTATCGGTGTCCCATGATTCCTGTAAGTTACTATCATGTGTTGGAGGGATGCCTGGGAAATTCCATAGGGGTATTTCTGGGTTATAGGGTGTATCTACATGAATCTACATGAATCTTTGTATCGTGGGTCAAAAATAACCGATTGTATGTTTGTGGGGTATGTGGTATATTCTTCTATCCATGTGTGGGGTGACCTATCTGCGGCATCATACCAATATTTCACAAATTGTGCTTGAGCAACATAGTAGTTGAGTTTGAAGTCCGGTACAGCTATGCTTCCGGTGCAGTATAGTTCGGTGATCATTTCCCACCCTATCCTTGCCGTCTTCCTGTTCCACAGAAATGTCACTTACATGGATCTAAGTCTAGTGAAGAAGGCTCTGCCAGGCCATATAGGGACGGTCACAAAAAAATATAGCAACTTGGGAAGGACTATCATTTTAAGAATTGCGACCCTATAATACATGGAGATGGGCAGGCTCCCCCACATCTGGAGTTTAGTGTTTAGTGTTTGTAACGAGTTTTCATGATTGTCTGAATATAGAGTTTGTCTGTCCCTTGAAACTAGTATTCCCAGGTATCTAATGTGTTGTTCTAAGCACTTGAGAACGCACAGCGCACTCGGACACTTGGTAGCTTGGGTAAGCGGGAATATTTTGGATTTGGCATTATTTACAGTGTACCCAGAGTACGCAGCAAACTCTTGTATTTCTGCCATGATGGGTGCAATGTTCCTCTCTGGTTCACGGACGTACAATAGTGTGTCGTTCGCATATAACGAGATAAGCTGGGTGGAGCCTTTCATCTTTATCCCCCTGTCTTCATGTATTAGTCTCACCGCGACTGCCATCGGCTCTATGGTTAGGGCGAATAATATGGGCGAGAATGGACAACCTTGCCTGGTGCCCCTTCCCAACAGGAACAATTCAGAAATGGATTGGTTTGTTAATACCCGAGCGCCAGGGTCCGTATACAGCAGCTTCACGTACCTGATAAAGTTGGGCCCTATTCCAAAAGCCTCCAGTACGGCTAGGAGATACACCCACGAGACTGAATCGAAGGCCTTTTCGGCGTCGAGACATATAGCCACTGAGCACCTTTCCGGGTCTATTAGTGCCATTATACCAAAGAGCCTACAGAGATTCAGGGCTGTGGACCTTATGGGGATAAACCCGTTTTGGTTGAGATGGACTAGAGTAGGTATGGCTGGCAGAAGTCTGTTCGCCAGTACCTTCGCAAATATCTTAGCATCAGAATTTATAAGCGATAGGGGTCTATAGGACGACACATCTTGTGGCGGTCGTCGAGGTTTAGGCAATACTGTTATTATAGCTTCGCTCATCGTTGGGGGTAGTATATTACTCTCTAGGGCTTCCTCCCATACCCCCACAGTGTAGGTACCAACTCATTGCGGAACTCCTTATAAAATTCAGCTCCTATCCCGTCCCACCCCGGTGCCTTACCAGATGATAATGCTTTGATTGCCTCAGTAATTTCCTCAGCAGTTATGGGTTGGTCAATTGCTAACCTGTCCTCAGCTGGGAGTTTTGGTAGACCGAGTGCTGCGAGGTAGGATTTATATAGGGTTTTTATAAAATGTAACAAATTCACTGTTTATTTCCTCCTCCCTTCAGAAGCACCTCCCCTTGTGTTGTTTGGATGCTAGTGATCTGATTTGGTTGTTTTTTGTGTCTTATCAAGTTGGACAGTGACGTCCCGGCCTTATTTCCCTCCCCATACCTACGTGCATGTATAGGAGCTTCTACATAGCGTATTTCTCTAGAAGCCAAGTTGTCGAATTCTCTGAGGAGTCTATGTATTTCAGCAAGCAGCTCTGTCCTGTGTTCCTGCATAAGCCTCTTCAAGTGTGTCTAATTTATTTTCAACCTCCACTAGCTCGCAGCGCACACCCTTCAGGAGCCCAACAGACTTCGATATCAGGACTCCTCTGACCCAAACCTTGAAAGTTTCCCACACAGTGGAGTACCTGTCGACTTTTCCTAAATTATAAGTGAAGAACTCAGCTATATCAACATGTGGTGATTCCACCACACCCGGGTCCCCCAGTATTCCATTTGGAATCCTCCACCTTCTTGCGGGTCTAAGGGCACCCCGCAGCACAAACTCTAACAACACTGGGGAGTGATCGGACAGTGTGCGAGGCAAGATCTCACATAATTTCAGTTCTGTAGACATAGTAGTGGAGGCAAACCAATAATCAATTCTTTACTCAGAATCATGCACCGAAGATTAATATGTATACCTCTTACTTACAGGGTGTAATTCGCGCCAAGCATCCACCAGTGACAACTGCGATAGAACATGCTCCCAGGTCAGCACTGTCTCATTTAGTGACCTTAGGGTTTTTGTGGACCTATCGAGTGTGGGATCAAGAGCAACATTGAAATCTCCACCCCATATTACAACGGACACATCTATTGAAGCAATTAATTGGTAGACATTCATGTAAAAGGCTGGGTCGTCAATGTTAGGTCCATATGTGTTTATCAACATGTATTGTTTGCCTGCGATTTCCCCCCAGACCACCACATATCTCCCAAGCGGGTCCACCTTCTGACCCCCGAATTTAAACCGCACATTTGGATGTATGAGAGTGATAACTCCCCTGGACTGGGAAGAGTAATCTGTGTGGAACCTTTGCTTGCCCCATTTGGGCAGTATGTGCATATTGCTAGACCCCACTGTATGAGTTTCTTGTAACATTAGGATTTGGGGATCATGTCTGGTAATATAGTTCCCAATTCTCTTAGCTTTCATATGGTTATTTAGACCCAGGACGTTCCATGACAGTAGTCGTATCCTTAACCCATCGCCCATAATCTGGAGAGAAGTATTTTGACGATATCTTGTCTCATAGGGTTTTGCCATATGAGCAATGTGGACAGTGCCTGCAACCGAGCGACCACAAACTTAAAAAACAGTAAACTTTTCACTGCTGACAACTTCCCATCAGGACCCAACGGCGTCCAGTGGGCCTCAGCTCTCCTTTTATACCATAATAAGTCTGTTCCAAAACAACAACAATCCACTTCACCTCTTACCTCCCACCCACCCTCATCATCCACCCCAACTTGATGATGCTCCCACTTAAACTTGTGGAATATTCCAGGGTTAGCCATGTTGCATCACATGACTACCAATGTCGGCTCCACTACTCCAATCAACCCATAGTTTCTGAGGTCGCCCATAGAAAACAGTGCCACACGATTGCTCCTATAAAGGATATGGTACACTATGTATGTACTCACTCAGCGCATCTCTTTAGTCCGCCGGCCGGGATCTATTGTTTTGTTCCGGTCTGCCCCCTACGGAAGGTAAGGGTATAGAGTTTTCAATGTACATCATGGCTTCAGCCGGGGACTCAAAGAAGTGCTCTCTTCCTGCGTGTTGAATTCTCATTTTGGCTGGAAACATTAGAGCATATGGAATTTGGTGTGCCTTCAGGAGTATTTTGACTGGTTCATAGGATCTCCTGCTAGCCTGCACCCCGGCCGAAAAGTCTGGGTATATGTGTACCCTGTTTTCTTCATAGTGCAGTGTACGATGTTCCCTTGCCAGTCGCAGGATTGCATCTCTGTCACTTTAATTGAGGAGCCGGGCAATAATTGTAATTGAGGAGCCGGGCAATAATTGTGCGTGGTGGCGCTCCAGGTTTAGGTATAGGCGTTAGTGTGCGATGTGTTCTCTCGACCAAAAAGTGTTCCGAGAAGGATTCGGGTCCAAAGAGGGACTTGAGCAGTGCCTCGACTTGTTTCTCCATTTGTCCCTTCCCAAAGGATTCAGAAACGCCCACAATTCGGACGTTGTTTCTTCTTGATCGCGATTCAAGGTCCTCGCATTTATTCTGTAGTTTAGACATATTTTGTTTGAGCTGGGTGATGTTACGACCATGGTGGGCGATGGTGTCTTCGTTAGTGTTGATTCTACTTTCATATTCGGTGATTCCTGCACTCTCTTTGTCCACTCTGGCTTTCAGCAAGCCAATTGTGGCCACTATATCATCAAGCTTGACGTTGACTGCAAGGAATCCATTTTGCACGATAGTTGTCAGCCTGTCTTCCCGTTCCCCACCTTCAGGCTCTGCAGTCTCAATAGGATTATTGTGTACTTCCTCAGTGGCTATCTGGTTCTGGCTGATCGTGTAAGTATCCATTGGGCCCTTTCTTTTATTGCCTGGAGTTTTTGCTGCTTTGCCAGATTCCTGTGGTTCCCCCATTATGAGGTAGCAGTGTGTGGTGGTGTGATTCCTTCAATAGTAGTACCCCGCACAATGGATAGTTCTCTACACTTATGTGCTATGTCTCGTCAGCTTCTATAGGTTGCTTCTTATGCAGGGTTAGTAGGGGTTTTCAGGTTGGGGGTATTATTCTTACTCAGTCATTCAGATTTAGCCATTCAGCCATTGGATGCCACGAGTGGACTGTGTCCTTCCACGTATTATGTTGTAGCCACGTAAGACATATAATGACTAAGAGTGCTGTGTCACTTTCACCAGTGTTCGTATCTTCCAGTGCTGGCTGACAGCTTCCTTGGGCTCTTCGTCTGTTTGTTGGCCAGTTTTCCCAATAGAGTCGCATGGCGCAGAGTACAGCAGTGTATGTGCTCCTCAATAGCGCCCTTATTCCTTACCGCTTGTTTGCTAGCCGTTCTCAGGAATGCAATGATAATCAGGGGAGCGGCGTTCTGGGACCATGTGGGTCTTATAGAGGCCACATGTGTCCGCCGTCCCCTGCCCGCCTAATGCACCGCTGGTCAAACAAAATGTCAGCTCCTCCACGGAGTGAGCCCACCACCCTGTGTTGCCGCAATCGGCTCAGGATGTTGGTCCGCTCCCCTCCCGTCACACCTCTGACCCACTTACTTGCTTTTCTGTGGCGTATATTAGGTCGGCGCTGGCCTTCCCCCGTGTCGCAGGGCCGCAGGACCCCTCGGCTCCACGGGCTACCTTCGCGCCAGGGGTCTGCCGGCCACGAGGCGATGCGCCGCAGAGGCAACACACGGGCACACGCTTGCTAGGGTCTGGGGGTTGATGTAGTTCCCGGCCAGCCCAGGGGTTCTGAAGGACTGCACCCGTTACAGTCATTTTAGCACCGTATGAGCCCCCGCTGTCCGCTCTTCATTCCCAGCACTGCGCGCAACCCGGAGACCCAAGCTCCACCCAACTGCGGCCTTCCGTGTCGTCGCGTTCCCCCAATTCCTATGTGTTTTTCCGTGGTGCTCACGGTCGGGTCGCGTCTCCACCTCTGCTCTGTAAATGTTTCGGCGTCCACAGCTCCAGGTCAGCTAATCACAGCATGCTATGATTTTTACCATGTGTGCACGAATATCTGGGCTGTCGGCTCATCTGCTTATTAGTCCTGCAGGCGGCCTCATACAGGATGTCTCGGCTCAGGATATTTCAATGGAGCGGGAGCTATTGACCTATGCAGCCATTACTGCAGTGCGCAACCGCGCCCCCCCAAAAGATTGAACTTCTAAAGTTTAATCTACTTCATACGAAAAACTGCTGCTTCCCCAGAGACCCCAGAGACCCACAACTGACCTATGGATTTGGGATTGCCCAAAGATATCACCTTAGGCTCTGCTCTTTCACTGTTCCTAATCTTGCATATGAATCACTGAAATTGAAGCGCATGTTCATGACACAATATACACAGATTTTCATGTGCTTCATTCATTCTGTTGTGACTTGTTTTTTTAATCCTTTATCTTCTTATTTTTCTTACATGGATAATGTATTCACAGCAAAGTCCTATTATTGTCAAAATACCTACTACAACTTCAGCATAATTATGTCATAAATGTATATCGGATGCATATTATCGAAAGTTTGCATTACACTTTTTCCACTCCTTTGGAAATCTACATCTTGAACATTTCATATATGTTCAGAATTCTATGAAATTGCAATAAAAATAAGAACTTTTGTATTTCTGCCATGATGGGTGCAATGTTCCTCTCTGGTTCACGGACGTACAATAGCGTGTCGTTCGCATATAACGAGATAAGCTGGGTGGAGCCTTTCATCTTTATCCCCCTGTCTTCATGTCTTAGTCTCACCGCGACTGCCATCGGCTCTATGGTTAGGGCGAATAATATGGGCGAGAATGGACAACCTTGCCTAGTGCCCCTTCCCAACAGGAACAATTCAGAAATGGATTGGTTTGTTAATACCCGAGCGCCAGGGTCCGTATACAGCAGCTTCATGTACCTGATAAAGTTAGGCCCTATTCCAAAAGCCTCCAGTACGGCTAGGAGATACACCCACGAGACTGAATCGAAGGCCTTTTCGGAGTCGAGACAGATAGCCACTGAGCACCTTTCCGGGTCTATTAGTGCCATTATACCAAAGAGCCTACGGAGATTCAGGGCCGTGGACCTTGTGGGGATAAACCCGTTTTGGTCGAGATGGACTAGAGTAGGTATGGCTGGCAGAAGTCTGTTCGCCAGTACCTTCGCGAATATTTTAGCATCAGAATTTATAAGCGATAGGGGTCTATAGGACAACACATCTTGTGGCGGTCGTTGAGGTTTAGGCAATACTGTTATTATTGCTTCTCTCATCGTTGGGGGTAGTATATTACTCTCTAGGGCTTCCTCCCATACCCCCACAGTGTAGGTACCAACTCATTGCGGAACCTCTTATAAAATTCAGCACCTATCCCGGCCCACCCCGGTGCCTTACCAGATGATAATGCTTTGATTGCCTCAGTAATTTCCTCAGCAGTTATGGGTTGGTCAATTGCTAACCTGTCCTCAACTGGGAGTTTTGGTAGATCGAGTGCTGCGAGGTAGGATTTAATTTCAACACTTGTTTTCTTATCTTTGTTTGCATATAGGGTTTTTATAAAATTTAACAAATCCACTGTTTATTTCCTCCTCCCTCAGAAGCACCTCCCCTTGTGTTGTTTGGATGCTAGTAATCTGATTTGGTTGTTTTTCGTGTCTTATCAAGTTGGACAGTGACGTCCCGGCCTTATTTCCCTCCCCATATCTACGTGCATGTATGGGAGCTTCTACATAGCGTATTTCTCTAGAAGCCAAGGTGTCGAATTCTCTGAGGAGTCTATGTATTTCGGCAAGCAGCTCTGTCCTGTGTTCGTGTATAAGCCTCTTCAAGTGTGTCTAATTTGTTTTCAACCTCCACTAG
Organism: Ambystoma mexicanum; assembly: GCF_040938575.1. Taxonomy (NCBI): domain Eukaryota; kingdom Metazoa; phylum Chordata; class Amphibia; order Caudata; family Ambystomatidae; genus Ambystoma; species Ambystoma mexicanum. Next base: position 473,578,439 of record NC_090928.1, on the reverse strand, counting down.
CTCACAGCGCACACCCTTCAGGAGCCCAACAGACTTCGATATCAGGACTCCTCCGACCCAAACCTTGAAAGTTTCCCACACAGTGGAGTACCTGTCAACTTTTCCTAAATTATACGTGAAGAACTCAGCTATATCAACATGTGGTGATTCCACCACACCCGGATCCCCCAGTATTCCATTTGGAATCCTCCACCTTCTTGCGGGTCTAAGGGCACCCCGCAGCGCAAATTCTAACAACACTGGGGAGTGATCGGACAGTGTGCGAGGCAAGATCTCACATAATTTCAGTTCTGTAGACATAGTAGTGGAGACAAACCAATAATCAATTCTTGACTCAGAATCATGCACCGAAGAGTAATATGTATACCTCTTACTTACAGTGTGTAATTCGCGCCAAGCATCCAGTAGTGACAACTGCGATAGAACATGCTCCAAGGTCAGCACTGTCTCATTTAGTGTCCTTATGGTTTTTGTGGACCTATCGAGTGTGGGATCAAGAGCAACATTGAAATCTCCACCCCATATTACAACGGACACATCTATTGAAGCAATTAATTGGTAGACATTCATGTAAAAGGCTGGGTCGTTGATGTTAGGTCCATATGTGTTTACCAACATGTATTGTTTGCCTGCGATTTCCCTCCAGACCACAAAATATCTCCCAAGTGGGTCCACCTTCTGACCCCCGAACTTAAACCCCACATTTGAATGTATGAGAGTGATAACTCCCCTGGACTGGGAAGAGTAATCTGTGTGGAACCTTTGCTTGCCCCATTTGGGCAGTATGTGCATATTGCTAGACCCCACTGTATGAGTTTCTTGTAACATTAGGATTTGGGGGTCATGTCTGGTAATATAGTTCCCAATTCTCTTAGCTTTTATTTGGTTATTTAGACCCCGGACGTTCCATGACAGTAGTCGTATCCTTAACCCATCGCCCATAATCTGGAGAGAAGTATTTTGACGATATCTTGTCTCATAGGGTTTTGCCATATGAGCAATGTGGACAGTGCCTGCAACCGAGCGACCACAAACTTAAAAAACAGTAAACTTTTTACTGCTGACAACTTCCCATCAGGACCCAACAGCGTCCAGTGGGCCTCGGCTCTCCTTTTATACCATAATAAGTCTGTTCCAAAACAACAACAATCCACTTCACCTCTTACCTCCCACCCACCCTCATCATCCACCTCAACTTGATGATGCTCCCACTTAAACTTGTGGAATATTACAGGGTTAGCCATGTTGCATCACATGACTACCAATGTCGGCTCCACTACTCCATTCAACCCATAGTTTCCGAGGTCGCCCTTAGAAAACAGTGCCACACGATTGCTCCTATAAAGGATATGGTACACTATGTATGTACTCACTCAACGCATCTCTTTAGTCCGCCGGCCGGGGTCTATTGTTTTGTTCCGGTCTGCCCCCTACGGGAGGTAAGGGTATAGAGTTTTCAATGTACATCATGGCTTCAGCCGGGGACTCAAAGAAGTGCTCTCTTCCTGCGTGTTGAATTCTCATTTTGGCTGGAAACATCAGAGCATATGGAATTTGGTGTGTCTTCAGGAGTTTTTTGACTGGTTCATAGGATCTCCTGCTAGCCTGCACCCCGGCTGAAAAGTCTGGGTATATGTGTACCCTGTTTTCTTCATAGTACAGTGTACGATGTTCCCTTGCCAGTCGCAGGATTGCATCTCTGTCGCTTTAATTGAGGAGCCGGGCAATAATTGTGTGTGGTGGCGCTCCAGGTTTAGGTATAGGCGCTAATGTGCGATGTGTTCTCTCGACCAAAAAGTGTTCCGAGAAGGATTCGGGTCCGAAGAGGGACTTGAGCAGCGCCTCGACTTGTTTCTCCATTTGTCCCTTCCCAAAGGATTCTGAAACGCCCACAATTCGGACATTGTTTCTTCTTGATCGCGATTCAAGGTCCTCGCATTTATTCTGTAGTTTAGACATATTTTCTTTGAGCTGGGTGATGTCACGACCATGGTGGGCGTTGGTGTCTTCGTTAGTGCTGATTCTACTTTCAGATTCGGTGATTCCTGCACTCTCTTTGTCCACTCTGGCTTTCAGCAAGCCAATTGTGGCCACTATAGTCAAGCTTGACGTTGACTGCAAGGAATCCATTTTGCACGATAGTTGTCAGCCTGTCTTCCCGTTCCCCACCTTCAGGCTCTGCAGTCTCGGTAGGATTATTGTGTACTTCCGCAGTGGCTATCTGGTTCTGGCTGATCGTGTAAGTATCCATTGGGCCCTTTCTTTTATTGCCTGGAGTTTTTGCTGCTTTGCCAGATTCCTGTGGCTGCCCCATTATGAGGTAGCAGTGTGTGGTGGTGTGATTCCTTCAATAGTAGTACCCCGCACAATGGATAGTTCGCTACACTTATGTGCTATGTCTTGTCAGCTTCTATAGGTTGCTTCTTATGCAGGGTTTTCAGGTTGGAGGTATTATGCTTACTCACTCATTCAGATTTAGCCATTCAGCCCAAGGATGCCACGAGTGGACTGTGTCCGTCCACGTATTATGTTGTAGCCACGTAAGACATATAATGACTAAGAGTGCTGTGTCACTTTCACCAGTGTTCGTATCTTCCAGTGCTGGCTGACAGCTTCCTTGGGCTCTTCGTCTGTTTGTTGGCCAGTTTTCCCAATAGAGTCGTATGGCGCAGGGTACAGCAGTGTATGTGCTCCTCAATAGCGCCCTTATTCCTTACCGCCTGTTTGCTAACTGTTCTCAGGAATGCAATGATAATCAGGGGAGCAGCGTTCTGGGACCATGTGGGTCTTATAGAGGCCACATGTGTCCACCGTCCCCTGCCCGCCTCATGCACCACTGGTCAAACAAAATGTCAGCTCCTCCACGGAGTGAGCCCACCACCCCGTGTTGCCGCAATCGGCTCATGATGTTGGTCTGCTCCCCTCCCGTCACACCTCTGACCCACTTCAGCGCTGGCCTTCCCCCGTGTCGCAGGGCTGCAGGACCCCTTGGCGCCACGGGCTACCTTTGCGCCAGGGGTCTGCCGGCCACGAGGCGATGCGCCGCAGAGGCAACACACGGGCACACGCTTGCTAGGGTCTGGGGGTTGATGTAGTTCCCGGCCCGCCCAGGGGTTCTGAAGGACTTCACCCGTTACAGTCATTTTAGCACAGTATGAGCCCCCGCTGTCCGCTCTTTATTCCCAGCACTGGGCGCAATCCGGAGACCCAGGCTCCACCCAACTGCTGTCTTCCATGTCGTCGCGTTCCCCCAATTCCTATGTGTTTTTCCGTGGTGCTCACAGTCAGGTCGCGTCTCCACCTCTCCTCTGTAAATGTTTCCGCGTCCACAGCTCCAGGTCAGCTAATCACAGCACGCTAGGAGTTTTACTATGTGTGCACGAATGTCTGGGCTGTCGGCTCATCTGCTTATTAGTCCTGCAGGCGGCCTCCTGCAGGATGTCTCGGCTCAGGATATTTCAGTGGGGCGGGAGCTATTGACCTATGCAGCCATTACTGCAGTGCGCATCCACGCCCCCCCAAAAGATTGAACTTCTAAAGTTTAATCTACTTCATACGAAAAACTGTTGCTTCCCCGGAGACCCACAACTGACCTATGGATTTGGGATTGCTATAAGATATCACCTTAGGCTCTGCTCTTTCACTGTTCCTAATCTTGCATATGAATCACTGAAATTGAAGAGCATGTTCATGACACAATATACACAGATTTCCATGTGCTTCATTCATTCTGTTGTGATTCGTTTCTTTAATCCTTTATCTTCTTATTTTTCTTACATGGATAATGTATTCACAGCAAAGTCCTATTATTGTCAAAATACCTACTGCAACTTCAGCATAATTATGTCATAAATGTATATCGGATGCATATTATCGAAAGTTTGCATTACACTTTTTCCACTCCTTTGGAAATCTACATCTTGAACATTTCATATATATTCAGAATTCTATGAAATTGCAATAAAAATAAGAACTTTTGTCCAGCCTGGTACTCAGAAGAGAACCAATGAGATTACATCTTATAATGAGGATGTTGCACCTACAATCTTACCAGTGCCATGTGTATCAAAGTCCCTTGCCTGATTGCATTGGTGGATCGTGTGGTTCGGACAGGGGCAGGATACCTCCTCAAGTGATCTGCTCTGGTTGGGGGCAGCATCTGGAAGAGCACTGGGCAACTCACACCATGCCACGAGTGGAAGGCAGGGCCTTATCACAGTGTAATCCTAGCTACTCCCTCCACTTTAAGTGAATCTAAAAGCAGTGTTCTGATGGAGCTTGGAGCACCTGAACGCTCAGCTCCCCTTGCACAATGAATCCTAAATCGACCCAAAGAAAGAGAAGGACCAGAACTAGGCCGGAGTATTATAGAGACAGTCAGACAGTCTCTCTGACAGTAATATAAAGAACCATGTGAGTTAGTAACTCCAATATGGTGGACATGGTTCTTGAAGCCACGGTTAAGCTGATACTAGAGGTTCACCAAGTCTTATAAAAGTATGACTTCCAAGTTCCATATGCCAAACCAGCACAACTTAGTTCCCTTAAATCAGAGGAAGCTGGTAGGTCAGGCCAGACTTTGTCAGGCTGAAGGAGGACGAGAGGGACAAGTCAGTTCCAAGTCCCGCACTAGGGTTGGAAGCTACTACACTTTCGTTCCATTATAACAGAGCGAGGTTTGGAAGGAAGGGTCAGAGTACTACATAACTCAAGGATCCAGTACGCAGTTGGTGGAGCTGGGAGGAACAGTTCATACAAATTTGGCAGTAGAGATTAAGAAAAGAAGTTGGAGAAGGAGCTAGAGAAGGAGCCCTACATACAAGAGCCTGGGGAGAACAGAGGACAAGAGTTCAGAAAATAGGTCAGAGAAAAAGTCTAAGCAGGAGGCAGGAGGCTGCAGGGAGGCCCGTGAGGCTGAATAAAGACAGACTGTGAACATTGGGAATCAAGAGGCTGGTGGGCTGGAAGGAGAAAGGCCCAGATGTCTGGGGAAATAAAGATCAATACGATTGAGAGGATGTTGACTTAGAGGACCAGGAGGAAAATGGTCCAGAAGAGTGGATGGAGGAATGGGCACACAAGGTGAAGAAGATGGTAGAGATTGAATAGAACTGTGGATCTTACTTGTATGAGAGAAGTCCCCAGTTGGGTGATGAATGTGCCGAAAGGATTGAAAAAATAGAGAGGTTGAATGGAATTAAAGAACCTGAATCGTACTAAGGCAGATGACCAAAGGGGTAAGTAAGGTTGGAATCAGATTAGACTGGTGGTATGAGAAAATAGTGACGAGAGATAGATCAGGTATGAGTAAGACAGAGGAAAGTGAGAGGGGAGAGGTAATGTTAAAAGAGGTGGAGGAGAGAAAACTCAGTGAAAGGGGGTGATATTAAGAAGTGAAAAGGGAAATGTTTTGTGAGCTCAAGGAGATGAAGGAGGAGGTAGTAGAAATAACTAACGAGGTGAAGTCGAGGACCAGTAAAGGACTAGGAAAGGAGGTAGTAGAAAGACCTGACAAGGTAAGGACTAGGACCGGAAAAAGACTGGTGGGCGAGAGGTAGAAGAGAGAGGTGTGGAGTGTAATTGTATCAAAGAGATGCTAGTGTAAAGTACACCTAGGAAGACAGACAACCTAGTGAAAGCTTTGTGGCAGCAAGACCTGAGGTGGGACGCCAGGGAAGAGACAGCAATTGGAGGCTTGTGCAGGTAAGTCATCCTCTGGCTCTGACACATCTTGAAAGTCCCACCACTTAAGGCCCACCTACAAAATCCCCCTACAGGCTGCAAGTGAGAAATTTGAGGAGAAAAGACCCTGTGAATTGTGGAAAACAGGATGATGGACCCCTTACAAGACTGAAACTGAGAACTAATGAGAAGAGACCATGAGAAATGTGGGATGCATGGAGAATGAACTATTAAAACCCAAGACTGAGAACTGAAGAGAAGAGAACATGGGAACTGTGGGACATAGGGTGCGGAAACGCCTTAAAAGTCAGGAATACAAGCTCACTAGTAGCTGTGTCTATTAGCCTAGAGAAATCCGACCCTGGATCATTGGAGAACTGGGAGCACTTTTTTGGGAACACTTTAGTTTCCCAAGAGAGAATGTCTCTTGTCCAGTGGAATACCCCCACCAAAGACAATAACTATCCAGAGAACTTTTTATTTAGTTCTGACCCTACTTTTTTTTTGGCCCTCACTCGTACACATTGTGTAACTAGATCACATAACTAAAAGAGGGAAAGTGTGAATGAGCCCTTTAACTTTAATTTAACCATGTGATCATTTGCCGAAGAAAGAACTAATAAGTACTTTGATGCCAATAAAGTAGATCCTTTGGGATCTAAATTATCTTTGGTCAACAAGTCTCATGCATACAAGGTATACCTCTGCTTAGATTTTTGCTTCTTAATGCATGCTCAGCAATTTACAGACATGGGACACTTTCTCTCTTTTAGCTATACGTTCCAGTGCATAAGGTTGTATATCCATTCCCTGGGTCCAACACGCATCATTACCACACACACTGTCATCAATCATGTAGAGTGAAAAAGTATCACCAACTGTTTTTCACGCACTGATATACAGACAGTGTACAGCAGTTCTGATCTTTGTGTTGTTGAGCAGATAGTTATTGTGAAATGACAGAGATTCCAATTGATAAGAGGTATGTCAACTGGTATGTCATCTGTGTAAGTATGTCTTGCCATACATAGGGGCTCACGCTACACCATATTGACTAAGCAATATTGTTGATAAGAAAGCAAAAATGAGTCTATGGTGGCCTGCTATTTTGTAGCGGGATATGATATGATATTTTATTTATATTGCGCTCATACACAAGTGTTTCAGAGCGTGACCAGGCAAAGGGAAGGGAACAGGGGAGAACATAAAAAACGGCCATGACATTAACAACGCGCAAGTGCATGGGAAAGGGAAAAGGGGGAAAGTGCATGGGAGGGGGGAGAGGTGGAAAGTGCGGAACAGAGGAGAGAACAGAATGAATAAATAAATAAATAAAGGTGGTAGTGCAGCCAGCAAGTGGCATGTGCTAGGTTATAGCAGATAGGGTATATCTGATAAGGGCAGAAGAGAGGTGGGTGGGGGACTGCATGGGTACAGATACAGACCCCAGTGCAGGGGAGGCCCGGAGGCAGTACAGGAGGGTGGCAGGGTGAGCAGGTAACTGGGCCCAAAGGACAGAAGGTGCACGGTTCCAGGGAGAAAACAGATCAGCAGGGGAGAAGAGGGATAAAGGCAGAGGCTAAGAGGAAGGTCTTGAGGTGTTTACAGAACCAGAGATGGTTCTCCTCAAGTTTCAAGGTGGCAGGGAGGCTATTCCAAAGGGAGACCCCAGCCGAAGACAGAGATCTACCCCCAGCTCATTTCTTTGAAAAACAACGGACCCTGAGGGAGATAGAATTAGAGGAGTGAAGGGCTCGAGAGAAGAGGTATTTACGCAGGGATAATTGAAGGCATTTTGGACCCAGGCACCAGAAAGCCTTGTGGGCAATGCAGAGGGTTTTAAATGTAATCCTTGATATGAACTAGTGATTAGTCAGTTTTGTGGGAGTTTGATTTGTACACTGTTTGTTCTTGTGATGGATGCAATGCAAACAGTGTAGCCCTTGTAACTTGCAGGGTACAGATGTAAGCATAATGTTTACATTGATATCACAATTAATTCAAATACGCTCTACTTTTGGAAATCTTGTCCTACTTCATGTGACTAATATCCAACTATTGTCATCTAAAAATGCCAGCCATCCAATGGCATCCATCCAATGAGATTTGAGAATGAGCCTGTAGCTACCCATGCTATCCATTGCAAGAAATGTTCTTAGTAGCAAGGAGTTTTACACTTGTCATATTCACCATTCTCTTACGGATTTCTTTGATCAATATATCCTAATGGAGGTTACTTTTACAATATCAATCTTTGTAAAAGCCATACCTTCCAACTCTTGCTTTTGTTAAGGAGCGGCAAACACATTGGGCCTCATTACACGGAAGGCGGTAATGGTTAACGGTCACCGGTAATGGTACCGGTGACCGTTAACCCTTACCGCCTTACTACGAGGTCCCTTGGCGGGTTGGTACTTTAACGCTTGCTTTTAGCAGGTGTTAAAAACCAACCCGCTAAGGGACCTTGGTGCTAATTACGGCACTGCAAATTTGCGGTACCGTAATTAGCACCTTCCCCATTCCCATTATGCCCTATGGGGCAAAAATGGGAATGGGGAATGGCAATGGTGGAAGGGGGAATTACCGCCTTGCCAACCTTGGAATAGGGCGGTAATTACCCTTTCCACCAAGGCGGTGCCAGTATTTTACCGGCATGAACCAAGGTGCTATTAGCACCTTGGTCCACCGCCTACCGTGTAATGAGGCCAATGGTCTCTTTTAGAGCAGCTCAGAGAAAATTATTTTGAATCTGTAGCTTATTGATGTTCTGCTTGGAGGTCCCAGCAAAGAGGACATTGCAATAATCCAGTCTCTTCCCCGTGATTGCTCATGCGATGGTTAGGCAGCTCCCAGGTGACAGGAATTGTCTCACTGAATTGAGAAGTTCGGTGGTGTAGGCTGCCGATGAGATCACCACACTCACTTGTTTGGTAAGAGATAAAGAGGCATCCAAGTAGATGCCCAGAGTTCTTACTGACGTAGATACTTGGGTCTGAATTCAATCTATTCTGAAGGAGGTGCACTGGGGGCTGAGCTTCTGCAGCCTGGAGGGAGAACCTGCAAGCAAGATCTCAGTCTTGTCGTCATTCAGGCTTAAGATGTTTGTGGCCATCCAGGGTTGGATTGTAGCATATCATTTGTTGAGCCTGAGGGAGTGTTCATCATAAGAGCCCGACAGGGGAAGGAGTATTTATCAGCATAATTAGTATAGGATATTCCGATGTCTTTAAGGTAGGTCGAATAGGGGTTTGGTGAAAATGTTGTACAATGAAGGGGAGATGCAGGAGCCTTGCGGTATGCTGCACTGTATGGAGATAGGCCGGGCACTCACTGTGTCTGAGAAGACTCTCATGGATCTACACTCTAGGAAGGATGTGATCCATGCTGTGGCTTTGTTGTGAAAGGTTGACAGAGGTGGTGAGGTGGTGGCAAATGGTTTCATGGTCTATCAGGTCAAAGGTGGCCAAGAGAGCCAGTAGTAGGAGGATGGCTGGGGTGCCCTCATCTCTGTAGGCATCCAATTGCATTTTTTAATCTGGTAGGGCTGATTCCTTCCCGTGACCTGAGCGGAAGCCAGATTGTCGAACCTCTGGGATCTGATATGCTTCTAAATTGTGTTGCATCTGCATGTATGCAGCCCTGTCCAGGATCTTGAGCAGGAAGGGAACAGTGGTGATTGGGTGGTAGTTTTTAGGCCCCTCTGGGTCCAAAGATAATTGTTTCATTAGGGGGAGGACCCAGGATTCTTTCATGCTTGCCAAGACCCAGTTGTCAGAGAATGAGGAGTTGATAAATTTGGTGATGAATGGGACAAGGGCTTTGAAGCACTCTTTGATAATGGCTGCTGGGCTGAGGTTTCTGAGGATATTGGTTGTTTCTTATTCTGAGATGTTTCTAAAGTAGAATGGGGGTGTGGTGTGTGTTCTAGAGATGGCCGGTGAACTGGACGGGGTGATTAAGGTAAGTTTGCTAGCAATTTTTTGTTGTAGCATTTGTATTTTGGTGTGCACAGCATTCTGGATTTTAGTGCACCAAGATTACTCTTTATTGAGACCGTCAGGGGGAGGGAGAGGGAATTCTAATTCCCTGAGTATTTTAAATCGTTCTTTAGAGTTAGAACTGGCTTTGGCGATTCTGGAGTTATAAACTTCCACTTTGGCTGCTGAGATGACTAGTTCGTAATCTATGGCAATCTTATTATATCTCATTTTATGGTGGTTGGATGGGTTTTTCTTCCAAATGGCTTCCGCTTGTCTCTTCTGTGAGCGCAGAACTTGGGAGGTCAGCAGTGAATCAAGGGTTAAGGTGGCCTGTTGGTTTGGATTTCCTGGGGAGGAGCGAACCACTAGATTTACTGCATTGTTCATGGTGCTGGCTTAAATATCAACTAGGCTTTGGGGGTCTGAAACCTTAAGGCGATCCAGACTCAGTGATGAAAGTGAGGGAGTAATCGACTCTGGTGATTCTACGGGAGCTGTGGGCTAATGTGGGTGGTAGTGTGAGTAGGGAAGGGGGTGGAGGGTTCAGTGCAGGCACGGAGAAGCCAGGGACGTCACCCCCAAGTGATATCGCATGAAGCGATGGAAAACGACCTTTCACCCGTTGACAAAATAGGAAGTGGCATCACATAGCATTGTGCACTACAAAAACTATGGTTACGATATCACTATAATGTGATGTACATTTCATACAAGAATGGATCGCCATGTGTATCGTTAAGACCAGTGTCTATAGGCCCATATTACCAAATTACTGTGAATGCCAGCAGACGTCCGTGACCAAATGATAATGATGTGTTATTATATAGCGCTTACGCTTAAGAGCTTTATATAGAAAAAAAATACACCTAATATCACCCAACCTGTGTTGGTACTCATTTATCGACCTCAAAGGATGAAAGGCTGAGTTGAGGCGTTTAAGAACAGACTAAATCAGTCACTCACTCCATGAAGGGTGCCTGAAATAAACCTTTAATGAGTCTAGCAATTATTGTATAGAATTCCAGAAAGACACATTATTTGGTATTTCTATTCTTTCTTATTTAGGGTCAGTGCTGAAAGTGTTAGACATGTGGCACTCCTGTTCTTATTGTTCTTTTTTTAAAGGGGCCTGAACAATAAAGCCAGCCACTCCAGAAGTAAAGAGCCACACAGTGCTGACCACAGCCCTGGAGGTTGCAATACCAAAAAAAAAAAAAAGAAATCTTTTTTTTTTCCTGTTTTTTTTTAGAGGTCGCAAGGGAGACCACAGAGGTCGCATTTGCGACCACTGGCGACCCCTAAATGACGGCCCTGGGAGAAGCGCAGTATGTGGTGGTCAGACCAAGCACAGGGGGTGTAATGATATTACAACATGTTAGACTTTCTGTTATATAATGACAGTACTCTAATGTGTTTAATTGAAATGCTGGCTAACTTTGCCCGTCTGCCAAGCTCACGAGCGGAGCCTAATTCCATATTCGCAAGTTAATGCCATATTCTCTGGTAGCCGAAACTGTGGCTGAACGCTGTTGTGAGTGTGCAGGGCAGCCCCAAATTTGACAGACTAATCAGAGCCATTAAATCTCTGAGACATTTGGTTTGCCAATCAGAGTCCCAGCACCTCTTGGTGGTGACCATATAGCAGGCCCAGCTCATGTCCTGATTCTCTATGGTTTGTGCTTATTTGTTAGGGGGAGGAGCAAGTGTGAGGCACACTATGAGAGAACCACAGAGCATATGCTGTATGGCTTCTGAACAATATTTGATGGCAGAGTTAGTTACAGGCACTGGATATAATCCCCTACATCTTAACAATTATTTCATTGTATCTTCATTAATAGTATCCTGTTTCGAATAATGGCTAAAAGATAGGTTACTAAGTTACAAAGACTGAATGAAATCTCACCCTGACTCCAAACAATTCTACAGTGTTCCCCTCACTTCGCTCTAGTAGACAAGAATTCTCACATGTATGTATGTCACAAAATGGCACAAAACCATATCCTATCCTTTTTAAATGTTCTAACTCTCCCTAAACCAAATCTAGTTTAAATTAACCCCCTCCCTCAATTAAATTCTATTTTAATTTTCTGCCTCTTCCATAACTACAAGTAATGTCCATTTTGCTACCTCCCCCTTCACCTTTGCAGCAAGCACCTGCTTTCGGGTAACAAAATGGATCATGAAATCCACCAATACATGCTTGTTTATGACCTTTCAGAGCCCTAGTCATCTCGGCCATTTTGCCCAAACACAGAAGTTTAGAAAATGTCTATTTGATTGCATTCTCTGTCATTTGGGTGATTCCCAATTTTGGAAAATAAGTTCGCACATGCCTATTTATTAAAATGAACACATAAAAAAGTAAAAGTCTGAAAATCCCGTTAGTATATGGAAATCATTATTGGCAATCTCTCAGCCAATCAGAATGTTTGTCATTCCGGTAAATAACAGCAATCATTTGTCTACATTTACAAAACAGCAATGCAATTCCCCAGCAAGGGTTATCTCAACAGACACTACAACGTATAGCGCAGACCTAGCTCAAGAGCAGTAGAGCACTGTACAAGGTTTGTGTAGCCGCATTTGGGCCGGCATTGGCCGGCATCTTTTAACGGTAGTTCAGTACTGTGAGTGAAGGATGAGTGTGTAAAGAGAAAAAGTGTACTTTAATGATGCACCGAAAGCAAGCTCATGCTACAATTGGTGATGTTCAACCAAGTTTACAATTAAAATGCTTAACTTACAAAGACAACTTAGTTATTTAAATACTACAACATGAAACCACATTTAACTTACTAACCCCTTTGTGTATTAATTGGACATGTTCTACTTCACCACGAAAACACCACAACTCCAAAACCTGCATTGCTCGTAGCCCTCTGTGCTAATAGCCTTATAGAACTTGGGAGGGCTAATTCTCGCTTGGGATATTGACCTTTTTTCAACTTATGGAACTTGGATAACTTGGGATTGGGTACTTCTCTCATGATAATAACCCGCTCCCTTGGTCTATAAGTCTAAAATGTTAAATTATATTGGATCAGTGCCTCAAATTGTACAGATGGAGTGGCACAAGGTCTCATGAATGACATAAGTGATGCCATGAGTAATTGAAGGGGAGGTCTCCAGTCCAGATCTGAAGGCAAATATAAAACAAACCTGAACATATAGTGGAAGCCAAATAATCACACCAATCCTTCTGTGAATCGGTAGCCATTCTTTCTTAAAGGGGGACAAAACACCAGAGTGGGGACAAAATTGAGGACCTTCTGGTTATCATCCGTTGCAACAAAGGACACCTAAAGCTAGCAAAGTTAATTGCTTTTGCAGGTATTCGTGGAGACACCATTGTGAGACCAGTATACGTTCCCAGCGAGAACGAAAAATCCTGAGCTAGAGGTCGACCTTGTGGTCAGCTAAAGAGTTTTCCAGCTAAAACAAATTTGATAAAGTCTACTTTTGATGACACCGACACTTCACATCTCTGTAGTTAATGTGTTCATCTGGATGCACTTGGACTATGGAAATGCCCTTTGTTTGGGCACAGCTGTTATCCTGACCAGCAAACTCTGGCTGGTCCAAAATGCTGCTGCACTTCTCGTGGTTGACCTACTGAAATATTTTTGACAATGTAGATCGGGCACACCTTTACCTCCCTTTGCTTGAAAAGGGGCAGCTAATTTGGTTCGACGCTCTATATATATTGCTGAATACCTCTCAGTGGTCGGTCCTCCCTTTGTTATGCACATGCTTTATTTATAATGGCAAAATGCTCACTGTGTTCTAGGAGCAGTAGATTGCTCCTCTCGCCTCCCCCACTTTCTAAAGAAGTGGCTAGCTGGATGATCTTTTTCATTACCACCAACCAGGCAATTACTGGCCGATTCCTTTTTTGGCCAAAAAGTTGGAGGGAGTGGTTGCTCAGCAATTGCAACCATTTATGGAAAATGCCAAAATACTCCGCCCTGCACAACATGGTTTCAGAGCAATGAGGAGTATTGAAATGATACGCATGACCATTGTTGATGATCTCAGGCTGAGTTTGGATGAGAAAAACTCTGGCATTGTGATCCTTTTAGACTTCTCTGCAGCCTTTGATACTGTAGATCATCAGGTACTGGTATCAAGGCTCAAGGATGATGGAGTTTACGGCACAGTCACAGCCTGGTTAATAACATTTCTGAGTGTTAGACATGACCAACTTTGGCTAGATGACTTTACCTCCCAACAATATATTATGGACTGTGGTTTTCCTCAGCGCTCTGCCATATCCCATTGCTTTTTCATCTGTATCTGCAGCTTGTAATAGATTTAATAACCAGTTTTGGGATATCTTTCTACAGTTATGCAGATGATACTCAGATCCTCCTAGATTTCGAACTTACTAACAGTCTAAGGTTGGAAACTGCCTTGCTGTGATTAAATGGTGGTCTGATGCCATTTTTTCAAAATAAATCCTGAAAAACCAGACATGTTTATTGTTAACCCCAGTCCAATTACTGAGAACTCTTTATTTTGCCTGACAATTTTGGCCAATGTCCAGAACCTAAACAAAGGATAATTTATCTTGGTATTATTATAGATAATGATTGCACGCTCTATTGACCGTTGGGAGTGATAACCCAATCTTGCTTCTTCCTTGTGAGGAAAATCAGATATATTTTGCCTCATCTGACCTTTGCACATCAGGTCATTGTGATTAATGCTTTTATCTCATCAAGACCGGATTACAATAAGAGTGTTTATTTGGGTCTCCCATTATTAACCTTAGAAAAGCTGCACAGAATCCTGAATACAGCTGTCAGGATACTTATGATGCTAAGCAAGACTACCACATCACACCTGCTCTGCACGCATTGGATTGGATTCCTGTTAAAAAGGAGAATTATTCTAAGAGCCTCCGAATGGTATTTAAAAGCCTACATTCTCCCTGCGAATCTCGGTTGTCATCTATATTCAAATGGTACATACTGAGGCATGCCATGAAATCAGGCAATGAAAGACTACTGCAAGTTCCACACCCTTTTACAAAAAACCAAGCAGGTCGTGCCTTTTCGATTCAGGCTGCTAAACAATGGAACTCAACACCTCTGACCATTCGGAATCAAACTAATCTTTTATCATTTAGGAAGAAACTGAACACACATCTATTTAGCTCCCTTGAATGTTTTATAGTCTCCGTTTCTAAAGTAGGTCTAACTGTTCCATGTTAACTTGGTCTGTTTCAGACTGTTATACATATCAAGAGCATAAAGATGCCTTAGGCTGAACGTTTGCACTTCCACTAGCAAATACCAACTACCCTGCCCCCTTCCATCTCTAGCAGCTGATATTAGGTCGATATCCACCCAACCTTTATTCAGGAAGGCCATTAAACATAGCTTTGTGAGACTGAATATCTGGTCTTGCTACTCTTTCTTCCTCTAACGGCATTTGCGTTTAAATGCACTATACTTCAAACCAAATGAAAACAAATCAAAACATGTGTTATGTAAAATACCAATGAAAATATCTTGATCAGAAAAAAAGAATGCAATGTAGAAAGTGAAGCTTTTCAAACACCTCACAGTGCGCCAGAGAGAGTGATGTTCTTTAGTGGTATTATTTCTTTCTGAAACATATTTGCTCAATTCCATATATTTCTTAGATGTTTTAATTGAATGTTTTGTAAACCACAGCGGTGTCCAGTCAAATGGTCGACAGACAAATGGTCGACAGGACAAATGGTTGAC
The DNA here is from genome assembly GCF_040938575.1 of Ambystoma mexicanum. Lineage (NCBI taxonomy): Eukaryota > Metazoa > Chordata > Amphibia > Caudata > Ambystomatidae > Ambystoma > Ambystoma mexicanum. The sequence continues at coordinate 473,563,042 of NC_090928.1, read as the reverse complement.
ACAATTTGGTCGACAGGTCAAATGGTCGCATTTTTTTTTATTTATATATATATTTTTTAGGTTTTCGTTTAGGGAAAAAAGGGGTTTTTAGCAAAAAAAGGGGGTTGGAGGGACCCCCCCAAAAAAAAAATAATTGTGAAAAAACCAACAAAAAAAAAATTCGACCACTTGACCTGTCGACCTTTTGGTGTCGACCATTTGTCCTGTCGACCATTTATTTTCGACCAAATGACCTAGAACCACCACAGCTAGTATACAGAATACAGCAGAGCATATAGGTTGTGGGCAGGGGTAAGAGGAGGAGGGAAGAGAGAGGAGGTTCCTCTCTATTGAAAGGTTGCATGGAAGAAAATACAATTTAAAGCTTTACAAATACTGTGCAGGGCAGCACATTCCAAACTAGTATGTAACAGAAAATATAACTGCAAGGAAAGGCTGTAGTCCCCAAGGATTATTCACATCTTTTATAGTCACCAAATGATGTTCTTGATTAGGAAAGTTTGTAATGAATTTCATATGATCTGTTTCCAGAAGCAGTTTGGGCGGGAGGGCATGTCAGAGCTCAGAGTCAATCCCTGTTAGTCATCTCTTCCTGAATCTCATTAGTTTGGACTGGTCAGGGACCAGGTTGTTAGAGGTGCTGGAAATCTGGATTCTCTTCAGGATATACTTGAAAAACCTGTCAATTAGATAGTTGGGGTTAATGTTCCAGGTTGACCACCTAGTGATGCAAATGGCCTTACATTTTATCTGTTTTTGGCTACAGGGGTATGATCCTGTTTATTTATTTATTTATTTATTTACTTGTGTATAATCAAAATGTATGATTTTTACAAGGCTGAGCATCAAACATCAAGAAGTTTTGCTACGTCCCTTAGCGTTGATTTTACTAAACGCTGCTTCCAACAGTTTAGCTGAGGATATCACCCAACGGGTTTTCTCCCCTGAAATGAGACGACCCCACCAAGTATTTTCTTCTATCAGACGGGAGTCGAGCCAGCATGGTGATAGGAAAGCGGTGCGTTCATTCGTTAAGGAGGGACAATGCAAAAGAAGGTGACGAACTGTCTCAATAGAGTCTGGGGCTTTGCATAGCCTGCAGCTTTTTGTGGCTGTTTGTTGTCTTATTGTCAAGATTTCTCTTGTGTGGAGTAAATTCAAACGTGCTCTTAAGAAGGTAGATCTTAGTTTTCTGTCTGGAAATTTCGAACAATAGGCTAGAGGACTGTGCAGTCTATTGAACGTAGGAGGAAGGTGGGTCAGCAGCTTGCATGCTTGTACTTGGTCGTTGGTTGTTATCCAGTCCAGATCCTTCAGTTTTTTGGCGACTCTAACTGGGTTGGTGATCAGATCGTCCACGGAGCACATGATCTCCTGCAGTTTATTTTTTTGGCGTTTGACCCAGTTCACAAGAGTCTTACATTCTGAGGAAGCCATCTCTTGGGCGATGATGTTGAAGATAGGGAGACTGTCTGTTACAAGAGTCTTTCTAAATAGAGCTAGAGACAAAGCATTCACCGTGGCACTTATGATAGGGGGCCCAGCTCTCTTCTTACGGCCGCAATAGGCACAGAATTAGGAAGGCCGAGAATAGATTTCCAGATGAAGCCTTCCAGTTTCTGCCAAAAAGAAGTAGGTATGGAAAGTGTGGCATCCATACCGTAAGTCAGTGCCGGGACCATTTTTCCTTTGTAAAAATTAATGGCCGGAATCAAAGAGAATTTGCCATACTTGCGGTCCACCATTCTTAGTTGCGCAGTTAAAGATTTTGCTTTTGCCCAGAGATGTTCCTGCATTTTAGCGTCATGGGTGCTGCCATCAAGAATTACTCCCAGATATTTAAATTGGGGGACCACTTCAATTTTTGTTTGGAGGACCGACCAGGGCCTGATGATTTTTGTCGACGGGCGGTTTTTTGAGAAGATCATGATTTTAGTTTTTTGCTTGTTTATGGACAAGTTGTTTGCTTCCATGTATTGGGCTAAGTTTTCCAGCTGGCGTTGGAGCCCAATGGGCGTCTGATCAAGCAGAATCATGTCATCCGCATATAAGATGCGGGATAGCTTGGAACCACCAAAATTCGGGGGAAACGAACGCACCATGGGTTCTGAGTCTTTGAAATCACCTAAAAAGGCCAAAAACAGGGCCGGGGCCAAGGGACATCCCTGCTTGACTCCTCTTTTGGCTGGAATTTCTTTCGACAGCGACCCTTGTTTGTTCAGACGAACCATAAGCGTGGTGTTCGAATGCAGTGCCATTATTGGATTCAGGATGGTCTCAGGGCACTTCCAATGTTTCAGTTTATTCCACAGCAGCTTTCTATCTACTTTGTCAAAAGCCTGCGATAGGTCGATGAAAGCTGCGTATACCGTCGGAGCCCCTTGTTTAATTTTTGCCTTCAGGATGTTTAGAATAAAGATGTTAACCGTCGTGCTTCCGTTCTTCTTGAAACCAACTTGAAAGGGATCTCTGCAGGGAGCCGAGAGCGCCCAGCGGCGGAAGTGGTCCAGCAGTAGGGAGGCGAAGAGTTTTCCCAGAATATCCAGCAACGCAATGGGCCGATAGTTGCCTGGTTCTTCTCGGCTTCCTTTTTTGTAGATGGGTAAAACTGTGGCTTTGGTCCAGGATAGTGGGATTTTCTTGGTGTCAGCGCAGTGTTTGAACAGGAGGCTAACGAAGGGAACCCATTCCTTGATATGGGTTTTAAGATCCAAGTTTGAAAGGCCATCGGGGCCCGGGGCTCTGGAGGATTTCAACTTCTGAATGGCCCTGGATATGTCTGCTTTATCAGATAGATCTACCCAAGGGGACTGCGTCGACTCTACTTGCAGGTTTCTTGTAGAGTGCGGGGGCGCAAACAGTGCTGTAAAGAATTGAACCCAGGCTGTTTCCGCCACTGCATTAATCATGTTGTTATCTATATTGCTTTGCGAGTGATTTATCAAATTCCAAAAGTCGGCAGTTTTTTTTAAATGATAACTCTTAGCATTTTTTCTGCGTCGTTTTGATAAATGGCTGCTCTCCTTGATCTTATCCAAGCTTTATAGATTTTCTTATGGTGCTCCCAGACGTCCCACGCTGCCCATGTATTTTCAGAAGTTGCTCTGCGTTTTTGCTTTCTTAGCTCCTTCTTTTTCGCTGCTATGAGTTTGTCATAGTTGTGAGTAAAAGCTGGGGCAATGGTCTTCCCTGGCCCCGGCTTGGTTCTGTGTTCAATCCGAAGAGGAAGGTAGTTCGGCCTCTGTACCTTTTCGGAAGTGTTAGACGTATTTGCTGTCTCCGCATATTGCTGCGTAAAAGACCGCACATTAGCTGCGGTGAGGCGAAGCCTGGTCTGTTGGAAATTCGTTCCGATTGATGGTGAATACTGGTTACACATCTTGACATATGCTGACCATTCCAGAGTGAGCATGTTATGATCACTTGCCTCGGTTTTCACCACCTGATATTGGCGAGTTTCAGCGATTAAGGCCTGCGAGACAAAAATGTAGTCTAGAGTGGCCATCGACTGGCCTCTTTCCCAAGTTGGGATATGCATGTATTTGCCCAGAATCCAGGCCGCATTGTGAAGCCCTCTGGCAGTCATAAGGTTCATCCATGCTTTGCCTCTGTGATCTGCTTGGATCGTGGGAGCATGCGCAACGGCTTGTTGGTTAGGGTGGATGCAGTTAGCATTGAGGTCTCCACAAACTATCGCAAAGGGGGAGTTCCATTCCAGCTTGATTTCATCCATGGTTTCTGCCATAGCTTGGCAGAAGTCTGTTGCTGTTGTTCTTTGCGGATTCCAGTAAGTAGTTATTAAGGCTAAAGGGTGATTGGTACGGCTTTTACTGTTTTGACATGTAGTGTCACCTCCATAGTTCCACTCTAAAAGGACTGCCAGAACCCCATACGACTTTTTCATGGTCTTGATGATTCTCAGGTTCTGTCCTGAGCGGACCGCAATTAAGAGAACGGCGGACGGGCGGCCTAGCATGCCCTTGATAGCAGGCGAGATCTCAATTTCGTAGCCGTCCATAGATGGTTTTTCTTGGAGCCAGGTCTCTTGAAGACAGAAAATGTCAAATGATGATAGCACTACAGAACTGGGTTCCACTAAATGGGCGTGTCCTCTCGTATTCCAAGATGCCAGCGTCAAGGTCTTTTGAAGACACAAATCGCCGGTCTCGGCGGATGGTTGCTATCTTGGGCGTTTAGCACTTAGGGCGTCCTTAATCCAGTTCCAGGGACCACCTGATAGCAATGGTTTTTCCAAGATCTCAGATGTATCTTTGCTGTGTCTGTTTGGTGAGACTTGCTGATGATTTCTTTTGGTGTCGTTTCTTGTAACTGGTGAATAGGCTCTGGTGGGGTGTCTCGAGCCGTATGCACGCAGTTTGTCCTTACGTCGTTCGGGCAGGGTATTCCTGTTCTTCTCATAATGGTCTCTTCTATTGGAGAAGTCCGATGCTACTGCCTCATATGTTCGGGCATGGTGATCTGTTCGTCGAGATGGTTCCAGAGAGCAGGCATACTTATCTGTCCAGCGGGATACTTCTGGTGACCGGCGAGTGTGTTGATTTTGGCCCCTAGATGGTTTGGTTTTGACCGCTGAGTCTAAAAAATTTGCTTTTAGGACTTCTCTCCGTGCCGAAAGGTTATGGGGCGGAGTTCGGGGTTTATGACTGCTAGTAGCGACCCTGTCTTCTGTCTTGGCAGTGGTGTTTTCCGGATCTATTTTTTCTGTTAGCAAGAACCCCATGGCTTTTAGTTTGTCTCCTGCCCTTTTGGAAAGGTCCTGTAATGGTGCCGCATGTATGAACAAATAGGCCTTGGCCTTATTGTTGGAATGGTAAGGCTGGATCCACTTGAAGTCAGCGGATTTCAATTTCTTTAGACAGTCTGTCGAAGATGTAATTTTCAAAATCGTTCTTCTATTTAAGAACATGTAATTGTCTTTACTCGAGATTTGTTCGATTTTGAACGTGCGGATCTGAAGTTTCCTGTTCTCGTCTGTCTCTCGAGATTGCCCATGGTTGTGTGGGTTGTTCTGATGAACTTCTGGAGATCTGTTTTGACGGTTTGGCTTTGCTGAGGTGTCCCTTGGGGCCGGTGAATGAAACACAATTTCCTGCGCGGACGCTCTCTCGGATGTTAAAATACTTCCAGAGCGAGCTTTCCGTGGCGGGGTAGTTAAGACTCTAGGTCGTTTCTGAGCTTCTGTAGACTTGGTGTCTGGGACTGCTGGAGTTTCGTCTGAATCAACGTCAGTGTTTACTAAAAGGCTTGAGTCCAAGAAGTCTTCTTCTGATTTAGGCGACTGAGTTAGGTCAGTAATGGTAAGAGCCAAATTACCCCTGGCAAACGGTGTGCTTCCTTCTGGAAGGACCTGGGAGGGTGTCCCGTTTAGCTCTGGTTGTTTGAAAAGAGGCTGAGCGTTCGACCGTATTGTCTCTTCTTTTCTGTTTACTTTTAGGGTTTTATTTTCTAATGTTTTTTTTCCCTCAGGCCGAGGGAGCCTCTGGCCCAAACCTGATCCCCCCGTCAATGCTTCTTTCGGCTCTTGCGCTTCTTTTGCCATGGCTCTGTTTGACAGGGTTGTAGTTGAAGGTTTGCTACGGAACAGAGGTGCAAGGTCCTTCCTGTCTGTAAATACAGAGGTCTGTGTGGATTTATGTCCCACCGCGTCCCACGAGGAACAAAGCTCCGGTGTCTGTGGCGATCCCTTTTTTTGATATTGAATGTCATATTTTAAATCAATGGCGGTGATGAAGCCCTCCAAGAAGGTCAGCTTGGATTGAATAATAGCTAGGGCGGCAGTGTTGTCTTTTAATGTGTCCCCCAGGGCCTCATAGAGTTTGCAGAATGGTGCCAATGCTATTGTAATGGCAGACACGATCGTTGTCATGTCCTTCCTCACGGTGGGTGATTCTTTGTGACTCGAGGATTCGGCTTCAGAGGGTCTTCCGTTTCTGACTGGTGTAGATTTCAGTTCTGTCAATGTTGAGTTGGCAATTGAGTGTCTGCGTCTCAAAGTTGATTCCTGTGACGAAGAAACCGGTTTTGGTGTGTTCAAATGGGCTGAGGCCCATGCTTGTGCAGACGTCCCTCTATGAGGTGGGTATACTTTGGGTTGTAGAAGATCCAAAATCTCTGAAACTCCATTCCGAAGAGGTCTATCTTCCGGTGAAGGGGAATGCGGTCCTATAGACGGCGGGATGGTAAGGTTGGAAGCCACTAAACCCGGTTGCAGAGATGTGGGTTGATCTGAAGTGGAAGTCGTTGAGGTTTGTGGCAGCGGTGTGGCCGTCAGTTGGGCCGCTGTTGTAGGAAGCCGAGTGTCCTGCGCCTGGGCTGCCTCTGGCTCAGCTGTCAATGTGCTCGGTGCTGTCCCCCCTGCTGTTTTCCTACACTTAGGAGCTGGAGGGGATGGCTCCAAAGCTTTGAGAATCTCAGCATCAGATGGTTCAGATGGTTCAGAGTCAATAAACACTTTTCTTTTCCCCTGTGTCTTGAAAAAGTTCAAAAGGGCATTTGACAACATAGGGGTAGAGAGGAAATTTTTCCCCGAGGGATTTTTCTTCTGGGCTGTAGGAGAACCCGTTTGTTTCATCTGTTTAGCGTTCTTTCTTTTGGGAACCGTCTGATTTTGATTTGGTTTGCTGGCCGGGAGGCTTTTGCTAATAAGGCCTTGAGACGGGACATTTCTCTGGATTGCCTTCCCTTTTTTTTTGTATAGAGGTCTTTTTATATTAGACTGTAGGGGCAGCTTAGGACTCCCCCTAGATGAAGCTGAGAGGTCCGATAGATAGAGTCTGAATCAGAGGAGGCTTCTACAGAGCCTTTCATCATTTGGGGGAGCGGGTGGACCACCCTGTCCTGCTCGTTAGTCCTAGAAGAGGGCGGGACCATGGGTGTATCCACCGTAGGCAGGTGTGTTAGATCCTCAAGATGCAAGGGCAAAGTTGCCGAGACTGCAGAAGACAGCCGAGGTAGAGTTTTCCTTGAGCCAATGGTTTCTATGGGCAAGGTCTCCACCGGAACGTGGATCATGGCCGTGATGGTTTGAGTAAGTGGAGCTTCTAAACGTGCTGTTGGTTGGGCGCACCTCCCGGGGGAGGTTCCATCCTGTAACTGCGGCTGCATCTGGGGATGCAATTCCGGAGGGTTTAGCGCGTCCATCTTGGCGCCGGTCGAAGCCGGCTGAGGTATTGGACCAACCGAGCCGCCTGCCAGGGCCACTGTCCTCAGGTCTTCCCCCAGGGGTCCTCCGACCCTCATGGGGGTTAGACCACTCGCCGAGGCGGTATCGAGGCATGTGGCGCTGGTTAACGGCAAAGTGTATTGACCACGGCTAACAGCGGAGCCGGGTAAATTGTCTCTGGGGCCTGTAGCAGTGGCCTGTAACAAAGGTCCATTGAAGACACATTTAGATGCTGTAGAATTTAATGTGGAGGAAACTCCTCTGGAAAGCGTCATCAAGTTAGCTGCGTTTGTTCCACTGGGGCCAGTTTGCCCCATAGCCGGGTTAGTAATCAAGCTGTTCGTCCCTTGGCCTGGGTTAGACACTGAAGCAGTCAAAGCAGCCACCGGCATATCTGTGGTAAGATGTGTGGATGGACTGGCCTGCGTTATGGTTCGATTTTTTTTTGCATCACTTCGTAGAAGTCGCTTTTCCGGGTCTTCTTCCATCTCCAGAGGACGCCAAAGGGGAACGAGAGGTAAGGATGGGCAGGGGAAGGGGGGTTGCAAGGGAGGGTCGAGGGCCGGAAGAATGCCGCAGGAAGCGGCGATGAGTGCAGGTGAGCAGAAACAGGAGAAAGGGGAAGGGGAAGGGAGGGGAAGGAAGGAAGGAGGGGGGGTGGGGAAAGCAGAAGGGCACGATCCGCCTCAGACGAAGGGGGACACTGTTTCTCCCTGCGCTGGAGATAGAGCACTAGGACCGATCCGATAAGACGAGGAGCAGTGGCGTGCAGGCGAGCGGGCGGGCAGGCTCCAAAAAAAAAAGTCACGGTAAGAGTCAATGGGAAGCGGTGCTTGAAACTGCCTACCTCCTCGCTGGTGGTCAACTGGCGGCCTCCACCTCCCTCTTCACGACCTGCAGCGGACTGCTGCAGACTGGACTCTGCTCACGGACTCTGCGCGCGCTCCGCGCTCTCCAAGGGTTTTTAAAGAAAATTGGGCTTATTTTCGTTAAAGGCACACAGAACAAAAAGCAAAGTTCGTGGGTCGTAGCTGCAGCTCCTCACTCCTTCTCTCACTGCTGCAAACTGGACTCTGCTCACGGACTCTGCGCGCGCTCCGTGCTCTCCAAGGGTTTTTAAAGAAAATTGGGCTTATTTTCGTTAAAGGCACACAGAACAAAAAGCAAAGTTTGTGGGTCGTAGCTGCAGCTCCTCACTCCTTCTCTCACTGCTGCAGACTGGACTCTGCTCACGGACTCCGCGCGCGCTCCGCGCTCTCCAAGGGTTTTTAAAGAAAATTGGGCTTATTTTCGTTAAAGTCACACAGAACAAAAAGCAAAGTTTGTGGGTCGTAGCTGCAGCTCCTCACTCCTTCTCTCACTGCTGCAGACTGGACTCTGCTCACGGACTCCGGATCCTGTTTATTTAAGCTGAAGGTCAGTTGAGTTGCCCTATTATGTTTGGCTCGGATTCTGTTTCTCTCTATTCTGGGGATACCTAATAGGACACTGTTAGAGTAATTGTGTTTTCAGTGGATTATGACTCGAACCATTTGAATTTCAGTGTCATATTCAGTGTGTAAAACGCGTGACAAGGTATATTGTATGTTAAATGGAAACTCTTGACAGGCTTTAAGATCTATTTGGAGAAAGGAAGAGACTGGTCGAATGCCACTCCCAGATTCTTAACAGTTGCCATTGCGGTTGGTGTCAGGTTGACATTGCTTGCCGACCAGATGTTGCACATTGTGGTTTTAATAGAACAATATATCATCATCTCAGTCTTCCCAGGATTGAGGGACATTTGGGTTTAGGCCATCCAGACTTGCATCGTTGGTAAGGCATTTGGAAAGGTTTAGGTGTTTGTGTTGATCCATGTATCTTCTTAGCTGGATATCGTAGGCATTTAGCACACGCCACAGCCAATCTATGTCCTGGAATGGCTGGCTGAAATTGTAAGTGTAATTCTGGTACAATCCTGCTTTCTGGGACCGCTGATTGCTTCTTCTCTGTGCACCCGGCTCTGGTGTACCATCATCCCCCTACTCACCCTTCTGCTAGCCCACCCCCTTTTGTACACCCATCTCTCACTCCCTCCACTTATCTGCTACACCGGTACAATCTTTGCAGACACCTCTGCCTCTTTCTTCTATGATGGCCACCATGGAAAGGAAAAGCCACTCCCTCTTGTGACCGTCTTGCTTGTCCACGACAGCCACGACAGCCATCTTTGCATGGGCTTTCTTTCTTTTGATGAACATGTCCATTTATCTATGGGAATAATATTTATTTTGCAAACAATGCTTTTACCTCCTGGCAACATGGGCTGGGTACTAATCAGGTTAAGCCCCACTTTTGGGTGAGGGTGTGGCCATTAATGGGCCTATGCCCTTGCTGATGCTCTATTTTCAGTCAGGGGTGCTTAGGCTAGCAGGCCATCAACACCTACGTTCCCCATGGAAATCATAATGCTATAATATAATTAAATCTTTCAAAATGATCAAAGACCTTTATTAAGGGGAGAGTGCAGACATTAAAGATGCCAGGGGATAGATATGACCCTTGATGAATATATCACATGGTATAGTGCATGTTTTGGATTTTAACTGACCAATGTTCCCACATGCTGAAGGACCTTATACAATCCAGGGCGTTGCCTTGGTACCTGTATGAGATTCCATTAAGAGAAGGTTATGATCCACAGGAATGCATTCTACCAAAAGCTCCAAGAGGAGGATTACTACTGGTTGGTTAGCATCTTGATTTTACAGAATGTCCTCTCTTCAAGCAGTTTTGTTTCCATGTTTCTTCCCAGTCTGTGTTTCTTCCCAGTCTGAAACCGGAAAAGGGTATTGTGTTTGCTGTGTTGTTGGCGTTGTTTTATTGTGATCCTTCAATTATTGTGGCCTCAAATGTGAGACTGAAATAGGCCTGTAGTTTGCCAACAAGCAGGAGCATGCCCTTATTTTTTCAGGAGTGGGTGATATACTGATTTTTTTTAAAGCTGATGGGAGTATTGCTGTGGATTGGGACAATTTTCAAAGAGCCCTGAAGGGGTTGCCAATTGTCTTAACAAGGGCATTGGCGAGATGTGCTGAGGAAGGTGTGCCTTGACTTTTTAAAGATTTGATGTTCTTTATAGATTTTAGTGTGTCTGCACGACAAGCGATTTGGTTGGATTCAAAGGATGACTTTTTGTTTAAGTGACTTGATCCTGAGTTTCACTGTTGAAATTAGTTGTTCATGGTGGCCACGTTCAAGAGGAAGACACTCACAATGTCTTCTATCAAATTTTTGGTGGGTATGATTGATTAGGTGGTTTGGGTGTCATTGATGAGTCAATTTTACAATACAACAATTTTGTATTGAGAATTGTGCGACGGTGGGAGAACAGCACATGATTGTGGGTCGGTCCTTGATTGTGTTGCGTGAAACCGAGATCTTCCATGGTTACCAATAAATCAGTAACCTGGTAATGTCTTTCACAGACATTGATGCAGTTGTTGAAGTACCCGGTCATTAAAACATTGTCAGCTGTTTTAGCCAAAGACAGCGTGAGGTCCCTCCGTTTAGTGCTTAAGGTGGGATTGTTGCCAGGAGAGTGGCAGGTGATGATAACCAGAAAACAGTTGTTAGTGTTGGGATGAACTTTTATGGCAGGTATTTGCCACTTTCAATAGCATCACAGTTGAGGCTGCTTATGAAGATCCAAGCCCCCCACCTCCTTTTGCCTTGCTGATTCTGACAAGGATTTTCAGTTACCTTTTAGATACTTTATATTTGCTTCAGTCTTCATCCCAGAGCATGCATAATGGCACCCAATTAGGAGGTTATTGAGGTCAAGTCAAGTGCTGAGGTATCCTTCCCAATAAATTCACTAATTTACAAAGGGTACTGGTTGTCTTGGTTTGCAGGCTCAATGCGTCTCAGGGACAGACTGTTCGTAGCAAATATCAGTCACTGATCCGAGTTGTGTGATTTTAGGGTGACTTTTTCTAGGCTACTGTGTACCGTGGAGTCTTGTTGACTTGGGCTTGGGCGGCATCTAAAAAACAAGTTTTACTGGTCAGTCTGCAGGATTGTGATGACTGGTGTGCTAGTATTAAAGCCATGCAGAACACACAGGGCCTTTAGATGATACGTCTAAAGGACTTGGCAAACACATATGATGTTAAAGAGGTAGCGGTGACTCCTATCACCCCTTCCTCATTTAGGCTGACAGTAACGGTTCTTGAATATCAGGTTAGAACTTTGACTAGGAGTGACTGCCCTCCATTGATCTTGTCATGTCCAGGAGGGTAAACATAGTGTACGCAGGTTGCAGCATTTTACTTTTTGAGAGACAGTATAAAAGAGGACATTTTGTTTTGATTGCTGTTGTCATGTAATTATAGCAGACTGGGACAATAATGTTGGGATGTTCCTGGAGTATCCAGTTTTTTATTTATTTTCCCCTACGTCCTTATTAGAGTATGTGATTTCCAGGTATCCACAAATGGAGGACCACCCTCAATTCTAATTGCAGTTGGTCCTGGATCTGTAAACAGCATTCCCCATGCCACTCCGGAGGTCAGAGGGCAGATTGAATAAGAGGGAGGGGAAACAGTTATTTCCAATCCTTAGATCAGGGTAGCACTGGTGCATTTAGGTGTCCATTTTCAGCAACAAAATATGACAAAAAGCATAGAGGGTGGTGGGGGTGAAAGTGAGGTAGTTGCAGTACAAACGTGAAAATGATTTCATTTATGATTCATGTAACTTTTTATCAAGCAACCCGTTGTGAGCAGGATGGCCCTGCAGCTGTCTAGAGTAGCTCAGAACAACCTAATGGAGGGCCCAGTACTGTTCACCTAGACCCAAGAGACCTAGTGTGTGTTGGTAAAGATTAATTATGAGAAACTCATACCGTAGCTTTGTAACCAAGACATCACTGTAACCTGTACAGTGGCTCAGTATTTCTCATGTGACCATATTAGCAGCATCCTTAAGGTGATACTTAAGGGAGATTCAAAAACCTCACCATAGGTTCATGCTGCATCGTGGTGGAACAAAAGCATAAGCAGTTATGGAAGACATTGGAAATGGGGGGTGGATAAGAAAAGGGTTGCTTAAACCGTATCGCTCTTCATGGTGTTATCAACGTAACAGCATTATACTCAAACTGAGCTGTGTTCAGGGTTGCCGCTGACCTCGTAACGCTGGTTCACCACCTGAGATCCCGGTGCCACTGGGACATTACAAGTCCCGGCCGCCCAGGATGTCAGGCAGCAGAAAAGTGTAAGTCCCCATTCCCATAGAGTCCCATAGGATTCCATGGGAATGGGGACAAGGAAGCACCAGCACCGTTGCTAACAGAACCTGCCAGGAGCACCGGCCACTGCAGGCATTCTCGTAGTCTGGCGGTCTGGAAAGGGTGCCGGTATGTTGCTATCAACACCCGTATTTCCGGACCACCAGGCTTGTAGTGAGGGCCATATTCCCACAGGTTTTACAGTCAGGAAATGCCTGGCATTCCATTTGAAGCTAGAGAGTCAGTACCTCCAAATTATGTGCCCCTTGTGTTTAGGTAGCTGTGCGCCAGGTGAGAATACAAAGTCAGTGTACAGAAAGCAAGTTTACAGAAAGCACTGGAAGAGGGCTCAGGCACACAGTGACATGCTATTCGAGGTGCGACATGCATATTACAGGAATCAATTTACTTTCAGACATGAGTGAACAAGGAATATTCAACACTAGTGCCATGAGCATGCATATTTAGGAGCAGCGTCGAGTTAGGCTCAGAATAAATAGGTTGCTGTTGTGTGTCGGTCACACCCACACATTAATGGAAGACGCGGACAATGGCTCTGTGCTTCTACCTCCTTTAACATACATTTACTGACCGGTCCCACCCTTGTCCCTTCCCCTTCCCTTCCCTTCCTCCCCTGGCTCTCCCTTTCCTGTTACAGTCCCTTGTCCTTAAAGGGGCCACGTCCTTTTCCTTGTCACTCCCCCCCGTTGCTTATCAGGGAAGTTTGTCACCTACATCTGTTCGATGAGGTGGGGAGGCCTTCGTATGGTTTCTCCTTCAGAGGTTCTTTGTGGGGGATCCATAGTCCCCTCTCTTGGGAATTCTACTTCTTCTTCTTCCTCTATCATGTGTGTATCTTCATCAGAGTCCTTTTAGAATAGCTTACGGAAAAAGGAGGCATTTTGGGTGATCTCCCCGTCTTCTCCCATGGCTGTGATCATTGGTCCTTTGACATCTGTGACCAGCAGTGGCTCGGGGCCTTATCTTGCATCCATCTTACTTTGCTGCTTCTGCCTGATGAGGACGACTTCTCCGACCGGGAGTTGTGGTTCTGTCGCCTTTATTTTCCGGTATGTCCACCCTGGCTTTCTTTGTTTTCTTGGCTTCTCGCTTTCTGATCGCTGCATCTTCTGCTGGGGTGTAGTCTTGAAGCTGTGGTAGCCGGGTCCTTGGCTTGTATTTTATCATGAGTTTGGTGGGTGTCCTTCCAGTTGTTTCCTGTGGCTTGTTCTGGTAGCTCCTCAACATTTGGGAGATGGCTTGAGGCATCGACATCAGGTCTGCGGCTGATTTCTGTTCTATCCTTTTGATGGTGGCCATAAACCGTTCCACCATGCCGTTGGTGTGCGGCCATATTGGTGTAATCCTTTGGTGGTGGAAACCAAGGTGTGCTGCAAGCTTCCGCAAGTCCTGGCACTGGAATGGTGGGCCATTGTCTGTTTTTACTGTGTTGGGGACTCCCCACTCACCAAACAGTTCATCTATTACTCCCACTACTTGGTGGAACTCTGTGTGTTGGACATGCTTTACCAGGGAAAGCGTGAATATTTGTCGATGGCCACTACTAGGTGGCCTTCTTCCAGGGGACCGTAGAAGTCCAGTGCTACTCTTTGCCAGGGTCCTTCTGGCAAGGGTACTATTTGAAGTGGGCTTGAGGGACTCTCTACTGGCGTTACTTGGCACGGAGTACAGTGCCTTAGTGTGTCCTCTACTATCGTGTCCATGTATGGAAACCATACTTGGTTTTGGAGTATCTTTTTTGTGTTCACAACCCCCCTTTGGCTTTCGTGTGCGATGATTACCAGGGCTTTCCTTAGACGTTTTGGAGCCACTAGACGATTTCCTCACAGGAGCGTCCCTTGGACCGTCGTGGCGAGTTCCTCTGTAGGTCCATCCTGTCCACCTCCCTGGTCATAAAATGTTCCATAGTGAGATGACGCCAACTGTTTGCATTCGTCAGCTGGATAGCTGTTTGGATGGTGGGATCTGCTTTGCTTTTGTGGGTGAAGAGTTTACATGTGATGGCAGGGGGTAGGGCAGGTAGGCGATGTAGACCTCTGCTTCATGTTCCACGTTGTACTCTGCCGGTCCCCTGGTGTGTCGCGATAAATAGTCTGCTGGGTTGGCCTCTCCCCCAGGTTTAAAAACAATGGTATAATCATACACTTGTAGCCTGATGCCCCATTGTTCTGTGCCTGGTGGCATCTTGGTCTTGGGTTTCCCGAACAGGTAGAGGAGTGCCTGATGGTCTGTGATGAGGATAAACGTCTGCCCAATGATGAAGTGGTGAAACTTCTTGCACGCCCAGACTGTAGCTAGGCTTTCGCGTTCAGCCTGGGAATATGCTTGTTCATTGGTGGAAAGCGCTCTGCTGGTGTAGGCAACCACCTTTGTGTCGGTTTTATTGCTCGGATCTGTCTGGGTGAGGATGGCCCCGACCCCCACAGGGCTGGCATCAGCGGTGATCTTGGTGTCCCATTTGGGGTTGAAATACGACAATTAGCGGTTGCTGGACAGTTCTTGTTTAATGGTATAGAATGCCTTCTGACAGTGTTCATCCTATTCAAAGGGGATGTCCTTTTTAAGGACTGGCCGGAGTGGGTTGGTAAGTGTTGTATAGTGTGGTAAATAGCAGGTGCAGAATCCTGCCATTCCAAGAGGGAACGTAGTTCTGCCACGTCGTCCGGGGCCTCTAGATTCACGATAGCGCTGATCTTGTCGGGCTCGGCCCTGATCCCTTGGTCAGAGAATATGTGGCTGAAGAAGCATAGGCTACGTTTATTTATGGCCATTGAGGGTGAGGCCGGATTTATGTAGAATGATGCATCCCTGCTTCAAAGCATCATCGTGTTGTTCCTGGGTGACGCCAAACACTAGGGGCCTCATTACACGGAAGGCGATGAGCCATGGCGCTATTAGCGCCATGGCTCATGCCGGTAAAATACCGGCACCGCCTTGGCGGAAAGGGGATTTACCGCCCCATTCCAAGGTTGGAGGGGCGGTAAATCCCCCTTCCGCCATTGCCCTTCCCCATTCCCATTTCTGCCCCATAGGGCTCTATGGGAATGGGGAAGGCGCTAATTACGGCACCGCAATTTTGCGGTGCCGTATTTAGCTCTGAGGTCCCTTAGCGGGTTGGTTTTTAACGCCTGCAAAAAGCAGGCGTTAAAGCACCAACCCGCTAAGGGACCTCGTAGTAAGGCGGTAATGGTTAACGGTCACCGTTACCATTAACGGTGGCCGTTAACCATTACCACCTTCCGTGTAATGAGGCCCTAAGATTTCATAGCTGTAGTTGAGGGCATTCATGGTGGGTGCAATAAATCTGCGGATCGTTTCCTGGAATATTTCAGCTGCCGAAGATATTCAAAAATTGAGCTGCTTGTAGCGGAATAGTCCTTTGTGTGTTGTGAATGTAGTTATGGGTCGTGAAGCCGGATCGTGGTAACCTTGGTTCAAATCTAGCTTGGAGAACCGGTTAGCTTGGTGGAGCCTTACTAGCATTTCTTCAATATTTGGATGTTGGACTAATTTTTCCTTAATGCATGAAAGGATTATGTGTTCTTATATTCTTCCTGCTGCTGATTGGCCCTCATCATGAACCTTGTTTGAGGTATTCTCACGTCTTTTTCACTGTCAGGCTAAATGATAGCAGACAGGGGGTCTCTCCTCTGTAGAGTTTGATGTCACAGAGATGGATCCAGGCCCGCCTTCCTTGGACCTTTACTGCAGACTGAGTTACAGCCTACATTATGAATGGTCCCTCGAAGTGTGGTTTGTGCCACTTCCTTGTAAAATTCCAGCACAGGATGTTGTACCCAGGTAATAATGCTAATGGTCTCAACACAATGGGACTCATTATAAGTTTTCCAGTCCGGAAACAAGGGTGTTGGTAAGATCACCAACACCTTTGTTTCCGCATCGGCAAACTCTGAGTCTGCCTGCCATGACCGCTGTGCCCAACAGGCCTGACAGCGTCCATGGTAGGCAGACCGTCACAGTAGCACCAGCACCGTTAGCAATGGTGCCAGTGCTTCTGTGTTCCCACTCCGGACTCTATGGGAACGGGGACTTACATTTTACCGGTGCCTGACTTCCCAGGCTGCCGGACTTGCAATCTCCCAGTGGCACAGGGAAGTCAGGCGCCAGTAAAATGTTATGAGTCTGCCGGGAACCCGCCGGTAGCATCGGCAGGGTTACCACCAGACTCGTAATGAGGCCCAATGTTTGGATCAGTTTGTTCATGTGCATCATCAGTCTTCGTTGAACCCCCTGCCACTACTTCCTCACCTGTCAAGACATACATATAAGAGATTCCGTCCATCATAGCTGTTGTTGGGGTAGATTTTATCTCAATGAGAAGTAGAGGTTCACATTCCGCGGAGCATATTAATGTTATGATGTGACAAGAATGGATGCAATATTGTTACAATGTTGCAGTTTTGCATGTATCTAGAATTGTTAATTACGTTTTGCTAACAGTTACTTTTAGAGGTACTTTGTGTCTTTGTTGATATATTTAGATTTACATACATTTAGCAACACAATGAAGATTGTGTGTACACAATATCGGAGCATATTGTGCAATATGATTTAAAGCAGAAAGCTTTATACAATGTGGAAAAAAGCTCTTGAATGGAAAATCCCATTATGAGCGGATGCAGTTGTTCGGAACACACATAAGCTGAGGTCTGTGTTTGCAAAACAGATTTCTAGCTTGTTCGGAAAACTGGCTGGCTAAATGCAAAAGTATCAATTGGCAGAGTAACAGCTGCAACTACATGGGAGTGGCTATTAGGTGCTGGAATAGAATGGCCCAAGGTTTTCAGCTTGGAAATTGTTGTTTGAGTGGCCGATGAAGCATCTGCCACCTGACAGTGTCAATCTGGGGTTAGAGGCCAAAGTTTTAAAAGGGTGACTGGAAGCGAACATGGCTGTGGTCCTATGAGAAGGTCAAATAGGTTAGCAAGGAAAAGAGTATAACGGGAGGAGGTCAGATTGATTTAAATGGTGGTCACATAATGAAAAGGCACAAGAGGATGCCAAGAATACATATCCAGAGTGTCATAGTGTTTGGAGAAACAAGTTAGTACCTGATTAGAGGAGCCTTTTGTTAGCTCGTTATAGCCTCAAAAAGTGTACGTACATAAACCGTGCATTCAGATTTAGCCTTGCAGGTCTGTGACCAAGTGGAATCAGTGCTATTTTAGGGTTGTGTGTCTTGCAGAAAGAAACTCAAGAAGACAAAGAGGGTGGGGCTTGTATTTGCAATGTCATGAACATTTTATGTCTAAGGCGATGGGGCCACAGTGAAGGCAGCCAATGAGATTGTGGGATTAGATTATCTTGTATAGGGTCAACCCATTTGCATATCAGGTGATGCATTTTTAAGGGAACATGAGGGTGATGTCTGAGTGTGTTAACTGTTCTGGAAATGTTTATATACTGTATCTGTTCTGTGGTTCGGGGAGACTCAGGCTGGTTCAACCTCCAAGGAATTGTCTAGCCTCTCCCCATTGGCTGTTGTGAAATAAACTTGGTTTAATCACAACGTACATTCACTTCTTGAGAGGTGGGCTATTTTAGAGTGCAGAGATCCAAAGTCATCCCTTACACTATCAAATAATCGTGCATTTCTTTCGCTAACACAGCAGCAGCATTCTGTGCATCAGTTTGAGCTCGGGTGGGAGGAGCAAGGGACGTGTGCATTCAGTGTCCCATCACCAGCTCATGTGGAGTCTGAGCCGGGGAGATTGCATAGTGCAAATAGGGCTAAAGGAAGGCAATGTAGCCAACCTTTTTTCAACGTCTCTTTTAGTTTGGGAATTTGCTCCTTTAGGAGGCTGCTGAGGTGCTCACAAATGCTGTTTAATTGTTGGTGGTAAACAGATTAGAATGTATGCTTTATACCCAACAGGATATGTATGTGCTCCAATACTTCATTTACAAAATGTGGTCCATTGTTGGACCTAAGCACTTCGCACACTCTCCACTGTGGAAAAGTCCTCATGTACAAGGACATTCACAGCATATGTGGCATCAGAATGTGTGCATGGACCAGCTTTGATCCATCGCAAAAAGGGCATAAAACCACTAGCATATATCTGTAGCCGTTACAAATTTGGAGCATATCTACGCAGCTGATATGCAAGAGCTGAAATGGCCCAGTAAAATGGGGTATTGCCCCTCTCACTGTTGCAGAGTATGCCCAGCCAAAAATGTCTGGCATGTTAAACAATTTGTGACAAATTTAGCAACGTGTTCTGCCAAATTAGAGACAAATCAGTCCTCCAAAATCAGAACTGCAAGACACTTTCTTGATGTATGTGCTGGGTAGTGCAACTGCTCTAATTCTACTGTTAGCAGCCATAGGGGCATTACTGGTTTCCCATTGCTGTCCTGACTCCACATTACATCTGTGGGGGACAATGAGCACCCCTCTTGCTCTTCAAGTGGCACCCTCCCATGCAATTTGCTAATTTGAGCTATGGGTAGTGTATTGAAGCCCTCCTTCATCACCATGTTGCGTGTACATGTAAAATTGTTTGTTGCAGTCACTAGGTCAGACACCACTGCTGTCCCACTGTGCCATTCTCCAGTGTTCTGGTCTATTCACGATGACCTGCCAATGAAGAGAATAATCCTCCCTCCTAGGGCATTTTCCTTAACCTGGGGTATTTCATAATAATATTTAGTGTATTCAATGCAATCATGCACATAAACTCCTTCCCTCACTGATTCTGCTATGGGAGGGAGGGAATCCTTTCACCGGCACAGGACTGGACATATATCGATAATAGGACAGTCTACAGAAAAACTGGATTTGTTCCATCCTATCAATTATCCCAAAGCCACAAGAGGAACCATATTTGACCATAGGTGATAAAACATTTTCCTTCCTATTAGATACAGGGATGACTGGATCCTATGTTAGAGAAGGGAAGTTCCCAATGTCAGGCGTTGCCATGAATCCACGAGGATTTTCTGGGGCAACAACCATGGTTCCTTTTACAGATGAATTACCCATTACAATAGGAGAACACAAAATGTCTATGCCATTATTATATTCCTGCAGGATACCAGTTAATATATTAGAGAGAGACTTGATGAGTAAATTAAACATGACAATATCATTCATTTACCAGGGGATAATATGTTATACCCCATGGATCCATTATCTGAATGCACAAGAGTTCATTACAGCATTCTATGGCCAGGAAGCACAACGAGGAGAGCCACAAAACCCGGAAGTATTCTTTTATGCAGTACACATATTGCTAGCATGGCTTCCAAGAATACAGGGCAGACAATTGTGGCTACCATCAGAATTATTCTTTCAACCAGAAGTATCCATGGACATGGATGAAGAGCAGCTAATTACAGTTGAGTTAGAGGGAGCAATAGTAAGGAAAGGCAGAGTTGTCCTCATAACCAGTGTGGTAGTACAGAAACAAGGGTGCTGGTAAGCTCACTGGCACCCTTGTTTACGGATCACCACACTATGAGTCTGCCTGCCGGGGCCGCTGCCTGGCTGGGTTTACTACTCAGCACCTGAAAATGTAATCAATGGGTTTTATATAATTACTTTATAACTGGAGGCTCTCTGTGTGATTAATGTACGTTTGGTCTTTTCAAGGATGCCACATAAGGCATGCTCAACCTATAATGTAACTGTGCAGCCCATAGTTACGCTGACGGGTTTCTCAATTGTAAAGGCTGCCACTGCCACCAAGGCTTGCTCGCATGGGTAGTGACTTCTGGATCTTATATTGCATTGTAGAATGCTAATGGTTTGCGTCCCATGGTAGTTTTCTGTATTAGGACAGAAGACATCACTACTCCATTCGAATGGGAAAATAA
Organism: Ambystoma mexicanum; assembly: GCF_040938575.1. Taxonomy (NCBI): domain Eukaryota; kingdom Metazoa; phylum Chordata; class Amphibia; order Caudata; family Ambystomatidae; genus Ambystoma; species Ambystoma mexicanum. The sequence continues at coordinate 473,542,730 of NC_090928.1, read as the reverse complement.
AAAAAATGTTTCATTATATTCATGGATTCCTAGTACAGGTGCTGTACTGATTGCTAGCTTCAACTTGTCAAAGGCATCTGTCATCTTGCCTGTCCAGGATATGTCACTACTGTATTTCTGTGCTTCCTTAAGTCCTCTTTAAAGTGGCCTAACTTAAGTGCTTTAGTCAAACACCCATGCACTGTAGTAATTGAAAATCCTAGAAATTGCTGCAATTCCTTCACTGTCTCTGGTCTGGATGTCTTCTTGATTGCTTCTGCCCATTCTGGTGTCACCTTTCTCCCTTCTTTTTATATTAGCTGGAAATATTGCATTTTCTCCTTGTCATTGTTGTACTCTTTCTCTGCCAATACTGTCATCAGCTTTACTGAATCGCTCTTGCTCTCTTCTTCCTTGGTGATACAAACCAATATGCCATCCACATATTGGATGACTGCACTGTCAAGCTGTACATTCCCTAGGTTCATCTGCAACACTTGGTTGAAGGCCGAGGTTGATTCGTGGTACCCCTGAGGTACCCAAGTATGTTTGTATTTTATTCTGCAGTAAGTAAACAAGGTCAAATACTGCGATTCTTCATGCAAGAGGATTGAAAAGAAAGCATTCTTTAAATCAATGACTGTGAATTATTTAGCTTTGGATGGGATGTTACATAATATTGTGGCTGGATTCGGAACCAATGGGAATTGTGCCTGAACAATATTATTCAGGGAGCATAAGTCCTGGATAAATCTCCATGACCCCCCCCATTGCCTTTGTGATCGGATACACAGCCTTGCTGCATGGGGATTCTGAAGGCACGTGTATCCCTTGTCGCATAAAGGTGGCAATGGTTTCAAAGATACCCTCATCAGCTTCCTTTGACGTGGAATATTGTCTTAACCATGGTAAAATAGCTACATGCTTCCGTTTTATTTTAACTGCCCCTACTCCTTTCAGTAGATCAGTGCCATATGGACTACCGGTCCACAATGTGCTTGCTACATGTGCCAAATCCTCCTGTAGAAAGGGCTGTACTTTCTTCACTAGTGACATTATCTGAGGTATCTACTTTTTCTCAAGTTGTAATTGATATGTAAGACTGATGTTAAACATTACTTCATTATCTGAGTCATCACCTGCAAACAAGCTTTCATCTGTTAAGTCAGTCAACCTATGTCCGTTGTCAAGAGTGATCACTGTTCTTCATTTTACCCCCTCACCATCAACTCTGTGCGAACATACTGGGCCTCATTTCGAGGTTGCCCCCAACCCTGTGACAATGAATCTGGCGCCTGACTTCCCGGTGCCACCGGGACATTACAAGTCCCAGTGGTGTGAGAAGTCAGACGCCGGATTTTGTATGGCCCCTTTCCCATAGAGTCTCATAGGACTCCCTGGGAGTGGGGAGACTGAAGTACCGGCATAGTTGCTAATGGTGCCAGTGCTTCTGTGAGGAATCTGCCTACAGGTGCCGCTTTGACCACTAGGGTCAGACCTGTTGGGCTCAGCGGCCCCGGCAGGCAGACTCATAGTGTGGTGATCCGTAAACAAGGGTGCCAGTGAGCTTACCAGCACCCTTGTTTCTGTACTACCACACTGGTTATGAGGACAACTCTGTCTTTCCTTACTATTGCTCCCTCTAACTCAACTGTA